>NC_137680.1:16259388-16401888 GCF_963989245.1 Nansenia antarctica | reverse complement strand
TACCGTTGGCAATAAAGACCACATGTTGAGGGACAGTTGGTCCACTCTCTGGTCATAGTCTACGTATCACTTCCTTGTTTTCCGAAGGGGCGTGAATGTGGTTCCATTCCTGGAGGTGATTGGCTTACCAGAGAAACTGGTTGGACTCCTTAAAGACTCCCAGAGTGGTTATGCCATCACTGCCTATGCCATGTTCAAGGCAAGTATACTGTCAATTCTCTTACCACAGCGTTGTTGTTGTAAATTCTATTCTCTGAATTTGAATACTGAATTTTCTGATTTATTTTTCCTTTTTCCTTTTTTTTTTTCTGCTCTTGTTTTCTGCAGATTGTGACTCCTGCCAGATACACGGTTACTCTGGGTGGGACATCTCTCTCGGTTCAGTATCTACGCAAGCACGGCTACTTCTCTACTCCACCTCCAGTCAAAGACTATCTCCAGGACAAAATGGAGGAAACCCGAGAGAAATTTTCCGAAAAGATGGAAGAAACAAAGGAAAGGTTCTCTGAAAAAATGGAGGAAACCAAAGAATTATTCTCAGAGAGAATGGAGGAGACTAAAGAACGGATCTCAGAGAGAATGGAGGAGACTAAAGAACGGATCTCAGAGAGAATGGAGGAGACTAAAGAACGCCTCTCTGGGAAAATGGAGGAAACCAAAGAATTATTCTCAGAGAGAATGGAAGAGACTAAAGAACGTATCTCAGAGAGAATGGGGGAAACTAAAGAACGTATCTCTGGGAAAATGGAAGAGACTAAAGAACGCCTCTCTGGGAAAATGGAGGAGACTAAAGACAAGTTATCTGAACAGTTACAGGAAACCAAAGACAAAGTGTCTTTCGGAAAGAAAACCGATTAGTTATGTTTACAAGCGTTTGTCAGTAAATTAATTGTGTGTGTCTCAAGTGTGTTTTGGGACAAAGACAGACGGCACTAATGAATCTATTTCTAGAGAGAATGTATCACATCACTTAATTTGCACATCTCAGCGACGACATGATGCCTGCTTCATTATTCTGTTAAAATGCTGGATGAAGGAGACACTAGGTTAGTACAGCATCTGACTGTTGTCCTTCAGTTGTGTGCACACTGAAAGGGAGAAATTACAGTCATCTTTTAAGCAATGCCTGGGTAAAGAAAACAAACTTAAGTCATGGTTAATTTTATAACTCTGCATAATAGTCCATCAAAGCCTTTGTGGAGGCTGTATCAGTTAATGTCTTTTGTATGATCATCATGTTTGAAATCAAGTTTTCTAATGTATTTTTATCCAATAGCTTAAAGTTAATATATTGCATTATTTTTGTGTTGTACTGCATAATATGTTATCGACTTAAAATTGTGCATATAAAATGAGGTGTGATGAGGGAAATCAGTTGATTGACTCTTTAAGTTGCTCTCTTTGTGGATTTTTAAGAATTGATAAGTCAATACATTTCAATGATTAACACTGTTGTAGTGTCAGGTAATTGGACCCTATAAGGAGATGTTGGCGTCATGAAATCAAATGGATGTCTGTTAAGATCATAACTTTCAATAAAGCAGAATATCTGACATCTAACATTTACTCTTAAATGGTGTCTGAGGCAGTTGTACATGTTTACTCCAAAATCTGTAGTTTCGAAGTTTCACACATTACATTCTGTTGAATATTGTGTGGACTATATCTGTTCATGCATTATTAGAAATATGCAGTCAATCACAAATGGGAAAGATAGGCACAATCTAATACATGAAGTCTATCCAATTAATTTGAGATTTGTGCCTGTAGATGGCTTCTCAGATAATAATGGGCAAACATCTGACAAACTATGATTTAGATATTTGTTATCTCCAGGAGTGGGCAATCATGCACAAGGTTTGGCATGTTAAAATAAAAGCACGAGAAATGAAAACCCCTGATATAGTTCATGTAGAGTGTGAGTTATAATGACCTCTACTGTCCACATTCATGAATAACAATTTATGCATTTATCACTTGGGGGCCCACATTTTCTGAGGGCTTGCACCTGTTTTTTTCCAGAGGGAATTAAACAAGAATGGTGAGACAGGGGTAAAGTAAAGGTCAAGAGAAAGAATAGTACACTTTGTTTTGGTGTTATACCTCACTGAATAGTTACATAGTTAGCCACACAACTAAATGACAATGAAAAGAGCGACATAGCTTTTGTTTATATGTGTGTGCAATCATCCTCAAATGTGGGTAATCATCCTCTTTGATGAATTCTTTGTAAAAGAAAATCACATTTTCAATAATAATAAATGACAGGAGACATTTTAAAACACAACACTTCATTGATTCACTTTTAAAGTTTTAATAATTACACTGCAGTTTGACTACAGCATAAGTACAAGCATAAAATCTTTGACTACAACAGCACTTGGAGCAACATTTTTTGATTTTTTTCTCTTTTTTTCTGTAAAAGTATTGCAATAACAGACCTTAGGCCTAAAACCTATTACATCACAATTGCTTAAATAAAAAAGAGGCAAAATACACAACAGTTTTACCTCTGTGTCTGTATATATATATTTGTATATGTACTGTATGTATATACTGTATATACAGGTATATATATCAACACAGAGGGGGGAAACAAGAGGGATTCATTTTTGTAAATAAAGCAAACAGATGTTACAAAATCCAAGATGGAAGCAGTCCTGTGGTAACTGTCAAGACAGAAGAATACCAAACTGTTGAGACATTATTAAAATTGGAACATTAAAAACGGCTACTTGTCAGCAGTTGAGTACAGACTTCTGATAACTGGAAAGAGGAGCGCACTGAAGGAAATCAGTCTGAGCCCAAGTTAGTTCTTCAAGCTAGTGCAGGAAACGTAAAAAGTCTACAGCCTGTGGCTTGAACAAGAATTACAATAGATCTCTCAAAACTACACAATTGCCACTTATTTGGTGCTTTTGAAAAAATGGCATTGCTATGTACATTAACTATAGATAAGAATGAGCATGCTCAACGGTTATCGTACAGTAGAGTCTTAGTACATAAATAAATGACTGCAGTTAACATGACTTTTGTTCCAATATACTGTGCCACGTACATATAATATGTATAAAATAAAGAGAAAGAAAATGACAGTTTGTTGAACGCCATCATCCACTCATTCCACTTTTGGTTGGTTTTACACCTTTCAAACATTTACCGCTGATCAAAAATAAGATAACGGTCCTCCCCAGGGAATGACCACTTTGTTCTGATGTTTCTGACTGTTTTCTGTTCATCAAAAAGCTTTCAAATGCAGCATCAGTCATTTCAAATCCACATTCCAAATCCACGTTCAAATTCTAATAGTCTAGTTGTTATTGGCTTTACTGAAAGTGAGTCAACATTTTCCAACTCAACCACTAAACATGGTGTCTGTCTGTTTTGCCTATAATTCTGACTTGAGAAAGAACACCATCTTTGATCAAATCCTCCCACTGGTACAAATGCTCTGATTGCTATACCACGTTTGTATGATTATCTTCAAGTCAGAGGTCTAGCCTTGGTGAATGTGCTCCAAATGTTCCTGTGTGAATTAATGCTGAGCATTTCATTTTTGGCAGCCAGATACACAGCTACTGTTGAAATGGATCTAGATCTAGTAGGCATGAATCTTGTTGCAGCTATGTACTGTAGAGAGGTACGATTTGATGTGCAATGCTCATTGATACATAGCAGAAAGATCTGCTTGGTCAGCAGTCTAGAGACCTGTCCAACGTCCTGTTGTGCATGTAATATTCACTCTAGTAGAAGTGTATCTGATAAAGGAACTATACTTGAGTTTGTTAATCATGGTTCTGGTCAAAAGTTCTGGTCAAAACAATTGATCAATATCCAAATAACGGCAAGCGCTGTGTTGCAAGTTATTTTTTATTTTTTTTAAGAGAAACTAAATAAAGAAGTGACTATTATTATTTTCAACAATTTCCTTAATCCAGAGATTATTTCATCCTTATCATAACAGACTATTATTTATAGGAAAATATTATAAGTAGTAATTTGTATTCATTTTGCAATCATATTTAAGCATACTTTGCAAACCTTTTTCTTGTTTACAAAAAGACAAAGCACATTTGTACTGTAGGCATTTACAAATGTGATGCTGCCTTCTTAAAATTGTTATATTGTCTATACAGTATATTACATTATTAACAACATTTTTTTGTGGTTTTCTACCCATTGGGTAGGATATGTGCATAATATATTCAAGTTATATACAGCACCTTACAAACAAACATAAAGAAAGACAGACTACTGAAAAAAGCACCGTTGGAAGTGAGGCACAACAAAGGTGGGAGCTTTTGAGTGCAAGTGGGTTCCTATGTCTGCTCAAACATGAACATTAGGCACCTTATTTACTCACATAATAGTAACATGCAAACCTCCGCGTAGAAAACGTTAAATAAATCTTTTTTTTTCCTCCTTATAAGCTATGACAGCAGACAGAATGAGCGAAGAACACAGGGGGAAAGCGGTAATAAAACAGCGGCTTCTCACGTCCACAGATGACAGGCGATCGGGTAATGGGGTTATATAGGGAAGCTGACAGGGGGGACAGCAGCAGCAGCGTAGCAACGGTAGCAGCAGCAGCAGCGATAGCAGCAGCGATATAGAAACGACACATAAACCTGCTCTGCCAAGGAGCCAGTCGGAACGCGTGACAGGGAGTTACACTGATATCAAAGCAATGGAAGGCTTTCATCTCAACCTCTAGAATCCAAGTCGATCACATTTTTTTTTAAAAACAAAACACTAAAACAGTTTTTCTTCATCATTTCCGAACACTCTTAGTCATATACATAAACTGTACACAAGGGGAGGATTCCCATCCACCATTCAATTCCATCTTTCCAGCTTTGAGAGCAGACAGAAACACTTAAGTTTGAGTAGGGTATACATAAGGCCTCTCTATTGCATAAGCATTATGTGACACTTGACATTAATGTTAAAAATATTCCTTTTTAAATTTGTTCTGACACGGACAATAACATCACTTTTACTTTTATGAAGAGTAACAAGGTAAACTTATGGTTGACGAATGGAAAAAGAAAGGTAAATATCAGAACATGCTTACTTCAGGTGTCAGGTAATGCTCATGTAGGCAGTACGGAGGACGAACATATAGGCCCCAAAACTTAAGTGGCACAAAAATGTCAGAGGCTTTGCTCTTTAAAAGAAAACAAGATCCCCCAAAACCTGTTAGATGAATCAATGCTGTGTGATTGATTAACATGACAGTAGAACATTGTTGACATGGGTAACATTAGCCACACCACTCACATGCTGATGCACGCCATGCAGAGGTGACTTAGACCAGCGACTGTATAGGATAGGACTTTGAACTACCATATCAATTATGAAATCACTGCCTCTTTTGAAAGGATGCTCCCCTGAAATAAACTTGAAATAACGTGTGACCCAATGAACGCTTGGATTAAAAATTTGATTAATATGATAAGCATAACTAATACATTTTGTCTTTTTTTTTTTTCTTTCTTCCCCTAAATGTTATCTGAACCTCACGACTCGATACAATAATACTTCAGTCAGCTAGCCTGGAGTCATCACACACATCATGCTCCTGTTTAGAATGCTAAGAGCTGTTTGCGTTTGGCAAAAGGTGTGACACACACACGGGAGGGAGGGAGGGAGGGAGGGACTGCACTAGCACTAGTAGTCGACCAAGGGCTCCAGACAGCCTCCATCTTAAAGGGATCAGTGGGCTCAACATTGTAGAATGCACTGTTTTTTTCTTGCACAGGGATACACAGGTTGTACACACTGTAAGAAGCTTGGGGGGGGGGGGGGGGCTTAACACTAATGAGTGAGAGAGCGAGAGCAGAGGAAAAGGCAACGATGAGCAGAGAAAGGCTAGGTCAGAAGGTTACAAAAAGGACCCTCGCACACTGTAGCCCTTGACGTCACCACGTCTCCAAACCTGATTACACTGGCGGCAGCCTGCGGAAAACACCTTCATGTGGCGTGGCCGTGAAGACGGGAGGAGCCTTCTTCTTCCTTTTACTTTTACGTTTAAGTTTGTAACGGTTAATTTAGTGTATCGAGTGAATCTTGTTGGCAGAATGTAACGTGTGGCTGGTACTTGAAAGAGAGGGGAGTGAGAGGGAAAAGGGGGGGGTGTGGAGAGAGAGAGAGAGAGAGAGAGAGAGAGAGAGAGAGAGAGAGAGGGAGGAAGAGGAAGAGAAGAATATGCTAAGAATATGGAGCTGAAAGGAGACATCTGCCATGGGAAGGCTGCTGGATGGACATGGGAGATATGTTTGTCTTTCTGCACGGATGAAGACTGAACAGGTGTGTGCTGCTCCTCCCTATGAGAGGTGATTCATAGTCACCAGTGGAACTGGGCTCTTACTAGACCGCATCAGTCAACTAAAGGGGAGGTTTGAAGAAGTGACAACAACCACACAGCTATGAGAAGGCCATACTGAAGAGCTCCACTACCTACACCATAGTGTATAACCATAGTGTATAACCACAGTGTATAACCATAGTGTATAACCATAGTGTATAACCATAGTCTATAACCATAGTCTATAACCATAGTGTATAACCAGTCCATCTCGAGCAGCCAAAGTGACAAATGTTAAATGTACGAAAAGTGCGTCCATCCAGCAGTCGGGGGGGTTGGGAGGCAGACGGCGTTGCAGTGGCCTGAAGTGTAGAAATGTGAAGGATTTACATAGGACTCTCTTACTACTGGGAGTCTTCCTGTAGCGCTAGTGTGAACTGACAGGATATTTTAGGCTGGGTACGAGTATTTCTTGCGATTTCAATAGAAAGGACACAGATAGGCCTAACACTATTGCTCCCACTGTAAAACACCTTTGGAGCCAGTATTCAGTCCATTCATGAAAGGACAAAAAACACACATCACATATACTGTAGCATTTCCCTCTTCTCTTTTTTCGACAAATAAGATAGTGCAACTTTAGATAACTTTTTTTTTCTTTTTGAATGTTAGACAAGTCAATTCCCCCATCGTTTGCTTCCACGTGAACCTTGGCACTAAGATTTGGATTTTTTTTTGTGAGTACTGTAAGTTCTCAATCTTGCTTGTGCACAGATCCCGGTCTTAAAAAAAAAAAAAAAAAAAAAAATCCTCAATCCCATGGCCAGTATAGTCATTGGGGGGAAAAAATAACAAATGGATCTCAATCTGTGCTAGTATTATAGATTTTCTCATGTGAAGGAAAATAAAATAAAAAATGAAAGATAGCTACAAAGCCGAAAAAAAAACTCCACGCAGTGCATACATCCCCCCCAGCAGTGCTAGCTATTTCAATTAATAATAATAATAAAAAGAAAGAAAGAAAGAAAGAAATCATTTTTGTAATGCTTGGTTCCTCTCTTTCCTTGTTTTTTTGTTGTAGCGAAGGTTGATATATTCAGTTGTGCATGGGAGTGTCGAGAGAGAGAGACCACGCCTTATAAGAAGGGGAGAGGGTGGGCGGTCTCAGAAAGCGCAGCCCCTCCCCCTTCTCACACCAGGTCCTCCCGTTGACCCTCTTTAGCCTTGGCAGGTACTATTGTGCTTTCTGATTGGCCCTGCTGGATCGTCCTGCCCCCTGACCTCTGCACAGAGGGGTTATTGCTGTGCTGGTGTAGAAAGAAGGAGGAGCCCGGGTAGTGACCCATGACCTCGCTGTAGGTGGGCGGAGGGCCCTCCATGCGTCCATGGCTGCTGGAGTTGGCCGCGCTGATGCCAGAGTTGCTGCTGGGTGGGCGCGGCCCCCCGCTGTGCATGTCGATTAAGTCACTGTCGAAGATGGTCCTGTTCGGCGGCGCCCTCACCGACTCCCTGTTGAGCTCCATCTGCTGCTCGGGGTCCCTCAGCTGCAGGGTGCAGGGGCCCTGGTAGGGCGGCGGCTCCTCCCCGTCCGACAGAGAGATGGTGGGAGGCAGGTCGATCTCGTGCTGCAGGTAGGGGTAGGTGGGCTGGAAGCGGCTGAATCGGTCCCTTTGCATAAACGAGGGCGCTGTGAACCTCTCCCGGGCCTGAGGGGCGTACATCACCTGTAGGCAGAGACCACGCTGTCAGACACACTCACTGTTACACTACCACACTGCTGGATGCGCCTGAATACATCCAGCATTACTGTGTGTGACATTACATCTTATGATACTCTGGATTTAATTCTCTGTTGTAAATCGTTTGAAAAGCAAGTAATCCCAAAGTAAAAAAAAAAAGCCCCTGCCAGCTTCTAATGATGATCCATTGCTCCTC
Organism: Nansenia antarctica; assembly: GCF_963989245.1. Lineage (NCBI taxonomy): Eukaryota > Metazoa > Chordata > Actinopteri > Argentiniformes > Microstomatidae > Nansenia > Nansenia antarctica. The sequence goes on along the minus strand of NC_137680.1, from coordinate 16,393,646 downwards.
CCCCCCCCCCCCCCCCTCCTCCACTAGCCTGACAGTTTAAATGCTTTTCGTGACGTTTCTGAGTGCTGTTTGTTTTCCACCCCTAAAACAGAACACTCAATACTTCAACTTGTCCATCAGGTGTTGTGTTTACCTTAATGGACATATTGATTGGGACCTGTGGGTTCAGTTCATCCAAGAAAAGTCTAATTTCACTAAAACACATTTCTATTTCGGCCAATCAAAAGTCATTATCTGAGACGCTGATTTCAATTAGTCTGCGGCCGACTAATAAGCAGTGATTTAGGCATCAGAATGGCAGAGTGTGGATAAGCAGAGCCTCAGTCAGACTGCTGTCTAGACAGTGTCAGGGGAAGTGTTAGTGATTAATGACGCACCAAAAAGCATCCCTCCTCAGGCAGAAAGCCCCCCCTCCCCCCTCTCTGTCCCTCTCTCCCTGCCTACACACGGCTCTCTCTCTCTCTATCTGTCTGTCCCTCTCTCTCTGTCTGTGTCTCGCTCTCTCTCCCTGCACGAAGAGCTCTCTCTCTCTCTCTCTGTCTGTCTGTCCCTCTCTCCCTTTGTGTCTCTCTGCTTGCACCGAGCTCTCTCTCTCCCTCTCTGATTTTCTCCTCCTCTGTCCGTCCCTCTCTCTCTCCCTTTGTGTCTCCCTCTGTCTCTCCCTGCCAACAAAGAGCTCGCTCTCTGTTTGTCTCTCTCTCTCTCTCTCTCTCTCTCTCTCTCTCTCTCTCTCTCTCTCTGTCTGTCTTTCTTTCTCCCTCTCTCTCCCTCCCTCCCTCTGCTTACACAGAGAGCTCTCCCCCCACTGACACCAGTCAGGGCTCACAGTGGTGGTCTCTGGGCTTTGTCTGATGGCTGAATCAGGGAGATAAAAAGCAGCTTACCTCAGAGGCACCTTGTCGAGACCCACTGTCCGATGGCCACAGACACCCATCCTAGAGACACAGGCAGAGTGAGACGTGATTGTTAACATGGAATATGAATTGTAAAGATAAGTCTCTTCACCCACAATCTGACCTTCTCATATTCCCACTCAACTCAGATTGGTTTTACGTATTGTGAAGGGTGTTTGATCAACCTTGCACTTTTACAGTGACACCAACGTTGCATTTTGCAGATCAGCTATCCAATATCTGTTGAATCCTCAAATTGACTAAAAGATAGAATGGCATTACACAGCACACTACTAGGAGAGTTTATTTATTGTAGCGGATTTAAATGCTGAACAGAACAACAGAATAACTGTTGTATTTCATCAATACGATCGCCTGTGACTGAGACAAGGTAACTTCACAGAGATGCAAATAATAAAAATACATTTTAAAAACTGTTAACTTCAAACCATATCGACCCGTGTTTGGGGGAGGAATGAAAGCAGACAACAACAAAGGAATTGGCTATAATTGCTGTATCCCCTATTCGACCTACAGATAGCAACACACACTGCACAGAACATATTAGCAACAAGAACAAAACATCAGACAAAGAGAGAGCGAGAGAGAGAGAGAGAAAGAGAAAGAGAGAGAGAGAGAGAAGGGCAAAACATGCATAATGTCTATCATTTACTAGCTTTCTGAATGGCCACCAGAGAAGGCATTAGCTGGGAGTGTACACTTTAATGGTGTAATGATGCTGAAGAGATCTATAATCTCTCCTAATTCTTCAGGCGCAAAACTGCAAGCACAACATGGACTGTTCATGAATAAAAATGAACATTATTTTACATTTCAGTCTGTGTGTGTGTGTGTGTGTGTGTGTGTGTGCGTGTGTGTGCGTGTGTCTGTCTGTCTGTCTGTGTGCGTGCATGCGTGCGGTGTGTGTATCCTCTCTGCCTGAGTGCGGGGGGCAGTTCAGTCTAGACGTGTGTCTGGTGAATTAAACATCAAGGCTGGTGGAGGCTGCAGTTTTGTGTTGTTGTTGGAGATCCAAATATTCCTGTTTGAAAGCAGAAGGCATCCAATACCTTCGGTGCAGAAGTTAGACACACACACACACACACAGACACACAGACACACACACACACAGACACACAGACACAGACACACCATTTTCCATCCAGTAATCTAGCACCAGGCTCGACCAATCAGTCTGTCTGTGTCAGCGTGCTAGACAGTATGAGGTGAGGTGACGTGGAGGGGGAGTGCAGGACTCACCGGCTGCAGCGCGTCCTCTTGCCTCCTGCCTTGACTCTGTCTGGTGATGAAGGACCAGGTGGAGAGCTTGTAGTGGTTGAGCAGGCAGATGATCACGACTACCATCACCGTCATCACCACTATTATAATGATTATCTGAACAAACTCCAGTTCAGCTGAAACAGAGAAGGAGAGAGAGAGACAGAGAGAAGGAGAGAGAGAGAGAGAGAGAGAGAGAGAGAGAGAGAGAGAGAGAGAGAGAGAGAGAGAGAGAGAGAGGGGGGGGGGGGGGTTACCATTAAGAATACACAACAGGCAGCAAATTACACTGTTACAGTCACTTGACTTCACTGTCTGGTCTATTAGTGAAATGATGGCTGCGGATGGGTTTTCATTGGTTCTCCACAAGGGGGCAGCAGAGGTCAGCATACATGTACCATGTACAACCCATACACAGTCTCGGAGAGACAGTCTGCAGCACTCTGAGGACTACAATAAGCCAGAGAGCACTACTTTACACCCCAGCAGGATGAAGGAAAGTGAGGGGTAATCATAGGTTGTCATAGTTTCCCCATGAACAAGGGATTACTTCAACCAGGCCGTCCTCCGTGGGCCGCGACGTCACCAAGACACTTCTAAGTTCAAGGGCAAGTCTGAGGGCACATGGACTAAAGCCTGCTCTCTGTCCTTCCTTATGCTTTGTTTTCTCTCTCTCTCTGCTCTCAATAAAAGGGCTATTGTTGCATGTCTGAGCGTTTCTCTCTGGTGGGGGTTGGGGAGGAGGGGGGGCTGCTGTGACCTTGTGGTGGCTGGGCTGCGCTGCGCTCCCACCCCCTGACCCCCTGACTCACAGCCTAGCTGCTCTGGGCAGACACGGCGGCCCACTCAGAACAGGACGCTGGGTTGGGTCCCGGTCTTAGGGCCTGGCTGTGGGGTGGAACGCCTCAGAGGGACAATGGCGCATAGTCTCATGTCTCGACGCTGCTGACTGCAGGCAGGGGGAAGTCATCTGTCACTCAACCCACTTTCTGTTCCTCATGACATCATGTGGAGTCTGTGTGGTGGAGAGGGGGGGGGGGGGGGGGGTGGCTTTATATCCTATAACCAAATCTTCAGACTAGAGATGCAGTTTTTTTTCTGCATACAGCACAATGGCGTCCATCTGTTTCCCAATTTCAGTCGGGCCTTTCCTTTCCTAAGCTCCTCTCGTACAGAGTTCGGGGAGAGAGTAAGACCACGAGTTCAAAACCCGAGGTACCGGGTTTCTGTTTTTGCAGCAGCCTGACATCGACAGCGACACCCACAGAATCCGAATCCGAGGAAACAGCTCATTCTCATTCAAATCCACATGCACAGGGTGGGCGAAGGGCTGCGTCTGTCTGCCGCTCTATTAAACCTGTTCCTATGACTCTTCACCACAGTCACCACCGGGAGGGCAGGGAGGGGCGCTGAGTAACCACTCTCTGAGAGGGAACACCCGACTCTGCTCTGCTCTGCTGGGCTGGGCTGAGTCTGGTCTAGTGGCTATGGTGGTGGTGGTGGTGGTGTTTGGGGGAGGAGAGTGGAAGGAAGAGAGAGAGAGGGGGGGAGAGAGAGAGAGAGAGAGCTGGAGACAGAGAGGAGAGAGAGAGGGGGAGAGAGAGAGAGAGGAGAGGAGAGAGGGAGAGAGAGAGAGGAGAGAGAGAGGGGGAGAGAGAGAGAGGGGAGAGAGTGAGAGAGAGAGAGGAGAGAGGGAGAGAGAGACAGAGAGGAGAGAGAGGGGGATAGAGAGAGAGGGGAGAGAGTGAGAGAGAGGAGAGAGGGAGAGAGAGGACAGAGGGGGAGAGAGGGGGAGAGAGAGAGGGAGGAGAGGAGAGGGGGAGAGAGAGAGGGAGGAGAGGAGAGAGAGAGGAGAGAGAGAGGGAGAGAGAGAGAGGGGGAGGAGAGAGAGAGAGAGAGAGGAGGCCTGCCTGAACCCCGCCCTGCCAAACTCTCAGAACAGTGTGTACTAGTAGGAGTCCAGCAGCAGCCAGAACACACGGAACAGACGAGAGGAAGAGAGAAGGGGGAAGGGGGAGGGGGGGAGAGAGAGAGAAGAAGAAAAAAATAATAAAGTGTTGGGCTGAGAGACATCATCATCAGTGCAGCGTAGCGACAGCCCCCACTGGAACTTCTAAACACTGCAGGAGAAAACAGCGCGTAGCAACGAAACACTCCCAAGCACCCCGGCTTCAATCTTTGAAAAATGCCCCTTCATGCAGAAAGTAGTAAAAAATCATTCGAGGCAGATTCGTATCAAGTTTGTGTGAAAGAGATATACGACCGTATGTGCGGCCGCGGCGGCGAGAGTGGCTCCTTATCGGGAGCGGCGCAGTAGAAGACAAACAGGTGATAGCGGATGATTCAATCACGAAAAAGAAGCGCGAGGGTCGGCTGGGCCCGAGAGAGTCACAAGAGCGCTTATCATTATGTAAATTCAATGAGAGCCCCGTGCTGAATGGGATTGTAAACAAAGTGTAGCACTAGTGCACTCGCTCGCTCGCTCGCTCGCTCACTCGCTCACTCACTCACTCTCTCAGTGAAAACCCATTGACGGGCCTTTGACCTTTGTGGAGTGAAAGGTGGGGGGGGGGGCAGCGGTTTACAGACAAGGTCAGACAGTTCAGCTGACCTGACACTCCAAAAACAAGCCATTATACTACAACACCAGGCGGGCCAGCTACGGGGCTAAGGGGACGGGCGGCCCGGTCATTTCCTCTACACCCAACACGCAGGGTTTAGTCCACCACACACACTTCTAGTTAGTACCACAACGGCCCGTAGCCTAAAATTCGCTAACAAAAAAAAAAACATACATCAAATAGGTTGAGGTGTGTGGACGTTCTCCACTACATTCTCCTCAGGAACGGCCAGGGACCAATAAGAGAATCTCTGGTGAGCTCTAAAATAAACGTACCCCCCCACTCCCCCCCCGAACCAAGGCAGTATATCCTTTCCTCACTAGAGCTCCCTCTCAGATGTATGTATCCCAGGCCGCGCAGCAGTATATATCATTTCAACCAGAAGGCTCCACCTGGCAGGGCTGTGTGGCTGTATCCTGTTCCAGCCGCTAGCCCTGGCGGTGTGGCGTGTCCTCTCCGTCTCTCGGCGGCCTGCTGCTGCTGCTGTTGCTGCATTGTGATATTTTGTTTGCTGCTGCTGCTTTTTTCTGTCTATTTCTGTCCCGGAGCAAAGCCCCGGTCTGTCACCAAATATGCAGCAGACACAATGAGCCCTCATCACACACCGCCTCCACGCTCTCCCCGCCACTACCGCTGGCTTCTTTACCGACAACCATCATGGTGGGGGTGGGGGGACGGGACGGGACGTGAGGTCTGTCTGTCTGGATGGGGAGTCCCGGATGTTAAACTGAAGAGGACTCCATTGTGCCGTGTGAACGCCCGGTGATGGTGTCCACATTCATTGGGGCGTACAATGCAGCACAAGCCTCCAATCAGTCCACCTATTGTCATGGCAGTAAACCGGTCGTCTTAGTCAGACTGCGTGTCTGAGGGCACCAGGGTCCAGGAGGACGCTAGGCCAAGGCTACGTTGTCTATTCATGAGCGACCAGGGAAACTCCCCCGTACACCACAGGAAATGCCAACTTCATCAGGACAGACGAGAGGATCTGCAGCGGCCGGCTCAGACACCCTGATCCTCTTAGTCTCCCGGCAGCAGATTAACCCACACAGGGACGGCCCAGCCGCTACCACGGCCCAGCCGCTACCAACCGCTACCACGGCCCAGCCGGACACTCCTGACCAGAACAGACCACACGGCCAACGATTCACCGTTGCGTCCCGTAACGCCCACCTTGGCTAGTTTTTTTTGTTGTTGTACCGGTCCTCAGTTCACTCACCTAGCCTAGGTAAATAAAGGGTTAATAAACAATACGAATGTACAATGCCTTTAACAATGCTGTGTCTGGTGTCAGCAAATTGCTACTGATACTAACAGACAGTCTGGTGCAGTTTAGTTTAGACGGTTGGTCTAAAAGGAGAACACAACAGCGGCGCAGCTGGAGATCTGTTTTCGCACAGCCATTTCCTGTTTCCTCCACTGGAGTTTTTTTTCTTTTTTTTTTTTCATCTCAGAAAGAATTTCCGCAGCAGCGAAAAACCCATGATCTGAGATCTGGAGATAAAGACTCACAAACCGTCCTCAGAAACGAGACGAGACGCCGTCCGTCCGGCGAAAACAAACCCAGACTGTAACTGTTGTTGAGCTCCGTTCCAACAGACACAAACCCCCATAAACCCCGAGCTCAACTTCACCTCGACACAAAGCCCATATTGTTTGAACAACAAACTCCCAGCATCTAAGTGTCTAAAACGGAATAGGAGGAGGAGGCAGCAGAGAGAGAGGGAGAGAGAGACAGACACTCAGACGCTGTCCTTTGTTAAGAGAGAGAGAGCGAGCCAGGGCTGAGTGCCCGGGTCAGGCAGTACCTTTCTCCTGCAGAGAGTGTCCGTGCTGGGCGACCTGCCTGGCTGTGCCATTCCCCTGGTCCCTCAGTGCCATGCTGGGCCCAGCAGCAGAGCTCTGGAGGACAGCTGTGTGGAGCTGCAGCTCTGGCCCAGATACAGGCAGACCCCGCCCCCCCCCCCACCCACCCACCCCCCCCGGCCCAGCAGCCCCGGCAGCTCCGGCCCACAGCCCCGCTGAGCTCACACACACACACACACACACACACACACACACACACACACACAGGCACAAACACACTCAGGCACAAACACACACACACACAGGCAAACACACACACACACACACATACACACACACACACACACACACAGCCCCGCCAGGCTGCGCTGCCTGCCTGCCGCCACTGCCGTCGCCATGGTAACCCCCAGGCTCAGAGCCGCGTGATCAACAAGGCTCCGAGCTGCTGGGGCTCCATGGCACCGACCTGGCACAGAGGCCACTTGGCACGGCCCAGGGAGGGAGGGAGATGGAAGGAGGGTGGGAGGGAGAGAGAGAGAGAGAGAGAGAGAGATGAAGGGAGACTGAGAGAGAGATAAAGAGAGAGAGAGAGAGAGTGAGGATTGTCCCAGCCTCCAAGCCTATTTAAGCAGGTGTGTGGAGGTCAGGAGGTGGTGTGTCTGAGGTGGGGTGTGTGCCAGACAGGGAGGGGGGACTCGGCCTACTGATGAACAATTATGAGTCTGTCTCTGAAACCTTCCAGACAACACTGCATGAGTCATGAGGGGGGAACAGTTCCTATCACAAGCAAGCACGCACACGCATGGGTACACGTGCACGCCCCGCGCGCACACACACACACACACACACACACACACACACGTTAGAGAGTGTTAGCACTAAGTAATTATAGCTATTGTCACCACTAGACAAGACATGCTGTAATGATTGCACAGACTTTAGTAGAAGTCAGCAGAGCCATTGATCTAAATCCTCCCTGGATTAGAGCCTACCTGTGGAACAGCAGTCTCTTACTTTAGACATGTTATAAATTAATCATCTATGGCAGTTTAGTCTTAAGGCAAAACCGTCTTTAAATCACTAAATCAATACAGAGATTAGTTAATAGTAAATCATATTCTCCTATTAATTTATTACCTATCCTAAAATTAGGTAGCAACACTGATTTAGATCACTGCGGGGCGTATTGGAACCCAACCAGACATTCCCAAATGTTTGCCACGGAATGCTTTGGCAACGCTCTAAGTAGGTAACAACATACACAAACCAAGCCCTAGAAAACCACATTTATGAAAGGGTGGGGTTGGCAGAAATACTTTGGCTTGTGCAGAACTGCCTACAGTTGAGCTGGTTGTAAGTCTTCACCTTGTCGAGACCAGGCTTTCCTAGTTTCGGAAAGGCCCGGGGAAATCCTCTCGGAGAAAGTAGCTACAAAAGAGTGGAAACTCATTTGAAATGAGTCACGGCTCGCCACACATCAATCAACCTCATCGACTCGATTTTGTGTATTGAGCACACTTCTGGCACAACATAATTCACTTTTTCCTTTCGGGTTTTCCTACATTTTCTTCAACGTTGCAAGCTAGCATAGGAAACAAAATTCTCTGAAAAACAGTCGTCCCTGGTCAGAAAAGACGACGCACATAACAATAAGCAACCGCCTACGGCAGTGGGTGTAGGTGTGTGTGTGTGTGTGTGTGTGTGTGTGTGTGTGTGTGTGTGTGTGTGGTGGTTATGTAACATCCAGTGAAATTGCGATCTGGTTCTCACTGTGCAGCGTCCAGGTCCAAGCTCCAAGATCAACTCATCTGAAATTCTCCAGACCTCCGAAGGAGGCGTGAGAACAACACCATTTGGAGGTTGCAGCTATGCAACATTTATGTAGCCTAGACACTGACCTAGCTTGAGAACTTGGGAGTCCTGAGAATTGACAATTGAAAAGAAAGCAGCTTTGTAAAACCAATACAAAGCATCCAGAAGTAAAATGATAGAAAATGCTGTAGACTCCCCTGCCCCCCGCCCCCATGCCTGCATCATATGGGCAATTCTTCTTACATGTCTCCTTATCTAAACAAAACAAACAAGATATGACATCTGGGCCTAACCCTGAGCAAGCAAGTCTGTTCCGACTATCAGATCGCCCATGTCTGTGTCAGGAGACAGAAATAACAAAGGTGGAGAAGGGGTGTGCTTTATCGCTTGCGGTGGGGCCGAGCCTTTGGTGCGTGCTAACTTTGTCACCTTTGCACAGCCCTCCTTCTCAGCTGACTCCTAATCTCAGGTGAAGTGCATATTAAAGACGTAGGCGATACAAGCCTCAGAGGCGTCTAGACGAAGCCGTGTCATAAACACAAGACTTTCCTTGAATTATTGAACCTCCTGGTAAGGCTGAGAGACCGCCCCCGAGCCCCAGACACCACCTGGCACAGCCCCCGGCGGCGAGCCTCCGAGGCGGGCTTCCTCACTCACAGAGGCGGCCTCCTGGAGGGCAGGGTATGGAGGTCAGGCACAGAGAGCAGGGCACTACTTATAGACTTACAGTTACCTTCAATGGGCTTTATTCACGGCTCAACGCTCCACCATAGACAACTAGTCAATCAACGACTAACAGCTCGGGTGTGAAGAAGGTGAATATGAAAGGCCTGGACCTTGGGGACACCACCCCGAGAGCAGGAGACACACTATTAAATAGGGTCTAGCAAGTCTACTGTACTGGCACGCTGAGGGGAAGACAAATGATGCAAACATTGACAGGGGAGGGAGGTTGTGGGGCATGTTGAGGCAGGGAGGAGGAAATCCCATCAGCAATCATCTTCACCGCAGTGGGGGCTCGCTCACCGCGACTCAGTCTTGATGAAATTGACATGGCCGATGATGCACTTTGTCAGAGCCTCGCTGTGCACTACATCAACGTGACGTGATACCTGAGTGTTTTGACAGGCGAGCGTCGAAAACGCTTTGTTGTCGAGTGCAGATACTAAAAGATGGGTCTTTTTTCATCTTTCGCAAGGGGTTTGTAAATTATTCTGCCGTCTCTCTCTCTCTCTCTCTCTCTCTCCCCTCTGGCACTTTTATCGGTCAATCTCACAGGTTGTCTTTGAAAAAAAAAAGAAGAAAATATCAAAGGCATGAAGCATGTTAGGCATGATGGCATGAGATTAACACAGTGGCAGACTGGCCCCCCCGCTGAGCCATGTGGGAGCTGAGAGACTGATGTAGGCCTGGAGAAAAGAGAAGGAACGGTGGAAAAACAAAACTGACGTTCCAAGCAGACATCCGCCACGCACGACGACGAAACCGTCTGATCTCTCCAGCCTCCCGACACGCGTTTCCTTTGACAGAACATCGGTCTCTATTTCACCTAGACGACGAACCCAATTTAACAGTTCTCCTCATTAAATGTTTATCTCTTATGCCTTGTTAAAATTAGCGGGGGTAGCAGACATCTAAGCGCAGTAGTATGGCTTAATTGTCAACATATCATTAGCCTCCGAAACCCCTCTCTTCTCTCGGTTTCGTCTGAACATAATTGCCTTCTATTTCGGTAGAGCCATCATTTGTTGACGGCATATGTTGGCGTGGTGATTTTACTCAACAATGACTCACAGTCGCTCCGATGACAGCTACGGCTGCCATGGTGTAAAGCAACATGTATTTCACATACAGTTTGATTGTGCCAAACCGACGGACACAACCATGCTTAGGGTTGCTGAAGACCCAGACAGCTAGGTCTTTACTCTCTTTGGGGGTGAGATGCTTAACAGCCATGAAGTGAGGCATGGCAGGCCGGATTAACAAGGGACGGGGGAGTTTGGAGGAGAAGAAAAAAGAAGAAAAAAAAGAAAGAAAGAAAAAAAAAAGAAAAAAAGAAAAAAGAAGAAAGAAGCTCAACTAAAAACTTTTTTAACAACATTCGACCATGACCGTGTGCTGAACCTCAATGTCTGCTGCGCAACAACGGACAGAAAACCACAAAGCATGCAAGAGCCTTTCGCAAATGGCGGGGCGAGGTTTGAACGGAGTTCACAGATGAATGTATTAATAGCGCTGAGGGAGTTCAGCTTGGGGGGAAGATGAGAGTGAAAGGAGGCTCTGAATTACTGAGGAATTCATGTTTTACTGATAAAAACCAATCTGACCCACTCTCCCAAATCAATAGTTCTACAGTACAGTGTCTCAAGAGGACCACATGAATAGCCAACATTCAGAAGTATCTCATTCCATCTTTTCAGATTTTTACCGTTCGCAACATTCAAAACAAACCATCTGCCTTGTATGAAATTTGTTCTGTGGCCATGATGATGGCCAAATGCATGGGGCCAAATGTGGTGTGGTGTGTGTTTGTGTGTGTATGTCTGTGTGTGTGTGTGTGTGTGCCTGTGTGTGTGTCCCTGTGTGTGTGTTTTTTTTCTTCTGTGCATGTGCGTGTGTGTGTGTGTGTGTGTGTGTGTGTTTTTCCGTGCGTGCGTGCTGGCTAGACAGCTGTAGGAACCAGACAGGCCGTTCTGCCTCATGCAGTCCCCAAACAGCTGAGAGGGCATGTCTACACTGGCTGCAGTGCACACATTATGGGCACTTACCCAACGACAGCTAGCAGTGGATGTTCACAGCAGTACTAGGCCGACACACACCAGTTAGACATTAGGAATCTAGCTGCTAAACTAGTGGCTCCATTGCTAGCATTCTGAAGAGATGGATAAGATATTTTGCAAAAAATAGAAATCTTGATTGAAATGTGCTCGTTTGGAGAAGGTCAAATTAGGGTTCTGATCTTATGGTATTCTTCAAGCCTTTGTCTTTAGCCTGCAGCCCTCTGCAGGTGAGCCAGATTAATCTGTTAAAACAGCTGGGAGTGGTGGGGGTTAACGGGTGAGCACCGCCTGGCACAGAGACACTGACCTATATTAATTATTCACACAGGATCTTGATGCTGTTCAGCAGAACCCATCATCACTTGCCAAGAACATGTTTGCTATGGTCTACACAGGCAGGCAGGCAGGTGGAGTCTATGGACTACACAGGCAGGCAGGCAGGTGGAGTCTCGAGTCTTTTACCAACGGAGACCACAGCTCCTAGTGGAAAACTAAGCTCGCTTCCAAAGCTAACAAGGCTGCGCGTCTGCTCATGTAACGCTCATCAGCTAATGTGTTGGAAAACCCTACCATTGTAAACACTATGCCTAATACCCATGTGTCCACAAACTGCTCAAAGATACAACAGTTCATTGTCACTGTTATAGACATTGTCAGTCAAAGTATAATTAGGTAACATGGTGCAGAATTTACTGGGTATTCACTTAAAATGTAAAATGGTTATTTCACAGTAATTCTCCTTCCTTTATTAAAAAAAAAAGAAAGAAAATCATCTCTTTAATCTTTCATGAATAGCAACAAGCACCTAGGCCTAATTTGCTTACCAGTTTTGAATTTCTTTAAGTAAACATCAGATGGTATGAACCACTGTTCACCTCCTCATTTCCTGGTAAAAAGACCCACTAGGTAAACACTGGTGAAAACAGTACCGTAACATAAAGCACTACCTATCTGTGACACCAATGTCTGGCGGAACCATTTCCAAAATGTTGTTGGGGGATGGGGGCCGCAGAGCAGAGCAGAGCAGAGCAGACAGCTCTCTCCACTGCTCTCTCTCCTAGACAAAAGACAAGCCCCCGTTCACTGATTGGGGTCAGCTGGTGAGGGAGGTAGACAGTGCAGTCTGGGGAGAGGGTTAAAACTCAGACACCCCTCTGAATCACTAATGAAGTAGATAGATTCTGGGGGTTTTGACTCCCAGAGACATCCTATATCACTCCAGGGTATACTACTAGCATTACAGAGGAATAGCATACCCATGTTCTATCTTCCTTGTACAGTGGCACAATGGAGAAATCACAAATCTAAGTATATCTGCAATCTCTCATCTTGCTTTGATGTAATCCTTCCAATTTCCTGTAATATGTAGAAATCCAGAGCAAGCCCTTGTTAGAAAGCAACAGCCGTAGTGACATGAGCTCGGGAGATTAACCAGACTGATGTGGGGTCATCAGGGTCCAAAAAGGGGCGCTCGTATACTGTGTTGACTCACACGAATCGGATTACCAAAAAAATCCAACCATCATATGTCCCCTTCGAATTTGAGTCCCGTGCACACGACATAACAACCTTTTCCAATTTTCATTTCCATAAAACATAATACTCAGCTTTGTTTCTCATGGGGAGAAATTGTGCAGCACAAAAAAACAAAAAAACAGCTGTAACATTACAAATACTGTACTTGACATGGCAACCAAGCAGTAGTCTGTTTGTTGTTTGAATACTGGGGGAACCTCATAAAAGCAGGTCGGTGTGTGCACTGTCTGTCACCACATTCATTGACTTTTATGTCACATCAGTGTAGGAGAAACGCAAGGCATGCAGCAGACCCAGACAGTGCGCTTGATTCATTCAGCAGCCTTTACATCTGTAGACAGTGAGAGTAAATAGCTGTTGACCGAGACAGCAGACACCCCCCCCAACCCCCTCCGTCCCCAGTGTCTGACTGATGGCCTGTCCCACACACACACACACACACACACACACACACACACACACACACTGGGACTACAAATCTACACAGGTCCCAGGGGCATTTTGGGAACCGGGGGAGGGGGGAGGGGGGGGTGGCGTTGGGGGAGACGAACCTAGACACAAAGGGAGCCCCAGTCAGTCAGTGGGTCGGTGTAGGAGGCTCAGGCTGGCTGGAGCAGAGTGGGGCTCTGCAGAGTGACCATGGCCCAGCTGGTGACGAGAGGACGTGAGGAGGGTTGACCTCTCCTCTGTGCCTCCTGTACTCCAGGAGTCCCCTAAAACAAGGAGCTCTTTCTCAACCCCCCTGTCGTTCTCCGAATACTTGCTAAAACAACCCCGCAGCTCAGAGAAGCATAAAACTGAACAAGGCTCCATTGAGAGGCGCTAACCAATGTGGAAATTCCCTGTGAAATTAATTACAGTAGCACTGAAAAGCAAGGAAATCTAAAAAAGCTGCAATTTCGTGGTTTGACTCCAGCAGTCTAGTTTATAATGAATGTCTTGGAGTTGCAGATTCATTATAATACATCACTTATAAACTCTCTAAGCCCCAACTGCACCTCAGCACAAAACACAAACACAAACAAACAACAAAGAAAGAAAGCTGGGCTCTTGGCTAGGAACCTGAGCAAATATTGGCTCGCGAGTGTGGGGGGGGTCAACAAGTGTGTTAGGAGTGTCCGAGGCAGTCCACTCTGCCACCTACACACCGAAATAGTTACGCTCAGATAACTGGACACCTACATCTATATATAAATCTACATTTCATGAATGCAATAATAAACAAGTGTTAGGATGACGCCACGATGACTGGTGAACAGCAGAGGACAACGCCTCATAAAAGAGGTAGAGATTGATACAGGATTAAAACAACGACTGCCCTGCTACAATAGTCTCCAACTCCTACAGGGAGAAGACTGCCTCCCACATAGGCAGACATTTATTTCTAAGGGCTTCTGAGCAGGATTCTGTATGTCATCAGTTGCTACGGGTAAATGGATCTGCCTCTAATACGGCTCCACTTGTAGTCTCTCGTCATTCAGACTAGCTCTCATCCAGACAGAGAGCACACAACACAAAACAAGTATGTAGACAAGAGGATGCTTGAAAACTAGGTCACACAACAACAACAACAACAACCCCCCCCCCCAACAAAAAAACTAAAAAAAACAATTCCAAATAAAAAGCCCAATATGATCTAATTATGCTATCCTCTGTTCCCCACAGTGTGTCCTTTCCTGGCAGGACACGGAGCACAGGAAAAACAAATGGGGGGAAGAGCAAGCCAATAAGATCAGACACTGACAGTGGTGCTTTTGGTTACATTGTGGCGTCAGTTCATCCAAGCTCAACTGCCAAATCTAAATCTAATATCCTGTCTCCACCTCATGTTGCTTGGGCCTGGCTCTCGCCCCAATGGAAATTACACATCAGACTGTAATTCTGTCTGTCTGAGTGCATCTAGTCTGCACACAGTCAGAACATCTGCAATGAATTCAGCATAACTGTCTGCTGATGAAACCTCTTACTCTAGTCTAGTCTGCAGGCTGGATCACTTGATCTTCCAAAACATGTCGTGAGAGCATTCCACTTTAACAACTTTAGTGACAACATCTCTTTGCTCTACACAGCAACAACTTTACCCAGTGAACTCCCTTAAGTTAATAGAACATCACGTGATTGTAGCAACATCCAAATGCAATAGATGCATAGATGGTGTAGCTTAGCATAATAGCAAAGAAACATTTTTGGGACAATAATACTTCAACCGGTACAACCCTTCGCTGCCAGCCACAGTAACATCTACAGTGCGTCAATCATTCAAAGCCAATAAAAACGACGGACATAACAGACGCACCGAGCAAAAGGCGGCTTGACTTTTTTTTTTACATTTCACAATAACGCTATGTACGGTAAAGTCAAACTAAAAGTCTATACATCAACACATTCGCTGTCCGAAGACAAACACGCGTCGGCGTTTTACATAAGAAGCGCAATTGATGCGTGAAATGAAACAGCAGCACAGCGGTAACATAACAGTCAACACTTCCCACGAGAAAAGCGTTTCGTCTTTCACGGGTGACAGACAGCACTATCTTCTTCACCACCGCGAATACTTACATATCTCCATCCCCTGGGGCTGGGAACCACCGGTGCAGTTGCAGGAGCAAAGGACATTGGAGGAGTTGTTGTCGGGGGGGCTGCCCAGGGCCGTGAGGTTTGGCATGGGGCTGGGGGGGCTCGGGGAGACCGGGGGAGACCCGGGGAGACCGGGGGAGGAGAGCCGGGGGCGATCACCGGCTCCGATGCGATAAAAACTTCCAGCAGCTCGGCGATGAGTCCGCCTCTGTACGTCCCGTGTTCACATGCTCTTCTCACGCCATGATCATCCGTCGTCTTAACCGGCACAGATAGAAAAGTTGTGGAGTGGAATCGATTCTCCGATTCTCCCGATTCTAGCCTTACCGTTTCCTCATACTATCGCATTGTCTGAGCCTTGTTCTCTGAATCTCTTCCCTCTCGCCTTCATTGGGGGAAAAAACACCTCTCCGTTCCGAGTGGAGGCAGGGCTCACCAGACTATGGCCCACCCCCAAAAAAGGCAGCGATTCCGCTGTAGACCAGACGCCCGGGGGGGAGGGGGGACTGGCTGGGGGCTGGGGGGGGCCGACTCAGAGCAGACTGGTAGTGACAATGGATGGGCTGAGAGAGAGAGAGAGGGGCTGGTCTAACATTTGTGGGTGGGAGCGGTTAGAGTTACACACTCATTAGTGACAGCCACGACCAATCAAGACGGTCTTTGAAGAAGCTAACCTTGAGGTGACCCCGCAGTCTTGCGGTTCTTGAGCACATGTGCAGGACCCCTCCTGTCCCAGCCGTCTACAGTCTATAAATAACTAGGCAGTAAAAACAGTGTAGGGAGAGGAAGACTTTAGTTGCCAGCCGGCCGGGACACATGGGGTTTGCCTCTTGTGCCTGCGGTGTAAGTATCCCCAAAAGTATTAACAATGTTACAAAGTAACACACCTTTCTTTTCTAACACAACACAAATACAAATGTACATTTTTACATGTATGTTTGTATGGAGCATCAAGTGACAAACCATCAAACAATCCATTACCTCAGCTTTGACAAATCCACCTTAAATGACTGTTGACTTAGTTTAATTGAAGGTACAAATAATTAAAGAGGCCTGATCAATGCAGACATTCAACCAAGATCCTTTCGAGACATGAGGTCAGCCTGAAGCAACATGCATCACCAGAAATACCCCCAATCAGTCACTGTTTCATCAGAGACCCCCCTGTCTGGACCAATAATTTAGTACCCATGGGAGCAGGATGACTCCACTTCCAGACCAGACAGCAGACAGATAAATACTACCCACCACTGAATACCAAATGCACTCTCGTCTGCACCTACCATCCCCCCTGCAGCAGCAGACGCAGACTGGTGTGTGTGTGTGTGTGTGTGTGTGTCTCTCTCTCTCCCTCTCCCTCTCTATCTCTCTCTCTGTCTGCGTGTGTGTTTGTGTGTGTGTGTGTGTGTGTGTGTGTGTGTGTTTCCTTCCCACAACAGGGAGGTAAGGAGGTAAACAGGGTTTCTTGTTTTACCGAGCTTTTATAAAACAGTCCATTCATACAGTATATAAGTATAATGTAAACACGTTTTCATTAGGAGAGACAACTGTGACATTAAACCTCCCTTCTTCTAATCTAGTGGGCAGTCCATTGACATTCCACTCCAATTTAACAAAACCCACATTCTGTTCATTACCTTCCACTGCCAAACATCTAAAATGATCTAAGTGGATTTGCTTGCTAGCTTCAAAGTCCATAAAATGTCCATAAAAACATGTTTAGAGTGCTGCATCTCGGTGTGCGTGGTGGAAAAGCAGCCTGACCCAGGGCTCCATCTAGTGCCCAGGGAGGAGGGCAGACAGGCTCCACAGACACATGCCAAACATGGATATGAAATGTAAAATATTCTTCTCTTCTCTCCTCACTCAGGAAGCCAAATCCTGCTTCTGGGAATGAATTAGGCTTTGAATCAATTATAACCTCTTCAAAACGAAACCACTGAGAACGCAGAGAGAACACAGTGAGAGGAATACAACCGGTGTAATACAAACTAGGAATCCTGTTCACGTGTACTTTCATGTTGGTTTATTCTTCTCTTTTGTAAAACGTACAAGTGAGGGAGTACTGTCGTTGAAAATGTGCGCTTTTAGCACTATTCAGTGACATGAATTATACT
Source organism: Nansenia antarctica (assembly GCF_963989245.1). Classification (NCBI taxonomy): domain Eukaryota; kingdom Metazoa; phylum Chordata; class Actinopteri; order Argentiniformes; family Microstomatidae; genus Nansenia; species Nansenia antarctica. The sequence continues at coordinate 16,376,226 of NC_137680.1, read as the reverse complement.
CTATTTGTGAACGGTTCAACACAACATTTTCCGGCTTAGAAGCTCTGCAATTAGGATACTGTTACTGAGAAGAAAACTATGCCGTGGCTTGTGTAGGATAATGTGAAACAAAACCCCTGCAACAATAGGATATCGTTACTGTTGTGACCAAGTAAACAACTGTGCTGAAGTCTGAAGAACAAAGATGTGCTGGATTGATGTAGTCATTTAGGTCTTTGTAACAACAACACAGTGAACAAATGCAGAAGCTACGGACTACTGGCAGTACATAAATCCTCAAATGTGCACGGTATCTGACAAGAATACAGATTGACAACATTTAAGCCTACATTCCAAACAACACACACATAAATATAAAATAATACATATATTTATTATATTACATTTATTTATATATTAAATAAAAACCAAGAGATAAAGCAACTTCAACATAAAGACTAGCCGGGATACAGAGCTAGGTACTGTTAGCTCAACTGTTACCGCCTTAAGTCATTTGTGAACAGCCAAGCAGACTGACAACACACACGTTGAAAGTGCTGTGCACTGTGTTCAATAAAACGTGTGCATGCCAGTACATATCTGCTTCCTTCCTGCCCTAGTCTAGCCGTGTCATCCTGTTCTTACAGGTGCTAGCTGGCTCCATCCCCCCTGTCATTTCTGTCCAGGCTGCCGCAGGCACCACTGCAATGACACCTCTCACCAAAAAGGGGGGCTAGTGTCTGTGTGTGGGTGGGTGTGTGCGTGTTTCTGTGTGTGTGTGTGTGTGTGTGTGTGTGTGTTTCTGTGTGTGTGTGTGTGTGTGTGTTTCTCTCTGTGTGTGTGTGTGTGTCTGTCTGTCTGTGTGTGTGTGTGTGTGTGTGTGTGTGTGTCTGTGTGTGTGTGTGTGTGTGTGTGTGTGTGTGTGTGTGAGCGTGTGTGTGTGTGTGCGCGCGTGCGCCTGTGTCTGTGTCTGGGTGGGGGGCGGGGGTGTTAGTCATTTGTGGGTGGAGAGAGAGAGAGGTAGGAGATGCCTGTGGAACAGCGATGCGGCGCAGAGAGCACATAATCACCAGGTATTGAGCTTTTCACCCCTGCGGGCCTGCTGAGCATTGTAATGGGCTGTCTGCCCAGGAGGATGAGGTAATGTCTAGGTTTAATGCCAATCTCCCGGACTGGCAAGACTCTGTTGGTACGCAGGCTCATGGGAAGGCAGGCAGGGCAGTGCAGCAGCAGCCGTCACAACACTGATAAGGACTCAGACGGTAATCGCTGCCATCATAAGACTGTTGATTGCGTTAGAATTACGTTAATGAGCCTCACGTGCCTGATCGGAGCGGAGCAGGCGCACGCACAGACACACAGACACACACACACACACACACACACACACAGACACACACAGACACACACAAACACACAGACACACACAGAGACACACAGACACACACACACACACACACACACACACACACACACACACACACACACACACAGTATTGTCAGTCTCTGCATAGAGCCAGCGACTGTTTGCCCTTGGCAGGGTCAATACTTGTTTAAAGAGTACTACAGGTCAGACAACCATTAGTACTGGGTGACTAGCTTATCACAGACCCAGGCTTGTACCAATCCCAATAGTTCCTGAACACTTCTGTATATTTTTTTACCAGTGACCTAACTCAATAAATACAGGAGACTTCATGTCATACTAGAGACTCTGTTAATACTAATTTGCCCAAAGGGCATCAAATGCAATGTACATTTTTTTAAAAGAATAATAATTAAATAAAAATAAATAAAAATAAAATAAAAAGCTTTTTATTTGGATTAATCTTGACAACGACTGCTATGACGATATCAGAGAACAGAGAACAGATGGAGAGACCTGTGAACATGCTGCTGCACCCCACCCCAACGCGCCATCCGAATAGGGACGGGGTATAACAGCACACGCCACGACAGCTTGTAATAACAGAGCTCACCGCTGAGGTGCTTCAAAAAAAAAGGTAAACTGCACAGTACATCAACTCCTCCTCCTCCACACTACACTGAAAGCGCTCCTAAAAGCCATCTCCCTCTTATCAGTGTGAGTTCAAATAGTCTGCGAGTGGCTCCCATTTTCCCACCTCCTATTTTCAGTGGTGAACTTCAGTTGAAATGTCTGTGTGTTGTCTGCCCGGTGACATCCAATGTGAGGCGAGTCCACTGGGTCTGATTGGCCTGCGGGCCTGCGCAGGTGGAGGGCTGCCGTTGAGCTGAGGAGGAGCAGTACTGACTGGTCTGTCTGTCTGTCTGTCTCTCTGTCTGTTTGTCCGTCTGTCTGTCTGTCTATCTGTCTGTCTGTCCGTTTGTCTGTCTGTCCGTTTGTCTGTCTGTCTGTCCATCTGTCTGTCTGTCCATCTGTCCGTCTGTCTGTCTGTCCGTCTGTCTGTCTGTCTGTCTCTCCTTTTATCCCCATCTCTCTCTTTTTCTCTCTCTCTCCTCTCTCTCCCTTTTTTCCTCTCTCCATCTCGTCTCCCCCTTTCTCCTCCTCTCTTGTCCTCCGCTGTCTCTGTCCCCCTCTCCCTCCCTCCCTCTCTCCTCTCCTCTCTCTGTCTCCCTCCCTCTCTCTCTCCCTCCCTCCCTCTCCCTCCCTCCCTCTTCCCTCTCTCTCTCTCCCTCCCTCCCTCCCTCCCTCCCTCCCTCTCTCTCTCTCTCTCTCTCTCTCCCTCCCTCCCTCTCCCTCTCTCTCTCCCTACCTCGCTTTCTCTCTCTCCCTCCCTCCGTCTCTCTCCGTCTCTCTCCAGCACCAGGCTCAGAGCAGCAGGCAGATTGGCCACATCGACAGCCTGAGAGAATGGGTCGTTGTACTCCACAGCAGTGGAAAAACAACAAGCCGGCCTTGTGTCCTTACTCCAGCGAGCACAGAGAGCCCTAATGTTAACGTCCTCTCGCCACATTAATTACCGGAGCAGCAGGGGCTCACTAGTGTGGCCAGCTCCCCGCCATTTTCAGCATGGGCTCTGCAATATTTAATAAACCTGTCACAGGCACCCTCAGCAGCTCGCCACACACAACGGAAGGCAGACCCCGCGAACCAGGAAGCCAGGACAATAACCAGTGTTTCCGTAAATCGGAAAATAAATCCCCCCCAAAAAAAGAACAAAAAAAGGACGACTCAAAAAACGAAATGCAGAAAGAATGACAGCCTCCTGTTTCAGAGGTGGAGCTACAGTATCAGGTCAGTCGTCACACATTCAAACAGAACGTCTCCCAAACTGGACTTTAATTGATGTAAAAAGGCAATACCTAAGCAGAAAGTCGGTTAGAATAGTATTTCTCACAGACATTATTTGAGGGGAACTTTTCTGCTCTCCAAAGGACCTAAGGTTATCTTATTAGCCAACTGTATGAACACGACACACTGTAACTATCCTTTGCGCAAAAAATTCTCTCATTAACTGCAACGTGGACCGCGAATCTCCTATTAGCATTATTCCCGCCCCCAGAAAATCCCCTCCTACTAAAAAGGGAGGGAACATCATAGAGCTCGGATTCAATTGAAGTAAATGAAATGGTACAGTACTGCTGCATCAATGTAGACGGGACAAAAGCAGACTTGAGACATTAACAAGGGGAACGGGAGAAAGAGAGAGGGAGAAAGAAAGAAAAAAAAAGCTGAGAGAGAAAGAAAAGGGGGGACTTGCATTCTCTGGTGCTGAATAGGGGGAAGGCTGGCAACTTCCTTGCACAAAGAGAGTGACTGACAGCCAATCTGCACTGTGACATGTGCTGCTGCGTGTCAGGTGGTTATGTTTTCATTTGAACAGGGCTTTGCTGGGCAGGGTGCATGATGGGATTATGGTAGCACTTGTAACGAGGCCAGCCCGTTTGAACCCTCCAACACAGTGACAATCTGAGGATTAAGGTATCATCGTCGCTCTGAACACATCAGCAGTCAGTCAGACACAAATAAACTGATTCGGGGCCATAGAATGCCTCCCACCCTTCCAGTCCCCCCCCACCCCCCCGCCCCTCTACCGCCACCCCCCACTGGGGAGGTCCTCAGCCCACCCAGAGGTACCGGCACCATCCGACGCAGTGAGATGTCTCCTAAAATTGTTTTCTCTTCAATCACCTTCAAGGCGAAGGTTTGTCATGCAAATTTCCGCCCGCTTCCCCCTTTTGTGGCGTGACAGATTAGCCGCGTCTCTCGATTTATCTTCCTAATCCCCGCGGAGGCCGTGGGGGGGGGGGTTTCTCTCCCCCCCTCTCTCTCTCTCTCCTCTCTCCCCCTGTCCGGTCAGGGGGGAGTCAACAGTCTAGAGTGTGTAAGGCCAGCTAATGAATACCGCCCCCTCAGGAAGAGGCCGTGGTGGAAGCCGTCCATCATGGGGGCGCTGTGGGGAGCTGGACCGGGCCGCCCCCGGCCTCCAGTCTCCAGCATCGACGCCCCTGATCACAGGGGGACGTCCGCGGGGGGACCGGTGGTCGGCGTATGCCTGTCGGACTGACTCCCTACGGTTACGCTGACCACTACTGAGTCACCTTCTCTCTCTACTCCCCCCCGCCCCCCTCTCTCTTTCTCTCTCTCTCTCCCTCGGTCTCTCTCTCCCTCCCTCCTTCCACCGCTTTCCCCCCCGGCCGTGGTTTACTCATCCTGGGTTACATAGGTTCAGCAGCAGCATCAGCAGCATTTCTCCCTGGCGTGTGTGTGTGTGTGTGTGTGTCTGTCTGTGTGTGTGGTGTGTTTACCTCAGCGTGGTGTAAGTCAGCTCTGCGGTCACCGTGACGCTGTGGTGGAGAGCTGGACCAGACAGGAGCCATCACAACACCAGGTGCAGCGTCTGTGTCTGGGAGCCGTTCTACAGCATCACTAAACTGCTGCTGCTGCGGCCATGACTCAAACAGCACTGCAGCAAGGACTGATAGAACTACAGCACAGTAACAGCTCCACACACACACACACACACACACACACACACACACACACACAACCAGAACCAGAGCGCTCGCCACATACGCTATAAAGCTGACTACAGCAGTACTGCAGTTGTCTCTTACACATAGTTTTGGTATCGTGAAAGAACGGTAGCCGGTAGTATGCGGTTTGTACCGTTCGGTCTCTCTAATCTCCATCTCTTTAACACGGAGCTGAAGACAGGGTCTGCAGTGCAGACGTAAATAGACTGCAGCAGCAGCAGCAGCAGTAGCAGACGCAGGGTCAGGTCTGACCCAGAATGGAGGCTGCGGTCTGGGGCCGCTCAGGGTCTGGGGAGGTGCTCCGCGGAGCACAGAACGGACGCTGGCACGCGATGCCAGCTCCCATCTTTTTTTGGGAAGTACAGCCACTGTACAGTTACTGTTGTCGCTGGCGTCGGACAACACAGTCTTTGTTTAATACCCCCTCGCTCATTCCTTGTCGAGGTAGAACTACGTGTATGCTTTTCATGACTACGAAATGCGGACGATGAATAAATGACTGCATAATTCAATCATGGCTGAACCTGGCGAATAATGCGGCGTCGGAATATTCCACACAATACGTTTAGATTTAGATTTAGGTGGGTAGTTGTGTCATATTGGACATGCCTCAGTGAAATCCTCTTTGCCACTGTGCTGGGTGGCCACATTGTCTTTGCATAAAAGTGCTTGTTTTTTTGTGCGTTTTAAAAAAAAGCCTGCCCCCCCCCCCCCCCAAAAAAAAAGAGGTGCTTAGTTGGGAGATATGTGTGTGCAGGCAGCCTGTGTGGGAGTAACAATGACCTACTTTTAAAACCCACAAACACAACCACCAGAAGCGCACAAGAGAATGTATCACGCACTGTCTTTATCAAATCTGCCTGTGACACAGACTCTAGTCTGCCCTACTTCCTGCTGGGGGGGTGGGAGGGAGGCAGGGAGGGAGGGGAGGGGAGGAAGAGAGGGAGGGGAGGGCAGGGAGGGATGGATGGATGGATGGATGGGAGACATGGACAGGAGGGGAGGGATGGTAGGGGATGGAGAGATGGGGAAGGGGATGGTAGCGTTTGTGGCCGTCATGCTGCAGTCGCAGGGCTGGGAGGCAGAGAGAGAGAGTCAGAGAGAGAGAGAGAGGCAGAGAGAGAGAGAGGCAGAGAGAGGCAGAGAGAGAGAGGCAGAGAGAGAGAGAGGCAGAGAGAGAGAGAGGCAGAGAGAGGCTGAGAGAGGCTGGGAGGCAGAGAGAGGCAGGGAGAGGTAGAGAGAGGCAGAGAGAGGTAGAGAGAGGCAGAGAGAGGCTGAGAGAGGCAGAAAGAGGCAGAGAGAGGTAGATAGAGGCAGAGAGAGGCTGGGAGGCAAAGAGAGGCTGGGAGGCAGAGAGAGGCAGAGAGAGGCTAAGAGAGGCAGAGAGAGACAGAGAGAGACAGAGAGAGGCAGAGAGGCTGACAAAGGCTAAGAGAGGCAGAGAGAGTCAGAGAGAGGCAGAGCGAGGCAGAGAGAGAGAGAGGCAGAGAGAGGCAGAGCGAGGCAGAGAGAGAGAGAGGCAGAGAGAGGCAGATGTTCAGGAGGCGCCAACGCTGGGGGGAGCAACCTCCCGAAATGGGCCGAGTCAGAATCAGAATCAGAATCAAGTTTATTGTTACATCCCATTATACGTGGGATAAGAGGGGGTAACATTCGTAGGCTTCAGTTTCCTACAGAATCAGCTTGGTAGGCTAGCCTTCAAAACAGAGTTGTCTAAAAAAGAAACATATTTTTTTTTCTTTCCCCTTTTAAGAAATGTGTTCCTGTTTTCATGGCAGACAGCAGACAGGAGGAGCTGTATATGGACAGGGTGACAAGGATCCCTAGAATCTGGGCAAAAAAGACTTGTCCATGTGGCTTAGCAACAGCCCCCATACCACCCTGCTCTGGTCATTTCCTGTCTCTCTCTCTCTCCCCTGTTTTGCGCAGCGCCTGTCCTGAAGTCTCCTATAAAAGACAGCTCCTAATTCTTCTTATCCCCCCCAAAAAAGAAGAGAAAAAAAAGGTCTGTGATGTCCTTGCTGACCGTCTAGCTACTATGCTTTTTATAACCTCCCAGGCCTTCTGCAACGTTCCCATAGAGACCGCTGCTGGCACGTCTTCCTGTGTGTGACTGCTCCAAGAGGAGTGCCGGTCGCACCACTCACTTCCCCTCTCAGCATCTCTCTCTCTCTCTCTCTCTCTCTCCTCCTCCTCCTCCTCCTCCATCTCCATCTCCGTCTTTCTACTGCATTATTCCACTTCAATTTGATTCACCAACGACAACAAAAACAAACAAGCCATATTTTCTGAGAAAGAGCATTTTTCATTCAAATAACAACACCCATTTTCTTCATTTGTCTTCATAATTGGCATTTCCACCACATGTTCCGCCGCCTGTGATTTCCGTGATACAGGTCTGCCTCTCCTCCACCACGGTGCATAATAGCCTCTCATTGCCCCGAGGAGACAGACAATTGCTTACCTGCTATCCTTCACAAAGCAAAACAGTTTTCAAGTTAACAAGAATGCAGACAATGTTGACTTAGTTGTTCTCGCGCAGCCTCTGATCCATTAGCTGGTTTTAGTAATGCGTTCCTGCGACAAGGACGGCGGGCGCTGTATTGTGCCGCAGTTCAGATCTGTGGGGTGGCTTGACAGACAGACGGGGGTGGCGGGCGGGAGGGGGGTAAGAGCGTGTGTTGTTTACCGACTGCAGGTTGCTCAGACGCAGCGTCTGTCTCTCAGGTGCGCCAGCGTTTTGCCCTCCAACCACGGAGCAAAGCTCTGTCTCAGCACTCTTTTCCATGCTCATCAGCACTCTGGCTTTCCCTTCACAGCTGCTCCCACTGTCACTCCCCCCTCCTCACACCCCCTCCCCACCCCCGCCCGCTCCCCCCTTGTCTCCCCCCCTCACATCTGGACCGTAAAGAGGCGCATGATGGCGTCCCACAGACCAGGATGATTAGAGTGGGGCTCCACTCCGCCAGCTCCTTGCCTCAGCGTGGAGGGGGGGGGGGACATCATGCAGGTAGTCCCCCCAGCCGCCGCCTGCCATCGCCGTCACAGAGGAGTGCCCTTCTGGGAACACCGACAAACAAACAAGCCGCTCTGTCTGTCGCCGCGGACGACGACGACAACGATGACGATGACAACACGCAGACGTTTTTTTCCCTCTGTCATCACCATCACACAGAGGTGTGTCCCTCTGGAAACAGCAACAAACAAACAGGCGACATGTCTGGTTTGAAGACGGCTTTGAATGTCTTTGACAAGCCCGTGGGGGGGGGGGGGGTGCTGCGCTGTGTACTTTAGATCGAAGTTGGCCGTCTGGGATGAAGCGGGATGAACAGCTGACGGCGCGTTAAAATCTATTGGAACATTAACAAATAACCCCCCAGGTAACACCTCCCGATCAATATTTGAAGGCCTTCATTTTCAGTTATTGATATCAAACTTCCTGCTAGTTCTGAAACTTCCTGCCGGTCTGGAGCCTCTCGTAAAGCAGCCAGACGCTATTGGATGTTTTTCAATTGGTTTGGTGCATTGTGTCTCAAGGGTTGTACATGAACAATCCCACATAAAATACCATGATGATGAACAGCCTTAATAATATATCTCAGGAAAAAAATTTCTCAGACAGATTTTCTTTCTCTTTTTTTCTCTTTCTCACAATGTAATCTGCCATCCATGGCCTTCAATCCACATCGCTTTTGAAATGCCTGATAGTGTATTACGGGATAAAGTGTAGCGCTGTAACATTCCGTCATATTGATCTGGCGCCATGACCAAAGTCATGACAAAGTCATGGTAGTAAGATATGAATCACATACACAATGTATGAAATGTGAGTATTTTAGTGTGTGTCTGTGTCAGATAAAGCTAGGCTACATCTAATAGGCATGCTACTAGCCTCGCTAACATACAAATACAACAGACTGCAATCAAACGCCCTCATCTGCTTTCGAAGTAGGAGTGACGGCGGTGTTAAGAATTAATGAAGGCTTAATTGCAGAATAATACAGAATAACAAATATAATATCGCATGCCTCTGACGTTAGGATGAAAAAAAAAATCCAATTTCACAAGAAATCAAATTTCAAACCTGCTCACGGTGGCAATAACCCTCACAAAATCGATTCGTACAGTACATGCCAAGAATACAGACACAAGCTACCAGGTGAATCATATCATTTTTGTCTGGGGTTTTTAAGATCATGTGTGGTGTCTTATTGCAAAATGCAAGAGTTCACTATTTCTCCTTGAAACAAAGATCTGTGAGAGCCAGACGGAATACTAATGTGAGCTGGAGGCGAATGTAATAACTTTGAAGAGGACACAACAACTATGTCCACTAAACTGAAGTAATAGGAGCTATTGTGACACATCGAGTCTACCACCTCCCAGCCTCTACGTCTACCACCTCCCAGCCTCTACTGACACATCTACCACCTCCTAGCCTCTACGTCTACCACCTCCTAGCCTCTACATCTACCACCTCCCAGCCTCTACGTCTACCACCTCCTAGCCTCTACATCTACCACCTCCCAGCCTCTACGTCTACCACCTCCTAGCCTCTACATCTACCACATCCTAGCCTCTACTGACACATCTACCACCTCCTAGCCTCTACTGACACATCTACCACCTCCCAGCCTCTACATCTACCACCTCCCAGCCTCTACATCTACCACCTCCTAGCCTCTACTGACACATCTACCACCTCCCAGCCTCTACATCTACCACCTCCCAGCCTCTACATCTACCACCTCCCAGCCTCTACATCTACCACCTCCTAGCCTCTACATCTACCACCTCCCAGCCTCTACATCTACCACCTCCCAGCCTCTACATCTACCACCTCCCAGCCTCTACATCTACCACCTCCTAGCCTCTACATCTACCACCTCCCAGCCTCTACATCTACCACCTCCCAGCCTCTACATCTACCACCTCCCAGCCTCTACATCTACCACCTCCCAGCCTCTACATCTACCACCTCCTAGCCTCTACATCTACCACCTCCCAGCCTCTACATCTACCACCTCCCAGCCTCTACATCTACCACCTCCTAGCCTCTACATCTACCACATCCTAGCCTCTACATCTACCACCTCCCAGCCTCTACATCTACCACCTCCCAGCCTCTACATCTACCACCTCCCAGCCTCTACATCTACCACCTCCCAGCCTCTACATCTACCACCTCCTAGCCTCTACTGACACATCTACCACCTCCTAGCCTCTACTGACACATCTACCACCTCCTAGCCTCTACATCTACCACCTCCCAGCCTCTACATCTACCACCTCCTAGCCTCTACATCTACCACCTCCTAGCCTCTACATCTACCACCTCCCAGCCTCTACATCTACCACCTCCTAGCCTCTACATCTACCACCTCCCAGCCTCTACTGACACATCTACCACCTCCCAGCCTCTACTGACAGAGCAGAGGCTACATCAGAGGCGACATCTGACTCTTGTTTTTTGGGACATTCTTATCCTTTTAATTACGATGACAAACGGTATTTACGAGGTAGGAGATGAGTGTGTGTGTGTGTGTGTGTGTGTGTGTGCATGTGTGTGTTTGTGTGTGTGCGTACGTGCGTGCGTGCGTGCGGCGGCGGTGAATCCGTAAGCACTCCAGCCTGCAGTTGTGTCCGGTTCAGTTGAACACAAGCAGCAGCATAATTATAGCATGGAGCTCCTTTTAACTCCTTCTAGTCTGTAATTAGTGCTAAACAGCCAGCTTGAAGCACTCATGCGCCACAGACCTCTCAAAAGGGCTAGCTACCACACCATAACCTCAAACTCCAACCTAGGCAACACACTCAATTAGTTTTTTTTCTTTTAAATACATTTTCATACACAAATCTGTACGGTCCTCGGTTGTTTGTGACATCGAACGGACGTCTAATATGACAGGGGGGGTTAGGGGGTTCATCTAGCCCCCCCACACCGCCTTTTCGAAGACACCGCCCCGCCAGATCGTGTCTTTTTTTTTCTTTTCGCCAAAGCGCCGAGACTTCACACGCCGGAGTGCGTCGTGTCTCAGCCGAGCGGAGGAGGGGAGGGGGGAAGCTGCATGTGTGACAAAACGAGACGTCCCACCGGGGGCTCGCCGCTGGTCGCAGAAACACGTCGGCGACGCGGCGCAGTATCATCACAGCCACTGCCAGACAAGCCCAGAGCCCAACGGAGGGGCCTATTTATAGGGCTGGAGGGGTGGGGGGGGTCGGCGGGGTAGTGGTAGCGCATTTGCATAGCGGGCAGACATTTTTAGCATCCTAAGCGTTTACTGTGTGTGTCAGTGTGTGTGTACATCCCAGGCAGCTAATGGCGGGTAGAGAGAGAGTGAGAGATGACATTGTGTGCATGTGTGCGTGCGTGTGTGTGTGTGTGTGTGCGTGCGCGTGTGCGTGTGTGTGTGGAGGCAATGTCTGCAGGGACTCACTCTCCATGACAATGTGACAGCAACGGACGGGGGGGGAACGTGCCAGGGCTCTCCTGGGGGCTGCTGAGGCGTGGACCCAGAGGTGGCAGACTGTTATAATTATCACTCTGCCTCCACGGGAGAGAGGCCTGCTCAGCACACAGGCCCACACACACACAAGCAGACACACACACACACACACACACACACACACACACACAGAGACAAACAGACACACAAGCAGATAGAAACACACACACACCGTCAGAGGACTAGATCTACATGGCACCTCGCCCACACTTAAAGTAAGTATTCAAGAGGGAATGGATGTCTCTTTGCTTATTTTACCAGACAACCTGTTCGACCTGTTCAATCTATATTCATTCTATTCAATTTCCATCTGTTACGGTAAACATACAGTATAGGTCTAAATGTTAGAATAACATAGTCGTCCTTCACCGAAATACATTATACGGTACTAGCTGATAAAAAAACAGCTGCCACTCAAAAAATGTAATTCTAACGGCAGCACAAATGCACAGAATAATAGAATAATAGAATAATAGAACATATAGACTACTTCATAGCTGTTGACCGGCCACCCAGATCTTAGAAAATGGCCATCTGACCCTGAGTGATAGATGAGCCTATTCATGAACTGTACCTTCCATTCAACCCTCACCATTCAATACACTCCCTAACAATTCCAAAGAAAAATGGTGCAACTTCAAACAGACAACCTCCGACACTGAAACACATTTTCCACAGTGTGTAAGTGTGTGAGTGTGTGTGTGTGTGTGTGTGTGTGTGTGTGTGTGTGTGTGTGTGTGTGTGTGAGAGGGAGAGAAAGGGTAGAGGGGGGGGGGGGGCTACTTGTTTTTCACCGTGTTTTGTTTTGGTCTCTCTCTCTCTCTCTCTCTCTCTCTCTCTCTCTCTCTCTCTCTCTCTCTCTCTCTCTCTCTCTCTCTCTCTCTCTCTCTCTCTCTCTCTCTTTTAATAAATGCACAATCCGGTCTTGAGAAACGCTGTCTTAAGACGACTCCATTTATTCCCGGGCCTTCATTTGGGCCGGCTCTTTTCAGGGCAGCGAATGAAAGCGAGGGAGGAGAGCTGTCAATTCTCCACATTTAATGGCCCCAGCTGCATCATTACCTTGCACACACACTGGGGGGAAATGTATTGAGTAAAAAGATGAGGAGGGAGGGGTTGGGAGGCTGATAGAACGTCTAACTACATCCTACAAGGCGTATTGCTGAACAAAACATTAAGAGAGAATAAAGAGAGGGAGGCCTATAGACCTCCAGCTTGGCTGTACAGCGGCGGTACCCTGGGTGATTAACAGTCCTATAAGTCCTGCCTGGGAGCTGTTGTCAGGTGAGCCCCTGCTAGGCCACATTACCAATGTTCCTGGTGACAGGAAGCCAATGGCCAGTGACACGGCCCCCCCCCCCCCTCCCCTCTCTCTCTCTCTCTCTCTCTCTCTCTCTCGCTGAGCCCGTGACTGAAAAGAAGTGGCGAATAGGACGACGTGTGTGGGAGATGCATCACATAGGAACACACACACACACACAAGGAGACACACACACACACACACACACAGGCGGAGACACACACACACACACACGGGCGGAGACACACACACACACACACGCAGAGTGACACACAGAGACGCACACCAAGACACACACAGAGACAAGGATGGGGACAATTAAAAGATCAGAGACTCTTTTAAAAGATCAGAGACCCTTTCAAAAAGTGACATTCGTCTGTGACAACCATCAATATCGTTGAGTTATGGGGGAAAGCAAATTGAAAGTGCCGTGAAAGAAAAAAACAAGAAGAAAAAAACTGTTCAACAAAGTCGCCAACAGTGTACATTCTGCCAAGCGCACCAACAGAAGCGGTCCCTCTGCTGTTGGAATGCCAACAAGCCAACCAACGCCTCAGAAAGTGTCTACAGTCGTTCACATTTGCATCCAATTTTGTGCTTTTTCAAACGCTTCCAAGAATTTTCACTTATCTTTCCGTTCCATCAGTCACCCCCCCCCCCCCCCCCTTCTCTCTTTCCATCAACTCGATCCATCCGTCTCTTGTCTCAGCCTCACTCAATGCGGTTGCATGCCGCATACTTACTGGGTGGCGTCAGTTTGGAAAATGAACCTCATTTGCATAACATACTGCTCTCCGCGCTCGGTAAACACAGCGAAGAGGAGGAGAAGGAGAGCTCATATAAATTCATTATGGAAATCCCGAGCTCAAACAAATTGACAGCAGGGTATTACACCCAGAGAGGACCCCGAATCAAAGGGTGAAACTATCATCTCCACTCACCCTTGACCTTGACCCTTGACCTGAGTGTGCCCCGTTCTGTGCGGGACGGGGCGCAAACCGAACTTCGTTTAGAGTCAGAAAGAGATAGGTGCTCTACAGGTGACGATTCCTCTATCTCTTTTGAACGCTATCCTGGGTACATGACAGAGTGTCATTGTCTGTGGGACATCAGAGCAGAGCGGTGGCTACTGATTGAGATGCTAACCGCTAACTGAGTCCAGCTGCTGTCAGTTTTAATTGGCCCGCCGCTTTACAGGGCCGCGTCGTTCATCTCTGACCTGGGCGCCCATCGAGAACTATTAAACATGCTTCAAAGCGTGCCGCGAGCCCCTGGCAGCGCTGGCTTCAGAGACGACGGGGTCTGAAAGCTTTCACTTGAAGAGAGGAGAGCAGAGGAGAGGGGGGAGGGAGGGAGGGAGGGGAGGGAGGGAGGGGAAACAGACAGAGAGAAAGAGAAGAAGAAGAAAAAAAAAAAAGAAAAAAAAACTCATCATGTTTATTCAATCCTTCTCAGATTGTCTACTTAAAATAATCCCTTAAACACATGGAAATAAGACTCTCCTGAAAGCAGAGTGAAACTGGACAACAGACACCCTGATCTGCATATCAATGTGTGCCCCCCCCCCCCACCAGCCCCCCCCCCCATGCTCCAGCCGAGAGCAGCGCAGCCAACGGCGTCCTGAAGCTCAGGGGCTTGGGGTTCAGGCTATAACCCCCTACTGCACCTCCCCTTAGCCAGGGGGGGGGGGGGGGGGGGGGGTTGCCCTCCATTTAAAGGCGCGCCCTCGGGTGCCGAGGTCACCTCCCTCTGGAGATGACAGGGTTCGGGCCAAAGAGAACCCGTGCCTAAACCCGGTGGCACTATTCAATTAGACCGTCCGGCACATTCATGTTCCGCTTAATTGACCTCAGAGTCACACTAGGAAACATTCCTACGCCAGCTAAGACCGGGGCCCATAATTGATCCGAGCAGAGCAGGCCTCGAGATTTCAAGCTAATTACCCTCCTGGTGGTGACCAAACATGGGGTTTGGGTCCAATGCGAAAACTCTTTAATCCATCTTTAGAGAGCTTTCTGGAGGTTTGTCGGGCGATGAGATTAAGTGATGAAAAAAGGGAGGGAGGGAGTGAGGGAGTGAGGGGGAGCCTCAGGAAATCAGGACTGACAAATGATTTCAGAATGTTTCCCAACTGGTTGGAGGGTTAGGACATAGGGACAATAGAAACCAAGATAACCACAGTCCACATAGAGAACATTAAGACACAGGCTACCAACTGAAATAGATCACATAAAGCTTACAGTAGTAGATAAACATCTTACATTGTGTTCTGAGCATATAGCCAATGGAGGTTATCTGCCAAATTGAATATCAATTTGCAACATAACATTGA
Source organism: Nansenia antarctica (assembly GCF_963989245.1). NCBI lineage: Eukaryota > Metazoa > Chordata > Actinopteri > Argentiniformes > Microstomatidae > Nansenia > Nansenia antarctica. The sequence continues at coordinate 16,361,150 of NC_137680.1, read as the reverse complement.
CTGTATCTGCCTGGCCATGTGGGCCTTGTAAGTTGTTCAAGATAATATCTTTGCTCTTCAGAACATAAAAGGGACACATCGATCTAGCGGATAAGAAGGCACAAACCCAAAACAATAAAAAAAAAACTTTATTCGAAACTTCCAATTTAAAAATCTTAAAAAGTCAAATGGATTTAGGTCCAGAACCAGTTGGTATTACAGCATCACCACTAGCTAAGGGGGCTGCAGTCAATTAGTTTCCATGTGAATGGAGCAGAAAGGGCATTGAGGGGTTGGGTGGGTGGGGGTGACCGTGGGAACTCAAGTCAAACTAGCTCGGCCCTGAGGTCTCCTAGAGATGTTTGACTTTGGTCACAGTGCCTGATCCTCTAATTCCCCAACCATACTGTCAACAACAACAACAACAACATCAAAAAAAGAAAAATAATATTGAAAAGTAGAGAAAGAAACACTGGCACAACAGTCCAACTTTTTCATGACGAGACCAAGCGCCACATCATCAACTTCTCAGTCCTTCTGAATACTGACAAAGACAATAGGCTACATTTAGCTTTAGAGATAACCCTCTTGACTCTTGACGCATTTCCTTTTTCACCTCCTTTGAGCAGAACTTGGTGCTCGACATTTGAAAAAACTGCAAAAACCCACCGACCGATAAAACACAGTGAATATCTAAGAAGGCGGTGGAGTAGTTGGTCAATGGAAACCCTCCATAGCTGTATATCCATCTACGCCAGACAGACCAGACAGTAACAGGATCAATCACAGGCCTATAGACGTATCGTAGTAGCCCTCATCTAGAAACAATCCATAAAGCCCCGGCTATCGATTAAGTCATCACTTCCTGTCTCTTCCTCACACTTCAGTGCAACCTAACAAGGCGAGAGGGACAAAATGGCAGAAGCTGTGCCCTTTTGATCTGTGATGAAGTAGAGCTGGACCAGGGGCTGGACGCGCTGATTGTCACTTGGTCCAGGGGGCAGGGGCCACAGACCTGACTTCCCTGCTACTTAAGCCAGCGTCTCATTGTTTGTCCAGGGAGAGCGCCGCTTCACTCAGGCGCACAGTGTCTAGACAGTATTCATGATCCATCTGTCTGGCACAGCCACAGCCGGGAAGATGGCAAACTCGATTAGAATTGAAACATTTCCTCTGCCTCTGTCTCTCTGTCTCTGTCTCTCTCTCTGACACTTCCTGTCCTTATCCTACCATCCTCTGTCTCTCTATCTCTACTTTTCTATCCCTGTTCACTCCATCTTTCTCTCTCTCTCTCTCTCTCTCTCTCTCTCTCTCTCTCTCTCTCTCTCTCTCTCTCTCTACCACCTTTTCTCTTTCCATCTTTCTCTATCGTTCTCTCCCTCCTCTCTCGCCCACCCTCTACCCCCCCGCTCCTCCTCCTCCTCCTCCTCCTCCTCCTCCTCCTCCTCCTCCCCTCTCTGTCTCTCAGCCTCCACAGCCAGGGCGCAAAAATGTGTTCCAGCACTGAAAATTACAATCATTGTACAGCTTTCTCATAATGGCAGCGGCAGACACTTTCATTAACATTCGCTCTAGACAGCTAAATATTTTAAGTGCCCGGCGCTGGATGAGATCCACTGGAAATTAGTGCCCAAAACGAGAGCCCATTCAGAACAGCAGGGGAGCGAGGGGAGACGCACACTGAAAAATGAAGCAATCCCCCCAAAACACTGCACATTGCTCAGAGCAGGCTAGAGGAGGTGAAGGGTGTGGGTGGAGTGGAGCTGAAGGAGGATTTGGAGGGGCGGGGAGGGAGGGAGGGAGGGAGGCAGACACAGGAATGAAAGTGCTGCATGCTGCTGTAAAGTTTTTTTTTTTCTCTCTCTCTCTCTCTCTCTCTCTCTCTTTCCCCCTCAAAGTTCTTGAAACAAAAAGCTTCTGCACATCAAAGCGCTCTGGCAGTCAGCCACCGCATCCGATTGGTGTCCTTCACCCTCGCATTGATCGTCCGAGCCTGGAAGGGCCCACTCATCTGGGTCCCTGGCCATATCATCTCAGGGGTGGGTCTTTTTCAGGACTACAGAACACTGTACTGAACAGTAAAGATACTGTGAGACCACTATATTTCTGTTTGATTGTAGTGGCTTATATTCGAGACATTATGGGTTTATGAGATTCATGAGCGATGGGTGAAAGATGTCAGACGTTTCAGAACGCTGCATCAGGCTAGGGAGTGTGTGTTTTAAGACCAGTGTTGGTGGTAATGCATTACAAAGTCACACGTTAAAGTTATAATATTACCCTTTGCGGTAGCATGTAATATAACAGAGTTACTGTTCAACTTTTCATAATAATATTACAATAATACAACTGATCAAAGAAATACATAGGTATTTTTGTTATCATTCCCTTCCTATAATAGTTATTGACTCATTATTACTCCCTCTCTGATTCTAATTGTTTTTGTCCTCTCATCTAGTTCCTGTTCACGCACGCACGCCCTGCTATTAACTGCTTAAGTGGGAGGGAAATGAAAAATGGCAAAAAGATTGACTTTCTCAGTGTGGAAGTAATACCATTATTTGATTTGATAGAACAAAATGACAAGGCTATAACTGTCTAGGTAACATAGACATGGTTTATATTGAGTGAGGACACGCAATGTTTTGAGGTGTAATGTGAAAGTAATATAACAAGTAGTGTAACAAATTACTTTTCCCAAGAAGTAATAAGTTAAGTAATTCATTATTAGTAAGTAACTAGTAGGTTTTTAAAAAGAGAGAAACAGTATGAGAAAGGGGGGCTGGCCAGACAGTGCAGAAAAGGGGGGGGTGACATGGATGTGTTAGGGTTATAACGATACACCAAAATGTCGGTTCGGTACGTACCGCGGTTTCTCACAGTGGTACTCACAGTTCGGTAAGTTTTCGGTACAGCAGGGTAACATTTCACAAGACATAGATATATATGATATATATTTTGGATTATTATTAAACAGTGGTTTAGTTAACAAAGAGTGGGTCTTCCTTTCTTAATTAAGAAAGCAGGTGCCTTGGATAAGTCGTGGACAACTGTAGTTTGCGCTTGTTTATAAAGGTATTAAAAGTATGATTTGCTCGCTGAAATGCGGACGTGAGAGAACTATGTAACTAGACTCGATTACTTTCAACATAATGTTTAAAACCTAGGTTCTTGACAATGGAGTATGGTCCGCTGCTATGTTTGTTATTGCTTTGGCCTGGTCTGAATTGTTAGCGAGAGGCTACTTAAATGCCATGGGGAGCTGTGTTTGCACTTCACAGTTTTTTTCTTGTACCTGTAATGTTACAGGATTACTTCAACACACAAAAAAGTTCTGTGCGTGCCGTGGGTAAAGCTGCATTCATTCGGTACACACACGAACCGAACCAAAGGACCCGTACCGAAAATGTTTGGTACGAATACGTGAACCGTTACACCCCTAATGTGTGTAGAAGAAGATGGGAGGTCAAGCCAGGGAGGGAGGTGACCAGTCACCATCACCAGGCGTGAGGAGCAGCCAAGGTCTTCCAGACAAGGCTGTGGCTGTGTTCGGAGGCGTGTAGACAAAGAGCACTGGAGGCTGGAGGAGGTAGAAATCGGAGGACAGGCTCACTGTAATGTGTTGAATGGAATGAGGAATGGTATGCATTGTGTTTGATAACGCTCCTCATTCCGTTACAGTGAGGTCGTCCTCCACCAGCCTCCCCTGACACACAGACAGACAGAGACCCCCCCCCCGTTGACAGACAGACAGAAAGAGACCCTACCCCCGTTGACAGACAGACAGACAGACAGAGACCCTCCCCCCGTTGACAGACAGACAGACAGACAGAGAGACAGACAGACAGAGACCCACCCCGTTGACAGACAGACAGACAGACAGACAGAGACCCACCCCGTTGACAGACAGACAGACAGACAGACAGACAGAGACCCACCCCGTTGACAGACAGACAGACAGAGAGGCAGACAGACAGACAGAGACCCACCCCGTTGACAGACAGACAGACAGACAGACAGAGACCCCCCCCGTCGGGGCTACTTACAGTTGAAGATGCCAGGAGGAGGGTGCTGGGTCACCACAGGGCAGTTCTCCTCATCACTGTTGTCCCCACAGTTGTTCAACTGATTGCAAATTAATGAGCCAAGACGCAAGCAATTGCCATTGGTGCACAGGAACTTGCACTCTGTGGGAGGAGGGAGGAAGATAGAGATCGTTTTGAGCGTTATGTATTATGTAAACTATGGCAGCCACCATGTTACATGTGTTATAAAGGTTATCACTTTTGCACCCCTATTACCATGTACTCATCCCTCAAAGTACGTGAGGGGAATGGGTTACCTGTGAGCGGGGGGAAATATTCATGTATTCAATCCTGAGAGAAATGGGGTCATGAGGCAGCATCTATTAAAAATAACAAATAAAATCGTTTCTAAAAGGCTTTTGATGCGCCTGTCTGAGCTCTGCGGTGCTGCTATGGATATTCAGAAAACACTTTTGCCCCAAATATTAATTCGGTAGATGGAAGAAGAAGAGAAAAACTGCAACAGCGAACAGACTTGTGAGGAACCTCGATTGAAAAAAAAAAAAAAAAGATACACAACCTACAAAATGGAGTTGAAGAAAAAACACCCAAGGGAAAGACTTCACTTTAATCACAGTAATAGAAAACAACACCAATATATTTGCATTTTGATTTATTTGAATCCAACGACATCCAAGCATGCCCAGGTGTATAACTTGTATGGTTTGATGTTGCCCAATCCCCCACAGTGGAGTACAGATCTACTCCTCAGAATGACTGTCTTGAATTATGCCTAGTGCCTTATTGTCTGCAGATTGTCTGGATACTGCTAATTGTATCCTGTCTTATTTGTCACTGATGTCCTGTACTATTATCACTTTTTTAAAATCTTTTATGCCTATTGCCTTTTTGTCTTGTGCTGCAATGTCAGGAGCCGAAGCCTAAGAATTTGACTCTGTTACACTTGTGTAATCTGACGTAACAACTTGAAACTTGACTGTACATTACTTCTAGTGCCATAACTATCAATGATAGGGGAACTAAATGTTCCTGCAGTATGTCTGGGTCAAAAAGGCTTATCATGAACAGGTGCTCGGTGTGCCAGGTGAGTTCAACGACAAAGATCAAGCCTAGTCCCTGGATTAAAATACACTTTCAACTGAGATTCCCCTGGACGAGGTGTAAATAGATCTGTGAAACCAGCCTTTAAGGTTACCTCCAGGTAAGGGCTCTTATAAAGGGGTATTTGTGGGGCGCCTGATGCCCGCTGACAGGTGATATCTCGGGGCAGCACGCTCCGCTGACTGTGGGCTCCTGCCGGCCAGACTTCCTGTCCATGACGGAGGAAGTCTGCCTCACAGGGCAGGCATGGGCTTGAGACATCCCAGCTCAGACAGACAGACAGACAGTATTTACTCAGACAGACAGACAGACAGACAGACAGACAGACAGTGTCTACTCAGACAGACAGACAGACAGTGTCTACTCAGACAGACAGACAGACAGTGTCTACTCAGACAGACAGACAGACAGACAGACAGACAGTGTCTACTCAGACAGACATACAGACAGACAGACAGTGTCTACTCAGACAGACCGTGTCTACAGCACTGCAGCTATCGTTAACAACTGCCCCCTGCTGTCAACAGCTTCAGCATGAAGAAGTATGAATACATTTGCTTGGTAATGCTTATAGCAGAGTAGGCTACGTATATATATCATCATGCTTACTGAACATTGACATTTAGTGTGATTGCTTACACCTCTTCTATCTCCCAGCTCTGTGTCTGCTAAATAAATGGCTGCACTGAAAAGTCGAGAGGAGAGAAATACCAGAGTAAATGAATACTGGCATGACATACTTGATACTTGATCCCTGAAATACACACACACACACACACACACATACACACACACACACACACACACACACACACACACACGCACACAGGCACACACACGCGCACACACACACACACACACACACACAGGCACACACACTCACACACACACGCACACAGGCACACACACTCACACACACACGCACACAGGCACACACTTACACACACACACACACACACACACACAAAACAAACAAACAAGCAAAAACACCTCTAAAGCCTTCCTGTTGATCATCCCCTCTGATCAGCCCCAATTTCTGGTCGTCTAGCAACGGCGACCTAATGACATTGCACATTTTCTTTTCCCTAACCCCACAACAAGAACAGCTTGTACTTCACTTGTCTAGACAGTGAGGGGGAAAAAAAAGAAACAGAGATCCGATTCAAAGAACAAACCAGCATGACCATTCTTTGTAAAAGCGCCCGCTCCCCTTCTTGTGAGTGGCAATTAGTGCAGCCTCGGTGGCTCTCCTACTGCCTCTCCTACAGGCTCTGTCTAACCCACGAGCTGCTGGGAGCACGGCAACAAAAGACTGTCTCCTCTAATGTGGCCCTGGCTGCTCATCCACTCACCCACTACTGGAGGAGGAGGAGGAGGAGGAAGAGGAGGAGGAGGTGGAGGAGGAGGTAGAAAGAGGAGGAGGTAGGAGGTAGGAAGAGGAGGAGGAGGAGCAGGAGGAGGAGGAGGAGGGAGGAGGAGGAGGAGGAGGAGGTAGGAGGAGGTAGGAGGAGGAGGAGGAAGAGGAGGAGGTAGGAAGAGGAGGAGGAGGAGGAAGAGGAGGAGGAATAGGAGGAGGAGGAGGAGGAAGAGGAGGAGGAGGAGGTAGGAAGAGGAGGAGGAGGAATAGGAGGAGGAGGAGGAGGAGGAAGAGGAGGAGGAGGAATAGGAGGAGGAGGAGGAGGAAGAGGAGGAGGAGGAGGAGGAAGAGGAGGAGGTAGGAAGAGGAGGAGGAGGAGGAGGAGGAGGGAGGAGGAGGAGGTAGGAGGAGGAGGAGGTAGGAGGAAGAGGAAGGAAGAGAAGGAGGAGGAGGAGGTAGGAAGAGGAGGAGGAGGAATAGGAGGAGGAGGAGGAAGAGGAGGAGGTAGGAAGAGAAGGAGGAGGAGGAGGAGGAGGAGGAGGAAGAGGAGGAGAAGACACTGAGGTTCTAACAGGAAGGCGACTCTCTCTGACATGCTTTCTAAAAGGACAAAGATCATGTGTTGTAGCACACAAATTGCACACGACAAATTGCTGATTCTCTGAAATGTATAATTTGCAACACGGGTCTCCAAGGGAACCGTCGAGAGAAATGATCACTGAAAGAAAGGTTGGACTTCTTTCTTTTTCCTCTCTCTCTCTCTTCCAGAAAGAGAAGAAATCCACCCCCCGCAAAAAAGTACAAACTTGGCCGCGGCAAAAAGAAACACACAGTATGTGACATACATTTGTCTGTGACGTCCTTCCTTCCCCGCCTGTGCGTGCTGTGCTGTAACAAAGTGTTCTCTCTCTCTCTCAGCCGACGGCACTTCTGAGGAGGAGACACATCATTGGTGCTCTGTGACGGAGAGGGAATGAGAGTGGGCTGCACTGCAGTCAGAGTCACGGCTGTCAGGCGCTGCCATTAGAAGCCCTCATGTTTATAGCATAGCATAGCATGCTGGTAATACATTATGGGCCTGTATTATGGCAATAACTAGGCCCATTACGGGAACACAGCCCTTCAATCTTCCGCTGCTAATGTGGTCATGAAGCTACTTCCCGTCGTAGATGCGGTGTGTTCGGAGCGCCGGTCGACTACGGCGGAGGCATTAGCAGGTGACGTTGCTTTCGCTGGGTCACTTTGTTTACGAACCCTGCTGTGAAACACGCCTGAGTGTGTGAACTTAAATCCACACTACCGACTCAACACGAGGGGGGGGGGGCGGCCATCTTGTCTTGACGGAAAAGGTCAAATGAAAAGATGAAAGGATACCACGGAGGGAGTGACTGTGTTGTTCATCTACACCCCCCCCCCAATGTTTCTCCTTACCTCTTCTGTCCGTCTCTCTCTTCATCCCGGCCCCCCCCCCCCATCTCTCTCTCTCTCTGTGCCCCCCGGCCGGCAGACTTGATAAAGGGAGGCTGCAGCTTTGCAGAGAGCAGAGTAATAAATTTGCTGCAGATGCATTTGTGAAGCATGAAGGATTGGGGCATCTTTCCTGGCTGCCTTCCTCTCGCGGCTTAACCAGGATAATTAAGCATGTCTGAGTTGTGCTGAGGCGGCAAATTTGACACACACACACACACACACACACACACAGTGGGGGGAAGAGAAGGGGAGAGAGACAGGGAGAGAGGGAGAGAGTGAAGATGGGGAGAGGGAGAGAGAGAGAGAGAGAGAGTGAGAGAGAGAGAGAGAGAGAGAGACCTTCAGGCTGTGTCTCCTTACTGAAAGCTGCAGTCCAGACAGAGTTACTGAGGTGCCCTGGGAGTATGTGTCTGTCTGTGTGTGTGTGTGTGTGTGTGTGTGTGTGTGTGTGTGTGTGTGTGTGTGTGTGTGTGTGTGTGTGTGTCTGAGTGTCTGTGTGTATCTGAGTGTCTGTGCGTCTGTGTGTATCTGAGTGTCTGTGCGTCTGTGTTTGTACGCATGAGCGTGCGCGTGCGTATGTGAAGCGCATCTGTGACCCCGAGGACGATCCTTTAGGATCGAAACATCGACTGTTGCTCACCAAGCCGGGCGCGCAGGAGGAGCGTTTGCGTATGCGGGGCCCCCACTTCAATTTATCTAACGCTTGTCTAGACACCAACCCCAAGCGACGCGTGACTCTGAAAGTCATCGTCTGCCAGTCACAATAGGGGTGGACGTATAGAGGCGGCCCAGCGAGGCGAGGCAGCAGATACCATCATGTTATGATAGGTTCATTCCTAGGAAGGGCGGTGCGACGCCCTGGCCGTGTCTTTTAGCTGGAGCTACGGTCGGAGCGCTGTGTACACAGGGAAACGAAAGCTTCCCAACAGGGCCGTTCTGGTGAGTTCTAGCTATCGTTTTCGTCAAACGTAACGAGCGTCCCGTTACATTGGGAAAGGCATACTGTGTACACACACCGGTAGTACCGCTCCGCACGCTGGGCAGAGTTTCTGCACCGAGGACAGATTCGGGGGGGTGTTTTGTTTTAACATGGGCACGCACACTCCGCCGCCGGGTACTCAGGTTTCACTCCACGTTCCTGCTTTCGGTATCACTTTTCCCGACGCTCCACCCACGCCGGTACTCCCACACACACTCGACACCTTTACCAGCACGGATCACGGAGAACATCACCGGCACACACGCCTCCAAGTGTTCTCTCAACTCTAATAACTTTCAGAAAGAAAAAAACGACATAAAATATCATCCTTTTCGTCATTTCGAATCCGAGTCAGACCGGCTGTGTGCGTGGTGGGAGCCTGGAGAAGCCAAACATCGTTAGATGACGCTGCTTTACCGGAGTGTGTTTACAGAGCTTTAGGCTACTCGAGCTTGACGGTAGAACTTGGTTGACGTATGATGGATCGCTAGACGGGACAATGGGAAGGCTCTCAGTAGGGTTACGCACAAGCCCCCGACCAAATTCCTCTGCTGTGGTGTACTGAGGCACGACTAATAATCACCCGATCTCTGCCTATTTAGGTCAGTGTAAACTTGTGGGCTCTATGGGGTGGGTGGGTGGCCGACTTGTAAATAGGCTTATTGTAAGTAAACAAATCAGAGGCAATCAGTCTGAGGGTAGGGGACAGGACGGGCGATATGACTCACCCTGGTGCTGCCCCGACATCATTATGGAGGGGGCGGGGGGGGGGGGGAATGCCTCCTGCTATTTTTACTTCAAAACACACACAGACACACACACACACACAGACTACAGACACACAGACATAGACAGACACACACACACACACACACACAGACACACACACAGACTACAGACACACAGACACACACAGACACACAGACACAGACACAGACAGACAGACACAGACACAGACAGACAGACAGACACACAGACAGACACAGACACACACACACACACACACGGGGGGGGGGGTTGGGGGGGTGTCCTGGCAGTTATAGATGTCTGCCCCCTGTTAGCCAACTCTGGATGTCATCAGTCCAGCGTCTGGAGGCCTCCTGCCGTCCTGTCAGCGTGACGGCCCCCCCTCCCTCCGCCCCCGCCTCCCAGCCCTGACATTAATATATGAACATGTTTACACATGTCGTCCCACTGACCTTCTAACTTTAAAACGGCCCGCCACTTTATATCGACACGCTACATACTGATTGCTAATGAGTACCCGGGGGCCAAGGGTAGGGGAGTCCTATATAATCATCATGGTCACTTTATAGATGAACTTTACCAGGCTCAAACAAACATTAGCAGCGGTCGATGCAGATCGATTGTGGTGGTAGCCCACCGTGAGAGGGGGTGGGGAGAGAGAGAGAGGGGGACGGGGAAGGGGGATGGGGGGGGGGGGGGTGGAGGAGAGTCCGGGCTCTGCTCCACTCTCTCTCTCTCTCTCTCTCTCTCTCTCTCTCTCTCTGTCTCTCTCTCTCTCTCTCTCTCCCTCTCTCTCTCTGTCTCTCTCTCTCTCTCTCTCTCTGTCTCTCTGTCTCTCTCTCTCGCTCTCTGAGAGATATAAACACATGCAGGGCTCTGGTTTAGTATGCAGCAGCCCTTCCTCCTGCCTCCTGCTCGCTGTGCATTCCATTCCAGGCAGGGGAGCAGAGAGCAGGGGGAGAGACAGCCTGTGAGAAAGGACGAGAGAGCGGAGGAGGAAAGGAGGAGGGAGGAAGGGGGAGGGGGAGAGAGAGAGAGAGAGAGAGCAGGGCTGACAGGGGTAGGTTAGGGGGATAGCGCCGCCACACAATGAAAGTGAGGCAGGCAGGAGGGAGAGGAGGGAGAGGAGGGACACTGAGAGAGAAATGAGAACATTAGAGATGAGGAAAACTGAGTTGGAGGGGAGGAGGAGAGTATGGGGGGAGAGAGAGAAAGAGAGGGAGGGAGGGAGTGAGAAAGAGAGAGAGAGAGGGAGAGCTTAACAATTATAATACATGTTTATATTTGTGTTTTATCGAATTTAGAAAGAGCAAACTTGTTAAGGGAGTTCACATTTTTCTCACGGTCTATCTTACGGTCAGTCCTCTGCTTTGGGGGTCAGAAGCAGGTTTCATCCACCACACAGAGAGCAGTTACCCAGGGCAGGGGTTCTGAGGGGGGGACTGCTGATCTGGCACTATGAGGAAAGCTTCTCCATCCTAGAGGATGAGATCAGCTGTTTCCAGACCCGGGGCAATGTGCTGATCTGTGGGGACATGAGCGCCAGGACAGGGGAGGAACCAGACGCTGTTAACACATAATATGTGAGAGCAGCTGGTGAAAGCAGGAAGAAGTCGGCAACCGATGAAATGTTTAGACTTTTATTCTGAAAAATGTAAATACATTTCGACGTTGTTGAAGATCAATGACGCACTCGCTAGGCAAGCCGAAACATTGCAATTGCAATGGATTCGGTGAGTAATCCCCACTACTCTACACCCCGATTACACACCAAATAGTGTAGGAGGGACTACAGCAGGACCACATCATCTAACAGTTTTGGTTTTGTCAGACCTGGCTGAGACGACACTCCCCACAAAGACTACAATGATGATACTCCAAAAAACATCCACAGGGAAACAGATATACATTTTTACTGGGTTCCACTTACATAGAACACACACATACACACACACACACACACACACACAGACACACACTAGTACAGAGGAAACCCCCAAACAATGCATGAAGAGGCAGAATTAGGCCAATTTCCCCTTCCAATTAATATCCAAAAAGGATCAATTAAATTCTCTAATCATCTAAAGTCATTCCTGCCACTACAGAGCCCTCAGACGCCAGATGAAAAGTCTCCTCAGCGAGCTGATGCTGAGGCTCAGTTCATCTCCCCCTCTCAATCCTACAAGCCTCAGGACAGCACTCAGACAGTCTGGCCCAGCCACACTGAAACAAAACAACAATAAGAATATATCACCCGTTGGAACGAGACACCGAAAGAAACAAAGCCAACTTGAACTTCATTTGGCCCTAAAACTGACAGACTACCTGACCACCGTGACTCACCAGAAACTGGAGGGAAGACATCGACTCTGTACAGACTCAGTGAGCGAGACAGGCTGTGTACGCTCTGGCCCCCGGAAAGACCTACAGACAGAGCTCCACTTCCTCTTACACTGCGGCACGTACGCACAGACATAAGAGCAACATTAATTCCCCAAATGACACAGCACTACAATCCATTTAACACACACAAACAGACATGGAAATGGAAATCCAATTCCAGTTGGGGGAAAAAAAGAAAAATCACACTGCACCAAAATACGTGGCGTGCTGCCACAACCTTTAAGGTCAGAATGACAACCTGGAACCAACCTGGTGGACCTGCTACTACAGGAGCGTGTTACTGCTACCACTGTTCATAGGGTTACTGGTACTGGATGTTACTGGTTTGGTTCATTAACCATCATCATTGTCCTTTCTGTCATTATTGATTCATAAGTCCCTATATGTGTGCTTTGGCTATGGAAGATGTCTCACCATGCCAATAAAGCTTACTGAATTGCAGAGAGAGAGAGAAGTAGAGAGAGAGAGAGAGAGAGAGAGAGAGAGAATAGTGTGAGAAGGATAGAGAGGGCAGAGAGAGAGAGAGAAAGAGAGAGAATGGAGAGGAGGAGGGGGAGGAGTGGGAGAGGAGAGTCTGCCAGAAGTGGAGGAACTTGGCTGCCTCGGCTCCCTCTGTCCCCATGGCGCAACCTCCAGCTCGGTCCAAGCCCTGCACCCATCCGTCCGTCGCGCCTGTCTCTCTCTCCCCGGCCTGGTCCCTCTCCCTCTCCCTCTCCCTCTCCCTCTCCCAGTCCCTGTGCCTGCCTGCCTGCCTGCCTGCCCAGACCAGCCAGGGCGAGGGCAGCCTCCCTCCACTGCTCCCAATCTGTCTCCACCACCCAGCAGCTGCTCATGTCCTCAGGAGAGATGAGCCACTGCGCTGCCACACACCCAGCACCACAGCACCCGGGCCCCGGCCCCAGACTCAAACTAATGATGCACCATTACGGGACGTACAGTACTGATGGCCCGCTTTGTCACACACTGAAAAACGTGTTCAGAACAATAAGTTAGAGACTGGGCCCGGCACTGGGAGTCGGGCCCGAAAAGAAAGACGCGGGCCTTGTTCCAGTACTTTTCAAATGAATCCCTTCCTTGCAACAGGCCTAATCACCTTATAGCAACCCAGTCAGATCTGTGACTAGCCTACTCTACAGGAGGAAGGAGGAAGTAGGGATGGGAATTGATAAGATTACCGATTCCATTATCGATTCTTCTTATCGGTTCAATTCTTTATCGATTGCCTTATTGATTTTCTGTGTGGAAAAAAAGTAGGCCTACAGGTTTTCAGCATCAAGGCAGCTGTTTATTATCTTGAGTCTCTGAACACAGTGTATAATATCTGAACATAACATTTGAACATAAATAAAAAAAAATTAAAAAATGTAATAATGGAAAATAAATTAAATGGTCCCTTTCTTAAAAGGCTATACATTTTTCTTTTTTTTTATTACTTTTTAAAAAATATAATGGTAAATGGACTACACTTATATAGCGCCTTTTTTGCTGCTCCAAAGCGCTTTACAACGGCCTCTCATTCACCCATTCACACTGCCATACAAGGCACTGGCCCGCTCACTTGGAGCAATTTTTGGGGTTTAGTGTCTTGCCCAAGGACACTTCGACATGTGGCCAGCCAGGGCTCGAACCGCTGATCTGCCAACCTTGTGATCATTAGACAGCGACTCCTCCCCAAAAGGCTATAACTTTGAAAACAAATCTAAAACTGATAAACTCTGGGAGGATCTGTAGCAACAGACTGTCATCATCTAAAATGGATGAAATGGGAGAATATTTGTATAGCATTCGTTTCATTTAGGGTTTCTTAGTCAAAGAACAAAATCTGCTAAGCCTGCCTGCGTGGCGCTAATATTATTAGCATAAGATATTTTCCCTCAGTAACGGACGTGTTGCTCGCAAAAACATGGCTTTCCTGTAAGTGTAGCCCATGTTGTGTCTTAAGATGTTTTAACATATTCCTGGTGTTTCCACCCTATAATCTTATAATTTTACAGATGTTACGAGTAGAAATGTTGGCATTTTTCTTTGTGAAAAAGCCACGCTTTGGACCATTTCTTCCTAGACTCCTACATGACTCCTTGCTGCAGGTTTCAGAATTTGACATCATCATGACGCATAGGGTTTTGCAAAGCGCCAGTACATGAGCAAAACATGCCGGCATAGATAAGAGGAATCGATAACCTGAGGCATACGATTCTGATGCATCAAACAATTTGGAAGAAATTGTTGAATGGCTCTTTCCTAGGGATGGAAATCGAGAACTGTCCAGTTGAGAACCGGTTCTCGATTCCCATCCCTAGGAAAAGAGCCATTCAATAATCCAAAAAGTACTTTTTTAATGCAAAAAGTATTGGAATGGAGGCATGGTACAGTCATTGGTCTAGGTCGAGCTACAGTGAGATGCTACGGGCCATTCTTTTGTCATTCATTTCAGCTATGGCGCCACTCGAAAATGGCACCTCATTCCCAACACAGATAACAAGCCAGCTCGAAAATCATCTCTTCACCTCTGTAGGCGACACACGCACACACACACGCGCACACACACACACACACACACACACACACACACAAACACACAAACACCCAAGTTAATTGTCAATTCCAAAGAGTCATGGCCCCAGGAGTGTGTGTGTATGTGTGTGTGTGTGTGCACGTGCACGTGTGTGTGTGTGTATTGTCGACTCGCGTGGCGTTTAAAGCACCTGACATGAACCCTGTAGCTGTAAACAAACCCTGGTGTTAACCTTGCGGCTATCGACTACTCCATGTGTTTGTTTATACCGGCGGCTGAACGACTTCCCTGCCTCCGTCCCCTGGGCCTCTGAGGGGAGCGCGGCGCGCTGACCAGCAGTGACCCTGAGACTCTCAACCACCAGACCTCCTCAACAACAGCCTGGCCAGGCAGAGGCCTGGGAGACTGAGGGCTCTTCTCTCCTCTCCTCTCCTCTCCTTCACTCCAGGAGAATTATCAACCGTAAACAACAACAAGACTCTTCAGAGAGATATGGCCCCGGTGTCGAGAGTGCCCTTGAACCGTCTTCCACAGAAGATCTTGTTAGATACACACAATATAGGCAGGCAGCAGCACACACAACACAGATATCCACAAGCCACAGCACAGCCCCTTGATAGACAGATCCACCCGATTCTGTTGGTTACGTGCTCTTAATAATACATGTGTGTACATGTGTTGTATCGGTGTCTTAGAATGACTGAACAGGTTGTACAGTGTTATGAAGGTGTGGAGAGAAACATCAAACACAGACTAACATGGACAACGCTTTCTAATTCTGTCACACGCTGAATCTGTTGCCCTGACAACTGCTCTGTAATGCTGCCATCAACATTAGAAAACAGAACACCAACAACAACAAAAAAGAATAATAAATCGAAATTATGTCTCACGATGACTGGTGTTGAGGAATGGTATAATGACACATGAAAAGTATATTTGCCGCCTTTTTTTGGTAAGATCTTTCCGATCTCTAGCTGACTCCAAATCCCATCATGCTCTTAGAGAGCTATGACTCTAGTAGCGATGACCTTTGTGGTACCCCAAACTATAGAGAATATAACAGTTAGTCGTCGTCCCCCCACACACACACACCCTCCCCATTTACCTGTGAAAGCATTTGTGGCCGGTAAGTCAGCTTCCTGCATACTGCTTCCCCAGCAATGCCTGCGATCCCAACGTTAACCGGTCCGAGCGGGGGCGGGGGTGGGCTGCTGGGAGGGACGCGCCAGTCTCACTTCCATCTTCTCCTCAAGAGTCCATGTCACACGTGACTGTCCCACCTGGCTGGCCCTGCTCTGCGCCGCTCCGCCTGTACGCTGTGCTGTGCTGCCTGGGGAGGAGGCCGGGCCTGGCTGGGGACAGACGGGTGGAGGGGGGGGGTTAGGCTGGAGGTCCAGGGGTGAAGGGGTGAGGGGGGGCTCCTGTCTCTGAAGTCACTGAGCTCTGGAGGTTGGGGTGGGGGCGTGGGTGTGGCGGTGGCGGTGGGGGAAGGTTCTGATTATCCTCCCAGCCACAAACATCCGGCCATGGCCCAAACT
This sequence comes from Nansenia antarctica, assembly GCF_963989245.1. NCBI lineage: Eukaryota > Metazoa > Chordata > Actinopteri > Argentiniformes > Microstomatidae > Nansenia > Nansenia antarctica. Next base: position 16,345,012 of record NC_137680.1, on the reverse strand, counting down.
CAGAGAGAGTCCCAGAGGCTGAGGCGGTGCAGAGGTGGCTGTCTGTCTGGCTGTCTGTCTGGCTGTCTCTCTGGCTGGCTGTCCGGCTGTCTGGCTGTCCGCTGCAGGTGAGTCTCTCGCTCACAGACAGGCTCTCTCCAGCGCAGCTCTAATCAACATGCTGCCTCATCCCTCCGATTGCAGTCTCTCTCTCTCCCTCTCTCTCTCCGCCGCAGTCCGTCTCTCAGCACAGTGGTGTACGCACTCTGGCACAGGAGCTGCAACAGGAAGAGAATCAAATGAATGAATAACAAAAGTACAAAACCATCACAGGCGAACAGATGATGTTTCCCGATACCCCGCGTTCCTTTCGCATTCATGAGGAAATCAGACGAATGCCACACTACTTGGGAGGGAGCGCTGGGTAGGATTCCTGCTCCACACCCCCACATTTTGCATTAAAGGGGAACTTTCAAAAAGCCAAATGCTGTGACCCTTTTTTCTTTCTTTCTTTTTTTCTCTTTTTTTTTTGATACTGTTGAGATCCAAAAAATGTACAGGGTGGCACTTTAAAGTCTAAAGATAAACAGGGGTTGGAGGTGGCATGTGTAAGGAAACAAGAAAGCATTTACATTTCAAAAGCAGCATTTGTCTGGGAATTTAAAAAAAAAGGGCCCGCTTCGGCACAGACAAACACAACACTTTTTTTTGTTGTTGTTGGTGTGTGCTTGTTTGAAAAAAGTCCTACTACAAAAAAAATCAAACACAGAAGAAATTCTTTGGCAAGAATGCAGACAAAGCAAACAGTCCCTGTCTGCAATTATGGACTCAGTCAAAGGACAGAATTACCAAAGATTAGGCATAGCTATGTGTTACACTGAGACGAGCAGACTCATAATCTCTATAAATCCCTGTCGGGGGGGCATCTCTCTGTCGGGGGGGGGGCATCACTCTGTTCATGGAGTTCACTGCGGCACAGTCTCCACATGGCCCTGAGTTTAACCACGGCTAGCTGCTACCGCGCTGAGCTTTCCTACAACTAGACTAGTTCACAAACACTCGTTGGGGATTAAGGAAGCTAAAACATCTGAACAAAGAACTGTTTACAAGTATTGTATATCAGGACAGCATATTGCCTGATCATAAAACACTTATGAGGGGGGGGGGGGGGGGGGGGTCAACACCGACCCTTCCTTCAGGGGTCCTCGTGTGGCCGGCTCTGGGGCCTTTATTGAAGGATAAAACCCGGTGGTACTGACAAGTTCTCGTGTCAGTCCTGGCGAGGTCTATATTTATCTCCACTCACAGTCACACACACACATTTATGTCTAATTATAACCTGGCCTGATGAGGAGCTCTACCTTGGTCACGCGTTGAGTAATAAGTGGACCCTCTGCTACAGCGGCCCCTACACCTGTGCTACTGTGTGTTCTGTCTGCAGTCCAGTGAACCCGCTGGCCCTCAGACCGGGTCAGTTAAGGACAGCAGACAGCCGGGTCAGGTGAGTCAAACTGCACAGACATGCCTGGAAAAAAACCAATACTCTTTGGTTGCTAAGCATTTATCTAACAAAAACCACAAAGTTACATGGTACTTTACCATGGGGGGGGGGGGCAATTTTAGATTTTGATTACTTTCACACAACAGCAAAAAGAACATACAGTAACTGTGGTGGTGGGTGGTCTCTCTTTCAGTGTCTCTCTCTCTCTCTCTCTCTCTCTCTCTCTCTCTCTCTCTCTCTCTCTCTCTCTCTCTCCTTTCTCTCTCTGTCAACAATACTTAAGACAAGGTCTTAAAAGCACTCTAAATGCCATTTGACAAAATCAAGCCAAACTTCTTGTCACCTAGGTCTGAGTGTTTACAACTGGTTGGTGCAACGTGCTTTCATCTCTGTGGGTGACTGGCAGCTGGTAGGGGGAACAGGCCACTCTACTGGTTCATGTTCCCTGGTCATTCTACTGGTTCATGTTCCCTGGTCACTCTACTGGTTCATGTTCCCTGGTCACTCTACTGGTTCATGTTCCCTGGTCACTCTACTGGTTCATGTTCTCTAATCTCTACTGGTTCATGTTCTCTACTGGTCAGTTCTCTACTGGTCAGTTCTCTACTGGTCAGTTCTCTACTGGTTCATGTTCTCTACTGGTTCATGTTCCCTACTGGTCAGTTCTCTACTGGTTCATGTTCTCTACTGGTCAGTTCTCTACTGGTTCATGTTCTCTACTGGTTCATGTTCCCTACTGGTCAGTTCTCTACTGGTTCATGTTCTCTACTGGTCAGTTCTCTACTGGTTCATGTTCTCTACTGGTCAGTTCTCTACTGGTTCATGTTCTCTACTGGTCAGTTCTCTACTGGTTCATGTTCCCTACTGGTTCATGTTCTCTACTGGTTCATGTTCCCTACTGGTTCATGTTCTCTACTGGTTCATGTTCCCTACTGGTTCATGTTCTCTACTGGTTCATGTTCCCTACTGGTTCATGTTCTCTACTGGTTCATGTTCTCTACTGGTCAGTTCTCTACTGGTTCATGTTCTCTACTGGTTCATGTTCTCTACTGGTCAGTTCTCTACTGGTCAGTTCTCTACTGGTTCATGTTCTCTACTGCAGGGTATATACAGGAATCTTGAGGTTAATTTCAATACCTTTCTAAGACTTTTTAAAGACCTTGTCAATATTTTTCCAGACCTCACCGCCACTTCGAGCTGTAACCGTTTACATCAGTGACACCTTTAACTTAACAGTTTTAGTTGGCAATAGACTAATAGACCACTATCATACAACAACATTTCCGGTTCATCTTTGTTTTTTTAACCCTTGTGTGGTGTTCGGGTCAACTGGACCCGTTTTACATTTTTACTTAAAGAGAAATGGTACAAGAATACATTTTATCAATATGAAACTCCATGGCCTTGGCTTATTTTCTATGAAAAAATGTAAAAGTGAAAAAAAAATGCACAGAGACACACAGAAACATACACACACTCACACTGACACTCACTCACTCACTCACTCACACACCTCTGCTCTGGCTTTCCCACGCCAAGAAGCCGTCTGCTCTCACACTTTTTACCCTATGAAGTGCAACATTGTAAACATTTTTACATTTTCTTGCACTGAGGTACACGCACTGTCACATTCTGTGCTTCATGTGTTGTGTAGATAGGCATACCCATGAACACACAATTGTAGCCAGTGATATCTCAGAATTATTTGGGATCTGGCTTTCCCACGCCAAGAAGCCGTCTGCGCTCACACTTTTTACCCTATGAAGTGCAACATTGTAAACATTTTTAAATGTTCTTGCACTGAGGTACACGCACTGTCACATTCTGTGCTTCATGTGTTGTGTAGATAGGCATACCCATGAACACAATTGTAGCCAGTGATATCTCAGAATTATTTGGGATTTTTCAGACAATACTGTATTTCGACAGTGACAGTGAAAACAGTGTACATTCCGTTCGTGTTTTGTGATTCAGCATTTGCAGACATTTTTGAGAGATGTATTTCATAGCTATTGGCAAAAACAATCTTAGTTTGGTTCTTTCATTTCTATTCTTGTTCATCACCTGTATTTTCTTTACAGCTTTGATTATAATTAGATAAATGTGAAATTCAATTGAGAATATAAATTCTAAATAATAAGAGCAATGAAAACATTGTTTCATTAACATTTTTCCTAGATAAGTTTGATTTATGACACTTTATTATAGTGGATTTTGCATTTTCAAAGTTAGGGGCATCATGTGCGTAAAAACGCTTCTACTCATCATGCTGTCATTCGGTCCCACCTATTCCCAGGGGTCTGACACTTTGTGGGTTGTTACTAAGCATCCTCTGCCCCAGCCTCTCCAAAGGGCAGCCCCCTAGATCCACAGAACAAAAGATATGTACTTTTGAATGTGTACACAGTACCTATTGTGCATTATTGGGTACAGTACCTGTTTGTGCCCACAGGAGGCACCCTTTAATATTATGGGCTATTTTGGGGCTTTCTTGCGCCCTGAGTATACCCCCTTGTACGGGTCACCCTTGGGACTAGGAGCACCGTGTCAGGACAAGTGCTTTTAAAACCCCAATGATGTCCCGGGTCAACTGGACCCGAACATTACGAAAGGGTCCAAAAAGTGAACATCACACAAGGGTTAATAAAAGTAATACATTCACGAACTTTTACTAAAAGTTTTTAGGACGCTTTGGACAGAGTCTAATTCAGAAAAATACATACAAAATTCAAGACCTCATAAAATCGTGATAAGACTTTTTAATACTTATCATTGACTGCCAAAGACGCCAATTGGCGTCTTATAGAATAGTAACGTTGACTGCCAAAGACGCCAATTGGCGTCTTATAGAATTTTTTTTTTTTTTCGCGGGGATCGCGTTATTGACATGTTCTACACCTAGCGAGTGAATTTCAGACTTGGGTGTAATGTATTTCGGTCCCAGATGGGGGCAGTAGTTCGATAAAAGCCTGGAGAAGGAAGTGGCTTGCTGTGGGTTGTAGTAATGGCGAAACGGATCAGGGTATGTGCCAAACGCGGCGCGGAGCATTGCGGCGCGGAGCATTGCGGAGCATCGCGGAGCAGCGCGGCCATCGCGCGACTCTTCAAACAGTTCAGAGTCGGATGATACAGAAAAAGTGCAGAAAAATAAAATAAAATAAAAAGTTCTGCAGAAAAAGCTCGTTTTCTCTGTTTATTGGTCAAAATCAGGTGTTTTTGCTGAAACCACCCTATGTTCTACGACCGATTTCTAAACACTCAAAGAGGCTAGAAACAAACTTTCTTTTTCTGATGAAAGAAGAGAGTCTAAAGTTTTGGTAGATATGTTCAATGTTTATGTAGTCCGAAAATTCAATATTTGGTGGGTCTTCAAAGTTCAGCGAAAATGCCCCAAAAGTCTGGCAGTGTGGAGCTCTCCGCTCTGAACATGGCTGGCAGTCAAAGAGTTAAGGGTCTTGATTTTCCCAAAATGTATTTATCAACTTTTAATACTTTTCAAGACACCGCGGATACCCTGTACTGGTTCATGTTCTCTACTGGTTCATGTTCTCTACTGGTCAGTTCTCTACTGGTTCATGTTCTCTACTGGTTCATGTTCTCTACTGGTTCATGTTCTCTACTGGTTCATGTTCTCTACTGGTCAGTTCTCTACTGGTCAGTTCTCTACTGGGTCATGTTCTCTACTGGTCAGTTCTCTACTGGTCAGTTCTCTACTGGTCAGTTCTCTACTGGTTCATGTTCTCTACTGGTTCATGTTCTCTACTGGTCAGTTCTCTACTGGTTCATGTTCTCTACTGGTTCATGTTCTCTACTGGTCAGTTCTCTACTGGTTCATGTTCTCTACTGGTTCATGTTCTCTACTGGTTCATGTTCTCTACTGGTTCATGTTCTCTACTGGTTCATGTTCCCTGATCAGTTCTCTGCAGGTACATGTTCCCTGGTCAGTGGTCACAGTGCACAATTCAAGAAATCCCATAGAGAATGTTCCCTCACCCTGGATGACCGGTGCTGTGACGCTTTATAGTGAAAACACATTGTTTTCCAAAAAACTGCGGCTTATTTGGTGCAGCTTCAAAATGTTGCGAATCACTAGGCTGTTCCACGAACAGGCGGGAACCTTGTCCAAATTAAACACAGCCGAGCCAGTGAGGGCGTTTAAGGTTACTACACACAGGGGCGAGACACTCCAATGATTGGAGTTATTGATTCTGGCTTTACTCTGACCAACCTGACTGCAAAAAATATTTTTAGCTGCTATCAGCAAACACTATCCATATTTGGTTGGTTGATCAAACACACTGTAAGATCATGCTAAAGCTATTTGCGCCTTCTTTTCTAACCCCCAGCGCTGTTCCCCATGCTTTGTGTAATGAAGCACAAAATAATTGACAAGGCAAACACAGGAATGTAAACAAGGTAAAGAAAAGCAGAGGTATCATTCGTAACGCTGCTGATCCCCCCTCGGTGTCCTGCTGTCTTGCAGTGGAGTGTGAAGAAGCTGACAGGTGTAATCTGGCGATACATCACGTTTATTGTCAAAGCGCCATACCTGGCTGGATGGAAAGAGCTGAATGCAGCAGGACCGAAATAACAGTCCACATTCCAGTTTGATATGTACATGATTGATCAAAGGCCCTTTCCAAGGGCTCTCAGAAGATTTAGCTCCTCGTATGCCCAAAAAAAGCTAAATCTTTTCAAAGGAGAAGAGAGACACTTTGGCCCACAAGGCAAAAAAGAAAGAAAGAGGGAAAAAAAAGAGAACAGCAGCATCTGCAAAAGCAGCTAGAGGGACAGATATTACAGCAGTCACGCAGCAAAAATCCATCTTGTCCAAAAATCAGATGGCACATCACAGCGAAATTGACCAGCCAGCCTCCCAGGAGAAGTCTGAGTGTCTGAGGGAGAAAATGAATCCCTCAGCCCGACCCAGCGAGAGCAGCCAGGTGTTCACATCACACTGTCTGGGCCTGGGCCGCCGCAGCCAGCCACGCTGGGACGCTTCAGCGACCTCACAATAGGACTTCTATCTGACTTTAAAAACATGATGATGTCACGGCTCTGCTCCCGCCGTTTGGTACTGCTTCATTTCATCTTGTTTACTACTTGAGTATCGGCCAAGTCAAGTATGTAACGTTCCAACCGTGCGCCTTGAGCAACCGCCGGAGTTCAACAAAGGGTGTAGTAGACAGTACCGCCTCTCCCTGTACGCAAACGCTATGAGGTGTTGAAAAAAAAGAGTAAATGTGTTGGTTGTCACTTCTGGTTGTCAACTTGAGCATTTCCCCTTTTAAAGAACCCCATTTGGCCCTTTAAAAAAAACGAATATTTTTTTTTAGCTTTATATTTAATAAACAGCCCTTTATATTACTTTATTGCTGCCTACACAGTTTCCTACTCTTCCTATTATTACTATTCCACCGGTTTCGTGGTGGGTGGAGGGAGTTGCGGGTGTGGTGGGGGGGGCCCAAAATGTTTTGCGTTAGGGCCCAATAACACCTTAAGCCAGTACTGGGTATAGCAAATTATTCTACCCTTAGGAAACCATTGATTTAGCATAATGTTGGAGGGTTGCTCTATGTAGACTGTATACTGTATGAAAGAATAATGTATTTCTGACCCCTTATGTGAAGATATGAAAGTGCAATTCTATTACAGCTAATGGGATCCCTAGTTGTTAGACTGGAAGCACTGCATCGACTACAGTTCCTCTCCCACCCCTATAGCGTTTATTTGTGTTATTTTAGCATCTCACAACCAGCAAGATGCACCATCCAGGTAATTAACAGGCTCAGACAAGAGGGTTCAGATAAAGATCAAGTGAATGCATTTCCCTGCATTCTGAAAGTTTCTACACTCTTTGTGGCCGTTGCTAATGTTAACAATGGGCCAAACTTCGTTAATAGCACTAACTTGGCTTCGTCCTTATGGCAATTAATGTGCACTGATACATTATCAAGAGATACTGTGCTAGATACTGTGTAGCTAACATAATTATGATTATGAATTATAATAATTAGCACACACTACTGTACTTAGTAACCATGAATTCTAATAGGCCTACAAATGTCATAAAACAGCAGTCTGAGTGCTTCCAAATTACAAGGTGAGTGACCAAAGACTTCTGGGATCAAATGGGTAAATCATCAAACCTTTATACGGCACATCCCATAGTCCCTTTATGGCGAACTGCCACGATCCGCTGTCCCCTCCCAGACTGTCCCCTAACTGTCACCTTCCTCTAAAGTCTGTGAGCTGTCGTGCTGCAACCAGCTCAGCACACAGTGTCTGTCTGGTGTCTGTGACCTCATCCTATGACAGCCTGGAGAGCAGCCAGCAGTCGAAGGTACGGCCCGGTCTGCTGAACTCCAGAGAGAGGATGAGGAATGAGACAAGAGAGGATCTCCATGTACTGAAGCACAGCTCGCTCAGTCGTTTGTTACACGCTTCCTCTCTCCTCTGCAACTGTGCATCGATCTCACAGAGTGAGAACCCATCGGGAAGCAGCGTTGTTAAGAGGCTAGTCTTTAAACGACGACTGCAGTGTTAACCGTGATTGCGGTTACCCGTCGCGTTGAGTAGCTCCAGTGTTGTATGCCAAGGCAACATATTGATGGGGCTCCAGGAGTAAGCTAAGATGGGTGAGTACAGACTTGTTTTGGTGCGCCCAGACACAATGAATGAGAAGTTTCTCTGTCTTCACAGACGTGCCATAACATTGAGGAAATTCTTCCTGTAAAGGCTGGAGAGATTCCAACAGAAATGTCTTACACGAGTATAATTTCACCAAAACAATGGCAAGATTACAGCTGCAATTTAGCTGCCTTGCTTGATTGCAAGAACACTGGTTGCCTTGCTTGACTGCAAGAACATTGTGATGTTCTAGATGTGGATTCACTCTAACTGAATAAGTTATGTAAAAACATACACATAGTCTCTTCAGCCTGCGGTAACGCCCAGAAGGACCCTCTGTGCGTTCCATTAAAGGCTAAACTCAAGTGCGTTTCCTGGAGGCTTTCATCGCCTAGCCCTCAACCACAGACACAGGTGCTCAGCAGACTGGTCTGGAGGCCATGTTCTTCAACAACACAAACACAAGCTGGGCACAGAAGAACAGTCCTCCCCACCCTGCCCAGAAACCCACCACCTGTGCAACACTACAGGAACCCATGTTGAGGTATTTGTTGCAACGCACACTGTATCATTAAGCGAAACTCCCTGGAGAATAAACCTGATCTCTCAACCACGGCTTTTAATTAGCAACAGTACCTATAGCATGTGTTCCCAATGATGAAAAACCCGGAGGCTATGTTGTAACTCTGACATTGATTAATGGGCTAACAACTTCTGCTCCCTGAGTATAACAAAGAGCAGGCTGTTTTGAAAAGAAACAAAAAAAAAATCATAATCATAAAAACGACGACAGAAAAGGGTCTCCTTCGCATCTGCGACAGACACCGCCATGGTTTATTTAGACAAACAAGAACATCTTCCTCTTGGGTGAGTCATGAGTGCTATGATAAAATAAAATGAGCTCGAACTAAATCTGTGCTGCTGAGATTATACAATAGGCAAGAGTAGGGAGAACAGAACACCTCATAAACTGTAGCCTCATTCCAGGACCAACCACAGACTGTGGCTGTAATCTGCCTTCAGGACCTCAAGACTAGAGGATGCGTAGGCTAAATCATTTTTGCATTCCTAACAGGCCTTCTTTCACCACACCTCCATCAGCCCACTTAGCACTGGTAGCAAAAAGGCTGTTACACTCAGAACATCTTACATCTTACCGTTATCTTGTTCAGCTCATTACCTGTTCATGGCTGTGTACTGTAAAGTAAGTGGGTCCATTGACTGTGATGTAGAGAGATTAATTGAAACGCTGCTTTTTATTAGATTTTTAGCTTTAATAAAAAACGCATGTTATGCAGATTATTATGTATTTGCAGGTTCACTTTCCTGTGTTCCAGACAGTTAATCAGGGAGCTTTGGAACCGAATAACACCTGCAAAGGACCTTGATAATGAGAGCTAATTCACCAAAACGTCCTAGATCCTGAGTCATGGTTCTATTGTCTACTTAACTACGCACACACACACACACAGACACACACACACACACACACACACACACACACACAAACCACTGCTGCATGCACTCCCCCTCTTTTCCTCTCTCTCCCTCTCTCTCTCTCTCTCTCTCTCTCTCTCTCTCTCTCTCTCTCAGTGTGGTGTTCTGGCCTGGAGGAAGGAGGCCTTAAAATTTCCCAAGCAGATGAGTAATGGCTCAATAAAACCACCCCTGGCTAGGCAGGGCCCATAGAGGCCTGTCCCAGGAGGCCACACAAGGCTGGCTGTGGCTGAACAACAGTGTTGGCTGAGCAGACACCAGGCACAGACCAGCAGCCAGCAGCGTTTCTGTCCAGGGAGGGCCGTCTCAACCAGCCACTCCACACCCAGACCACAGCAGCCTCCTAGCAGACGGGAGTCTGACTCATAAGGGGGAAAAGTGAACCCATGGGGGGGGCGTGCGTGTCCCCTCACGGCCAGCTCCGCCAATCCACTGGCCTGTCAACCCTCACGTGGACTGTGCTGGCGGGGAGCTGTTGATTACCGTCCAGCACATTTGAGGACAGCAGTAGTCCTGGAGGGAGAGAGAGAAACAGACAGAGACAGGGAGGGAGGGGGGGGGAGACAGCAGCAGACAGATCTGTTCGCTGGCCCCGGCTGAATTTGTCTCTCAGCGGCGGCTGTCAGTCTCAGGCAAGGCAATGATGCTTCCTCTTCCCAGACCTATCCCTCACCCCCCCCCCCCCCCCCCCCCCCCTACCCCCCACACCCCTATCTCCCCCCTCCCCCCCTCTCCCCTGTGGCCTGTGGCCTCACCTCTCCTGTCTGGGGTGGGCGATTGATTGGGCCTGGCTGAGTGAGTCACTTCAGTGCGGCGCTGCCTCTGCCGGTTCAGAGATGATTTAACAAGCCACAGGGAGGGAGGCAGCCCCCCTGCTGGGATCGCATTTCCACTCCGACAGCAGCGAGAGCCGGGCCCAGCCAGCAGCAGACATCACGCACACAGCCAGGCGGGGAGGGGGGGCAGCTCAGGGAGGAGGGGGCGGGGGGGGCCAGGAGGGAATTTATTGCAATCATTACACTTGATGGACTCTGACGCTGCACCTCTCAGGCACTGGGTATTGTTTTGTGTTTTCGGTTCCAGTCAGTTTATGAAGGGGAGGGGGGGGGGGGTTAACGAATCGGGGGTGGGGAAGGGAGGTGAGGTGGGGTGGGGTTGGTGGGTGGGTGGGAAAACGAAATGTATCTCGATCTGTCGCTATCTGTCTAGCTCTTCAAACGAGCGCTCCTATCACGATTATCCCCTTTGTTTTTGTTTCCTCTTCCCATCGCCGATCCAGACAAATCACGTCTCGCGCAGAGCGCACCGGTGTCTGTCGTCTTAATCCCTGGGATATTCTCCCAGATATACGGCTTTTTCCACAGGGTTGCTCCGGTGACAGCTTTCAGATTTAAAATGCCTGTTCCTCTCTCGCTCCTAACTAGGCTTTATCAGCGAGACACAGGCAGCATTAGTGTGTATAAATCACCTGCTGGAGTCTACGGGGGAGGGAGGGAGGAGGGCCTGGCTGCAGTGAGCCCTGAGGGGAACGGCCATCGTGCAACTGGAGAGCCCTGTCACCCTGGCGAGACTGCCCCGGCTCTGACCCCCGGAGATGCTGCACTCTATACGGCTGCTGGAAGCTTCCGACAGGTGTCTGACACTGAATCCTCCTACCTGACACTTTCGCCTTCTAGCCCCCACCACCTGCCAGCCATCTACCGCCCCCCTCCCCTCCCCCCCCTCCCCCATCCCTCTAGGGACAGAGACATTTTTCACTTAGCCCACCCAGGCATAAAACCATCCCAGCCATAGAGAATGCACTGTAGCTAGCAGCTCCCTCCTTCCTTCTCCCAAAGCAGGAGAGTGTGTCGGCGTCAAAGTCAACCTTGACAATGATTTTTAACTATAAATTCTATTCATTACTTTTTCACTGCACTGTCAAACATAGCCTTGAGCAAACACACAAAAAAAAAAAACTATAACAGAACAAATGTTTCTCTCTCAGGCTTTTCAGATATCAAATTTATTCTCGATTCCTTTTTATTTTTGCCGTAGTCTTTTGAAACACACCGGGCACCATGCTTGAATAGCGAGACGGACCCTGTCGAGTGCCCTCTCCCCCTCTAGGCTCTGGGCCTGGGCCCAGGAGCCAGCCAAGCCCTTGTGGGAAAGGCCTGCGAGCCTGTGCCCACTCAGGTGCCAGCGGAACAGGTGGGGCGCCAGCGGAGTGTGGCGAGAGTCTGAGTCTCCCGGCGCAGTGGCGCGCTGGAGGCTGTGACTGCCAGACTGGAGAGAGAACAAAGGAGGCGGCCAGGAACAGAGGGAGGAAAGGGAGAGAGAGAGATAGAGAGAGAGAGAGTAGAGGAGGAATCCAGGGAAAGAGAAGGAGAAGAAAAGGGTGGGATGTGCGATGACCTGCCGGGCCCACTCCTCCTCCGTCCGCTGTTCAGAGGCTTTCATGCCTTTCCGTCGAGGCCGGGCAGGGCACTCCCCCGTCCCTCCCTCCCTCCGTCCCTCAGCAGTGGGCTTTGGTGTGGTGCCAGACAGTGAACTGGAGGAGGTGAGCCTCCACATTTAACCAGAGCACCTCATGTTTTTTTACCCTCTCTCTCTGTTTTTATCTCAGCAACCGAACTTCAAACGAGCCCCCTTCAAAGGGGCCTCTGTTTCACTACTTTACTGAGGACCGCTGTGTGCTCGCTTCTGCAACATCACCAAAGCGTAACAAACCACTGTGTCCACCTGACCTTCTCTGCTCTCTGATCTGAGGTGGCAGGACCCATCGCTGACGCACGGCTGCCCCTCGAGGGGCGTTCAGACCACGGCTCATTGTGAGAGGAAGAACACTAACGACCTCTCCTAAATCACAGGATCAGAACAATGTGATACTGAAGGGGATAAGGAGTTGTGTATCTGTGTGAACACAGCCCAATATCTGGCGCTCCTCTGTAGTGCTCCGTGTTTGAGAAGTGGGGGAGCAGGGCGCTCACTTTAGAAATGTTCAAAGCTTGGGCCTCAACTCAAACTTGCTGACACTGGGAGAGGCTCAGAGAGGCTGTGTCGAGTGTGACTCTTTCTGCAGACTTTGTGGTTTTCCTCTCCTCTGAACGGGCTTTATCTTGGCATGCATGCCAAGAGCACCGAACAGGACGTGCCTCAAATCTACAGCAAGGTCTGCACAAAGGGATTCTGAATAAATCATTCCCGAAGAAAACGACAAGCACAAAACGATCAAATATTTCCCCCCCCCCCCTACGTCTGGAACGCATTAAAAGTCACCCAGTTTTGGGATCTCATCTCATCTGATGGCGGGCCAAAAACTTGGCTCGCCACCGACGCCGCTGCACAGGTAATCCCCTCTGGAGCAGAGCGCTGGCGAAATGACTTCCTCTGCTTCCCTGTTCCTTCCACCTTCGGCCCATTATGGATTATCAGTGTCACCCAGGGAGATTTGGGGACGGGCTGCAAACGTGTCGTGGGTTGGAAAGAGACAGTGACCGAGAGAGACTCAAGGATTCAGCGGCGTATCCAGATGGAGTTAGGAGAAGCGCTGGAGGAGGGAGGTGTGGTGGTTTATAGGGAGGGAAGCGCCCGGGCCCCGGCCCAGCCCTTTTTTACACGTCTCTCCAGAGTACAGTATCTACTATGTGTCGAAAAACCCGGAGAGGAGCCGCTAACACAAAACATCTGTTCCTGGGTTTGACATAACTGAAGGGACAGAATGTTTCCAGACCTTTCCGAGGCAAACTTGAGAGCATGGGTGGGGCCTGAATTAAAAGCCAAAAGAATTTGGTTTATTTTGCACGGCCTGTGTTTCTTGGCTCTGTCGGTTAGCATGTTGAAATGTTGAACTTTTGACTACAATAGGAGCTGGGTATTATGGAGCCCTGGCATACCAGAGCTAGATGATAAAACTATGACACATCTGTAACACTTTACATTAAGTTGCCCCAATTCCTGTGCAGCAGTAACACTGTTATTACTACAGTATGTAATCATAATAATATTAACCTGTCCTCCTTATTCTACTTGTTTAATATCACAAGCTGTTCCATAAATACATATGCATGAATTAGGCTAATTACTAATATATCAAGTTAATCCAATGTTGGGCACAAGAGAAATTAGCCATTATTTAAACAAAGAAACAAGGCTTTATTCGTATTTGCTACTCATTCCTTGATAATCATAATGTAGCCAATAGACTTCAGACCTCTCAACCACCACTTCCCAAACATACCCAATTGTGCCGGTACAATCATTTAATAAAACATGTTTTCTCTATACTGCCTGTGGCACTTATACTTATGGAAGGTTGTGCTTATGATGACTGTGATAGTTGATTCACTTACTTTAGACAAATTAACTTATCATAACTCGGTCTGGATAACAGCGTCTTCTAAATTACTAAAAATGTAGGCTAATAAGGCTATGTAAAAAAAGCTGTAAGCCTAGCCTGACCCTTAGCACATTGCTTAGAGACAAGCAGAGCTGGTGTTGTGTTATGCCTGCACACCTGCTGATGGACACACCTACCACCACAATAACTCCTTTGTGTTGTTTGCATTAAGTGACATTTGTGTTGTGAGGTACAGTATGCATCCTCTGAAAAGACATGGGCATGGAAATGAATCAGGATCATGTATTTGATTTCATAGACAGATAATGCCCCTTCAACTGAACAATGGACAAGGCATGGAAGGTGCTAATCAAAAACAACAGAGTCTTTCAAGGATATCAAATTCAATTCTATTTCCTGATACCACAGCTCTGATAGTCATTGCTCTGCTTCGTTCACGAGTCCGAGGGGAGTAGCAGACTTTAGTGAAGATGACAGCCATAACCCTTACACTGTAAAACATGATGCGTGGGTTAGTAAATAGTACTGTTGAAAGTACACTTCATTCTGACATTGAAAATACATGTTTTTACGTCCACTTCAACAGCCTGGGAACTCCCACTGAATTGTGCTAAATGTCGTGCTGTGTGTGTATGTGTGTGTGTGTGTTTGTGCACGTGTGTTGTTATGTGAATGTATCTGTTTTCGTCTGTTAGTTTGTCCCTTATTGTTTATGTCATTAAAAAATTTGAATAATACAAAATGGAAAGAAATCCCAACTTTACCTCACTTTTATATATTAAACGTATATTAACGTATAGCCTATTAAAAATCTAAACCAACAGTTGTGCCTGCCTTGCTCATAAGTCCGCTTGAGAGAGAGAGGGGAGGGAGAAAAAGAGAGAGAGAGAGAGAGAGAGAGAGAGAGAGAGAGAGAGAGAGAGAGAGAGAAGGGAGGGGGCAGCTTTCCGAGTCAGCTCTAGTGAGGATGATAGCCTGCCATAGGCCATAGCCCTTACTCAACACCTCCATCCAACATCCCGGTCTAGCCCAGGAGCCATGAGCTGAGCTCGGCCATTCATCTGACAGCCACAGTGTGTTGTGACCTGCGGTGTGGCAATGAACAACACGGTCTGCAGGAGGCCAACACTGCCCTGTGAGCTGCTAAGCAGAGTCACACACTCATTACAGTCCATTCCCACCCTCAGCCAACCCTGACAGGTACACCACACTGAGCTGTCACACACCACCTCGACCACGCCTCAAGGTCAGGCCACTGACGCAGGCAGCGGCGGCAGCATCAGTCTAACGGCCCTCTACTCTGGACTGTCTGGGCTAACCATATGACAGCTGGCTATAGGAGAGGACAGCGCATTAGCATTATCTGTGGTGCGTCAATGTCATCGCATCTGAATTAGCACGGCATGTGTTCCTGTTAGGACAGAATGGTCATATCATGTAGATCTTTGTCAAGAAGATCACTACTGACCTGAACCAATAAGTTGGCACCCCATTAGTCATGGAAATCAATTAAAATATCAATCATTCATTCATACGGCTGAATTTAAAACCACGGCAACAACACGACCGATTTAATGGAACAAAAACATCAACATGATTCCTTAGTCGCAAAAACATTTCTCGTTTCAATTCGTTTTTCATAGAGAGAGAGTACCAAACCAGCACCGCTAATGACGAACAATTACGTGAGTCACGGTGGGATGCCAAATCCGACAGAGCAACAGAAGAAGATCGGGTCATCACTCTCTCATCATAAAAGCACTCTATTCAATAAACCGCAGGATGTATATATTATGCATACATGTATATAGACGGAGCAGCTCTCAGACAGCCTTGAATACACTCTCTCAAGGTGACGGGGGAGACAGCGGACCTTTCACCTGAGACTTAAATGAAGGGTTTCACAGTAGCCCCCCGCCCCCACACACACACACACACACACCCCCCCCCCCCCCCACCACCACCACCCACCCCAGAGCTGTCTCTTTGCTCATTTCTGCCTAGCTGCGTCTCCCATGGCGATAGGGGAAGTGTCAGACGGGCTGCTGAAGCTCACCTTCCACCCAATCAATGACCAGCCTCTCACTATTCCATACACAGCGTCTAGACGGGGAGACCTTTGCTGCTTGTCTGCAGCAGTGCGCTGGTGCTGGGTGCAGAGGTCACCCGGTGCGCTCTCAGCCCGTCCAGACATGCAGACAGGACTCCTACGCCCTGCTGGAATCATAATCCCACCAGGGGGGGGAAAGGAACCCGCAGCTCATTACACTTCCTCTAACTCAACAATACTTTAGAAAAAGTGGTGTGAACACCTGCTAGGGAAAATAAAATTGATTGATTGATATCAGTGGTTGGTATGCATGAGAGGAAGAGACGTTGGTGCATTGCAGTGGAGGAGTGCAAACAACTTTGTGGAGTGAAATGACTCCTATCTGTGTGTCTGTTTACTGAAATGTCACGAGTACACCTGCATTCGGCGGGGGGGGAAAAATACGAAAGCAACGGAGAGAAGAAGACCTTCGTCACATCAATCACCAAGCGACGCTGGTTCGTAACCACGGTGAGAGACGTTGGGAACGTGTATTCCGTCTTCTCTAGTCTAGATGATATGCTGCATTGCTCAATGTGGAGAGAGGGCGAGAGCGGGGGACACTGCACCCAGCTAGGACTGACTGCTGCAGAGTGGCGCAGTGCCACGCTCTCCCTCCCCGGTGTCGGGACATAACCGGCACAGGGCAGGGATCAGCCACAGCACATTTCACACATGAGAAGTGGTGCATGGCGTGCGGGGGAGGGCAGGGATGTCTGAGCGGGGGGGGGCTCTTCCACCTGCCCTGACCCAGACCCGGCATCCCTCCCTGAGGGGGACGGGGATGGGGGTCTTGGTGGTGGTGATGGGTGGTGATGGGTGGGTAAGCCACAGAACAGGAAGGAGGAGGAGCTCTCGCTCCCCCAGGGTCCTCTCCAGTCTCCTGTCTCTCCACACCGCCAGGCCAAGCATCTCCTCCTGACCTCCTCGGAGACGAGCCCCAGCGCTCAGCTACATACTCCCAGAGTCTCAGCGCTCTTCATCACAGACAAATCAAATGGATCAGTTCTGCTACAAGCCTAAAAAAGGACCTCTGTGCGCAACGTGGATCGATTCGGTTTCCCTTTCTGGTGGAAAGACAAAGCCTCCTTCCAGCTGCCTAAAAACAGGCTGAGAGAGAGAGCCTGTGAGCGGTTTGCTGGGGTCGTTTTCCATATCAATGAAGGACTAGACCGAGCTGCTGAGCATATCTGCATAGTTTAACTGAGGATAGAGAGTGAACTTAAGCACTGCTGTAGGAGGTAGGCCACCCTAGACACATTTAATGGGTACCAGTTTTCATCTTAGCACATTCTCCCAGAAAAACAAAGTACACATCTACAGTACATCTGCGGTTAAGAACACAACCATAGCAACCCAATATGGAAAACAATTTATAAAAGCTCTACAAGATTATAGAGCGTAAGATACTTACGGCTAACATTGTACATGTGGACATGTTTGGCTTGATATAAGAATACTCAACTTGTATGTTACATGACTTGTACTTTATACATTGTGACACACTTGAATGGATGGTCACTCCTTGTGAGAGTGGATGGATACCACAGTCTCCTTCACCCGCGGCCTGTCTCACCAGATCATAACCCAAAATACAAGGCTGTGTCACTGTCAACTCATAGTTTGTAAAAGTGCTTGAAAAATATAGCTTGAAAAATATACTTAGGCTATAACTATGATTTAAATACCACTGTTCATCCATGCATTTTATGTCTATAAATATGAGTGTTTACTTTCCTCCAGCCTCGACGGTATAACAATACAAGTGGTGGTGTGTCACCATTTAGCTGGAGAAAAAAAAACCTCAAATGGATTTGCACAAATGAATTTGTATTGCAGCTTTAAAGGACTTTATCTTTGTGTTGTGTTTTCAGATCAGGGTCGGGATAAACTGAATTTGGAATAAGCTACTCTAAGTTCTCTTTCTCAGACCCTACAGCTATGTTGCATGGGATGAATCTGTTATCTGAGACAGTCAGACATAGACACAGACAGGCAGACAGACAGGCAGACAGACAGACAGACAGACACCTAAGTGACTCCTGTCGTTGTTGTTGTTGTTGTTGTTGTTGTTGTTGTTGTTGTTGTTGGAGTGTGTGTGTGTGTGTGTGTGTGTGTGTAACATAAACACTGTTGGATTTCATATCCCATCTATATTATCTCCCATCAATGTACATCTACAAATACAGTATATGTTAGACATGACTAGAATCTACCACACATTTCTTATGCTATGTGCATTGCTTGTAAGTTCAATACAACATAGGCCTACACTCACCAAACACTTTATTAGGAACACATGTACACCTTCTCATTCATTCAGCTGTTGGAGGGGGTGTAACGGTGTGGGGAATGTTTCTTTTCTTGGCACACTTTGGTCCTGTTAATCAATCAATCATGGCTTGAATGCCACAGCCTATTTGAGTATTGTTGCTGAACAGGTGCATCCCTTCATGCCCACAATGTACCCATGTTCTAATGGCTACTTCCAGCAATGGTAATGCACCATGTCACAAAGCAAAAGTCGTCTCAAACAGGTTTCATGAACATGACAATGTGTTCAGTGTTCTTCAGTGGCCTTCCTGGTCACCAGATCTGAATCCAGTAGAACCCCTTTGGGATGTGGTAGAACGGGAGATTAACTAGGCTACTTAAAAGTGCACCTGAAAGATCTGCAGGAATTGTGTGATGCAATCATGTCATCAATGACCAGTATCTTAAAGGAATGTTTCCAACATCTTGTGGAATCAATGCCATGAAGAATTTAGGCTATTTTGAGATTAAAAGGTAGGCCCTACCCAGTATTAGTATAGTGTTCCTAATAAAGTGTTCTGTGAGTGTCCTATAGATTTTTAAATATTTTGCCTATGGGAAGCCCTGAAAGATTTCCATATTCTTAAGTCAGCACATTACAAAATATGAAAGACTGTGTGAAGTCCTCACCTTTGAAGAGACCCTTGAGATCTGCATGGACGCTAGACCCGCCCCGGGTTTGAACTGGTCAGGCTATTAACTCCCTAACTTGCGAGATGATCATCATAATACAAACAAAATGGACGTCCCCTGAATTCAAATCTTGAAACGCTAAATGCGATTCGATTACAACAACAACAACAACAAAAAAGAAGCAATACAGAGAACAAACGTTGGACTGGACCAGGACCTCTGGTGAACCCAACTGGCCACCAAATAACACAATAACAGAGTTCAAACATACACCAGACCGTCCCTAAGCCCGACGTCGGCCTAGCCTAGCTTTAGAGAAGATGCCACCAGGCGGGGGCCGGCGTCTCGAGCCCTGCCAGCGGAGGATTAGAGCACACTTCAAGGCCGAACGAGCCACCATCTGTCCCTCCGCTGAGGAGCCGTCCAGGAGAGCCGTCCCTGGGAGCATGTTGCAGCCATATGCCGCAGCTTGCTGGCCTCGTCCGTGAGGATCAGCCCTGAGGTACAGCGGGCCCAGGGAGCTCCAGATCCGATCCCCCCGCACGACACGAGAGACACATGGGCGACCTTTTCCTGGTAGGACCCGCCCCTCCTGATGTAACTGTATGTGATCTCTGGCCCGGCCCGGCCGGGTCGGCCTGGGTTGGGTATGCCTGGCCCCTGGCCTAGAGTACCACTCTTTTCCCTGGCTCTGCTGCCTGTGTGCTGGGGAGTGCCAGCCCCTCACCTCCTGACATTTTCCTGCCAGTGTCTCTTTAACAGGCCCGGGCAGCTGACCTCACAGGCAGGCCGGCTGGTCTTCTGATCTACCCACGTCAGACAGCCCTGTGTGAGGCAGGAAGCTTTCCACCTACGTCTGCCCAGCAGTCCTCCTACTGACGTCCACAGGGGTACACTATCATGCCTGAAACGCTCTCTTCTCCCCCCCCCCCCCCTCCCTCTCTCTATCTATTTCCCTCTCTCTTTCTTTCCCTCTCTCTCGCTTTCCCTCTCTCTCCTCCCCGCCCCCCTCCCTCTCTCTTTCCCTCTCTCTCCCTACCATGCCAAGAGACACACAAGGCTCGAAATTAACATCCATATCAGAAACACTTTACTTATGACACAGCACACAAGTCTCGCTGATACACAGCACAACGCGCCTCCGTGGGGAAGGCGTGGGTAAACTGAGTTTTACATATTGCGCACACTTCAGGATTAACAGTTGACAGTCAGACCCAATTCAAGGGGGCACGCCAGCGTGATTTATGGAGAGCGTCAGAGGGATATTTTGAGTACGCACAGACGACAGATCGGGGGTTTTATAGTACACAGATCGCTGAAGTGCATGTAACCCCGCTAAGCTCCTTTCAGCTTTCTGACAGATTTATCGTATTTCCACCACCGTGCTCCACTTGCCACCAGAGAGAACTGTCACAGTTGGCCAAGTGCCATCCTCGTAACAGGCAGACGAAGACACCATTGCGGTGAGCGCACACACACACACAGCCATGAACGGGTGACATCACACACAGGAGATAAGGTGTAGAAAGTTCACTCTGTGTTGCAACTTTGTGTCATTCAGAGCACACCTACTGCATTGCAAGCTGTCAGGCTGTGTCAGTGGTAGCTTAGCCTAATGGTAACAAAGATAAACTGTGTATTCAAAGAAGTTAGCAGAGAATGTGCTCCACAATATGGACTATAAACAAATGTGATTTCAGTGTCAGTGTCAAGACCTCATCAAACATGCAGAGAGAAATAGATCTATGCAATATGGCTTACTGGTAGGCTAGCTAAAGAATAAAATAGTGTATATTAGGGACGTGCCATGAAAATTGCGGGCTGACACCAACCACCAACTATTCATAACACAATCGGCCGGTACGGATAGAGATTATTTGTTATTTATTTATCTATTTGTACTCTGGAATAAAATACAAATTCTATTTTACTGATGCTTTGATGCTTTCTAATGAACACAAATTCAATCATACAACTACAAAGTGATTGGATGTGATGGAAAAACGTTAATTTCTATTTAAAAAATTACGATCAAGGCAATGATGCAGCATATAGTGTGTACACCTTTAAGGGCCCGGGGAATTATGGGGTGCACACAGTGAAGGAAATAGCTTCTTTTTGGGGGGTATAAGAATGGTAAGGAAACTAATTAGAATCCAGCTAGTCTTCTACCCAGATACAAGCATTACAATTACCATTATAGCCTACTTCATTGTTACCACCAATTATGAATATATTCCTCATCGAATGAATGTTCCAGGGTCAAATCAATCATCGATCTGAATAACCAGACATTTTAAAGCAATTGGCAGATCATCAATTGTGCAAATCTAATTGAATAATAACTGAATAATAAATCTAAATAAATAATAAATAAATAGGCTAATTCTGAATAATAAATCAACATCTCTCCTCCAAACTAAAGCCCATGAATGATGTTGTTGATTGTCATTATTATGCCATCAGAGCGCAGCAAATTCTGGCTGTAAACAGACAGACCCAGTTTCTCTGATATAGAAGAAAGGAAGAGGACATGAAGGGACTACTAGAGAGAGCACAAGAGAGGGAGTGAGTTAGTGTGCTCTGTATTCATGGAGACTCCCTCCAATTAAGGCTGGGATTCTGTGCCAGGGTTACTTCCTTGAAGGCTTTCCAGTCACTCTCAGGCCACCTCCGCCCCCCGCCCCCCGCCAACCGCCCCCCTCCCCCTCCAACCCTTCAAAGGGTCTTCTTCGGCGTGCTGCAGCTACAGCCCAGGAAGACCAGACAAATCACAAAGGGACCAAAAAAAAAACAACAACAACAAGAAAAAAACACCACCAAAGCTGAACCTTGACTGACAGGAGACGAATTCAAATGATTTGCAGTCAATAAAAAAAAAATACAGTCAAGGAAGCGTGCATCCAACTGGAGAGTGGCCATCAAACCAACCCATTGCTCATATCATGTCACATAAAGTTGACAGTACGCAGGTGACTGATGGCACACCATGGTGTCTGAGTCACTGTAAACATCGAAGGGATCGTGCATATGAGTAGGCCTAGGACATTCTCTGACACTTATAGGGCCGGTTTCAGAGACAAGGCTTAAGCCTAGTCCTGGACTAAATCACACTTTCAATGTAAAATCTCCATTGAAGATGTTTTTTAGTCTAGGACTAGGCTTAAGCCTTGTCTGTGAAACCGGCCCCTAGTCCCCTATACCTGTGAAATAACACTGTAATTATCCTACTCTGGTAACAGCATTGTATTGACATTCTGAACGCACAGTAGGCGTGTAGCTCTGGCTGTGTAGGCTGTAGCCTAACCCAACACACAGAGAACAACACAGAGACTTTAAGAGGATGCTTAAACAAAGCGGAAAACATACAGGAGGGATTTAAACATTTTACGTGCTCTAAACCTGAGGTTATCTCAGACTTAGCACGGTGCTAATGGGAGCAGCCCCAGGTTATTTAAAGCACAGCACACTCTCCTCAGGCTAGACATAAACACACGCACGTACGCACGCACACGCACGCACAGAATGCTGGCTACAGGAGCTCCCAGGCCGCCACAGCCCTGTTTGATCAGCATACGGGAGCCCTGTGCCTCGCCTCTCAAAGCTTTGAGACGCATGTTGTTAACAGCTTCTGCAGACAACAGTCTATTACGGAACATTACCGCACACAGCAAACGCTCCAAATGGCATTCCACATAATGGTCCGTCAGAAATGACGAAAATGCTAGCACTCTTTCTCATTAAATGATTTTTCTGACAAAAATGTCACTCATGTTATTATTCATGGAGGAATTGTGCTGGTGGATGAGATCACGATGTATGTGGTACTAGATGTAGGATAACACGAAAGGATGCAAGGACAAACAAACTGTTTGTAGAAAGTGCATCGGCGAAATGGCAATCCAAATGCACTCTAAACTATAATTTGTCTGCAGTGCACTCAGACATGGGCTAGGCCTATTAGTCGATCAAAGTTAACCCTTTAAAAGACAAACTGTAGACCTGTGCTTCTCTCTACTGTCTCTCTTGTGGGTTCCCTTTCAATATGTGGAGCAGCAACCTGATGCTAGACACTGTTCTTAATTTAGGTGAAGGGGCAGCCTGCCTCATGTCACCGCGGAACGAGGACACGCAGGACGGGCGCACGTTGGCACTCGTCTCCGTGGGCGACCTCACACCACAGTACAATACTACTGTCACATATTGGCCATGTAACATGCGTGTTTGCCGCGCTGAGACGAGGGTCTCAGTATTATCAAAGACCGGCCAGAACTCTCCTCCCCTCACACAGACGCAGCTTCTTGACCCAGGAGGTGCGACGGCGCTAATTGGCAGAGGGCGAGACGCCCGCCAGCCTGTCTTCTCTGTCTGTCTGACAGCTGCACAGGAGCCCTCACACCTGGCACCAGGGGAAATGTCAACCCTACTAGGGAGAAGGGACCTGGGGTCTGAGTGACTGGTTCAATAAGCGCTGCAATAGGGGGACAAACTTTACTATCATAAGACAAGGAACTTCAGCCCTGAACCCAAGAATAAGATGGAGGTGGTCTTGATTCTTGTCACCAGGTTTAGGATGAATGTGGCATGGAAGAGATCCCTACATTGAATATTTTAAACTGTATCTACTAGATAAGACGAGGGTTTCTTCATCTGGTTTTCCTCATCTCAAGCACTATCACTCAGTCTCAACTATCGAACTAGGGTAACTTCCCATCTGTAAACACTTCACTTCTGCTAGCATTTTAAGTCAGACTGAGACAATCAGTTTGAATCTGTCTGCACATAAGCTACATTCTCACCTCCCAGACAACCTCCATGGCCTCAGTTCTAAAGGACATTGATTACTTGAATTGATCTGGCCCCAACAAAAAGGTGTTGTGAGTCACCACTACAGCCACTCAGCCCAGGCATTCACATGGAGCATCACGTACATTGCCCCTCCACTTAAACACCTCACCCACCCTGAGAGACAGTGGGTGGAAAGGTATGAAAACATCCTCTCAGAAATAACCAATGGGCTGGCTCGTCATTGGCTGAGGCTGCTGCCACGGCTGGGAGTTTCGTGACAACAAGCCGCTTCACGAGAGCTGACACTTTTGGGTTTCTTTCTGGAGGGTGTCAGAAGAGCGGTGGTGGTGGTGGTGGTGGGGGGGGGGGTGTCGAGTGTGTGAGCGGAAAAACAATGCTTAGTGTGCTTTCGCAAGGCCTCTGTCCTCCTCTCTGAGTTATTCCAGCCTCATTCAAATGTTCAGTACAAGCAGAGTCAGGGTACAGCAGGGGAGAGATGGACGATGATGTAACAGCCCCCAGCCAGCCAAGCAAAAGAGACAGACTTTTCATACACTGGGTTTCTCTCTACCAGAGAGAACAGAACTCCACTCAGTCACACAGTCACATAGTAATGAATGTGCAGCCATTTTAATGTGTTTGATAATGGGAAAGGAGACATAGCTACTGTACCATAAAGATTAGTGTACTTTACTTCTATGGAATGATATATGCAGGGATGCATATGACAGATGGCACTGTGTAATGTTCCTCTGACCCAGTAAATAAAATTTAAAAAAACACAACTAAGGCTTTAGCAGTGATCCAGAAGCACCCTGATAAACACTGAAGTCCCACAGCGTACAGACACTGACCAAACACAATCTGGCTTTGGACAACCTTACTAGTACTACAGTAGGTGACTTGTGTCTGCAACAACGAAAATCAGTCTTGTCTGCGCCCTTCATGTAGGCCAACGCCTTAGCTCGAGACAAACAGAGGATAAGTTTTGCTCATGAAAGCCAAAGGCTAAATACTAAGTCCCTCTGCCGAGTCCCCACTGAGTGGCTCAAAGCCCTGCCTTGGGTGTCCGATGCATTAAATATGAGCAGTCGGGGCAGAGGAGCAGACTGAAGATACTAGCGCTCACACCACAATTGTCACATACCACAATCATTCGTCTTAAACTGTTGAATCTGTGCAAAAAATTACAACACAACAAATAATAGCTATATGGCTGAGGGATAATTGTTTTACATGTATGCCCAACTGATAGGCTATAGTTGGATGGATGGCTAGATAGACAGGTACAGACAGGCAGGCACAGAGTCAGAGACAGAGACAGTCAGACATAGACACAGACATGCAGACACTCAAGTGACCCCTGTCGTTGTTGTTATTAGTGTGCGTGTGCGTGTGTGTGTGTGTGTGTGTGTGTGTGTGTGTGTGTGTGTCTGTCTGTTTGCCTGTCTGTCTGTCTGTCTGTCTACGCGACACATCTTTAGATATGTATGACTGACAGTGACTGACCCAAGGGATGTGGACATGTCAAATTGAACTTATGCTGACAGCAAAATTGCCGCATATCCACTATTCTACACTATAACTGGCCAGCAGGCAGGCAGAGCAGCTTAGCACCAGACAGCATCGCTATGAGAGAGGCTTAGCCACTAAGTATGCAGACAACGTTGATTTAAAAACTTGATTCACGACCGCAGCTAACCAAATATAATATTTCGCTAACTAACTAGATAACATTGCTTTATTCTGGTAGCTATAATCTAGTTTAATTATAACGACATGGCGAACAACACAATCCTTACATACGGCAAATAGCTCGCCACAGAACTTGTCTGACTGGCAGACTCGCAGACAGCTACGAGCTAGCAGCCACTGGAGCTAGCTTCAAGCTACAACAAGCTTGGCAATGATGGCCCGCTCAAAAAATACATTTCTGCAACGAATTCCGTTTTCTTTTATCCAGACAGTGTGCTTAACACAGTCGCTCGCTAACGTTACTATAATAAACAAACAAACGTGTTTTTATTGTAAGCTATGGAGTTCACGGTCACTAGCGGACCAACTCGGGTCCCTGGCTAGACTGTACCAGTCTGCGGGGAGAATGCTAGCAGCAGCAGTAAGGCTGCGTTCGTAAATTCGCTCCGGGAATCTGACCAGCACTCACGGAACGCCTCTTGTCCAATCACATGACTCGGTCCCTTTATGACGTTGAACCCTGCGTGCGCTCCAGCGCTCTCGGAGCGAGTTTACGAACGCAGCCGTTAGTGAGGCTAGCTAGCCCTGGCTAACGAGGCGAAGGCGTCTCCAAACTCAACAGCAACTTTCGATGTGAGATTCTGAAAAGCGGCAACTCTCCACTCCGCCTCTAGCTTACAGTAAAAATACATCAGTGGCGATACATATACATCCAAATAGTGTCATTTCATATTTCATAATTACATATCGCCTTACCTGTAAATAGTAGTTTGCAAAAATAATGACGCTCGTGCCCCCGTGTCTGCGAGAAGTGTGTACTGTAGCTAGACGTCCAGTGCGACCCGCTCTCTCTAGTCTGCCTCCACACTGTACAACAGTATCAGCATGGACATCTGAGACAGATCACAGCGCTATCCCCCATCCTCCCGCTAGGCACGGACAAGCTGCACACTGTACACTTCATAAAGCTATAGCGACATCTGCAGAGTAATGGAACACAGTGACTGTGACTTTCATTTCGTAGATTCAGAAGATTTTTAAATGCTCCTGGAATATTACAAAAAATAATGAGGCAATTCGACTTGTGTGCAGTTTCGCAGAATCAGTCATTGGCTAGAGGTGGCTGCTGTCAACATTGTAAACACATATTATTGACAGCTCTGACATGACATGTGGCACAGAGGCAGTAAACAAATGGGCCCCCTGGTGGCGTGTTGGCTCCTGCCCTCTACCCAGTGTGCATGTGTATCCTGCATATTGTCAATGTTTTTGTTCAAAAAAATAATTTTAACAATAATTTTAGCTAAAACACAATCTATTCTACAAGCATACATTCTATGTCTGTGAAGTTGGGTCATGACTCTCTCTTTGTCATTCAAGTTGATGATTATACTTTTGTAAAAAAAAAAAATACAGCACTATCATAAACTAGAGGTGCAATTTCTGTGGAAATTGTGAAGTGTGCTTGCCCCGAAACCCATATCGGGGTATTTAAGCCAAGAATTATAAACGCTATCGTTTGATATTGAACGTTTAAGCTTTCAACATTTTTAAGTGTAACATATCTGCGTGTGTGTGTGTGTGTGTGTGTGTGTGTGTGTGTGTGTGTGTGTGTGTGTGTGTGCATGTGTGTTCCAAAAGTGAATCTGCGGCCCTGCCCCTGATGGCCAGTACATACATTCTGTGACCCCCACCACTATCGAAATTGCCCATCCCTACGCTATCCCTTGATATTGAACGTGTAAGTTAAAAGCTTAACATTTTGAAGTGTAAGATATTTGTGTGTGTGCGTGTACCGTTTGTTTGCAAGCAAGTTGGTTTAGCCTAGTCATACTGAGGGCATGAATAACTTTAACTGAGTTTAAGCTAGCTATTTTCTGACAGTTGACTGTTACCATGGTAACAGGATCTGAAGCCATTTGTGTTAAGCCTGGTACACACATAAAGACTTTCTAAATCTTACCAGATTTTTTTTATCTGAGAGAAACCCCACACATGAAGATAAAAAATCATGGATTGAACAGTTTTTTGTTTTTTTTCTCCAGATGTTATCCCTTTTTTCACCCAATTTGGTAGCCAATTGAACCCAACCTAGCATCCAATTATCCCCTGCCTATTGCGAGGGATCCGCCGCACGACCCCGCGGCCGGCAGTCCCAGAGGAGGCCGCCAGGCAGACTAGCTGATTGGCTCCTCGAGCCCAGCACCGTTATTCCAGCACCAGACGGGGGCGCTGTTGCGCGACGGATCCTTGTCCGGAACTACTCCTATACCCCCCTCGGGAGCGGCCGCCCAATATGCCGTTCCCCGTGTGTGCCCTGGCCATATCCGGGTCTGGCGAGCCGGGATACGAACCCCGGCCCCGGTGGGCAGCATGCACTAGTGGCCAGTGCTTAGACCGCTACACGCACATCACATTGAACAGTTTTGATCGTATTGTGTGGTGTGCTCCGATATTCCCAATACAGCACACCACATACATAAAGATCTGTCTTACGACAGTCTACTCTAGAGTCTCGTTCCCCAAGCCAGAAATCTCACGTGATCAGTGTAGTAGTACCCTGACTGTCCTGTACGAGGCAGCCATGTGCGACAGGGCAAATAAAGGGCCCAAGCACAAGAAGACACGTCAGTCAGCTTGCTTCTTGATTGGCTACATTCCATTCTACGTCACAATCGGACTCAGGAGTTTTCAGTTTTGCCCACACACAAGAAGAGTTTTGATCGTAAATATTGAACACAATATTTACAATCGTCGGCCCCGACTATTTTCCGAGCAGATTGTCGGGAGAAATTGGCTTCGCCTCGTGCCACAACCCTGTACCCAGTGGCGGACTCAGGCTGTTTGCAGGGCAGGGGCGAAAAGAAAAAAAGGGCACCTACTGCACAACATGGGACCCCATCAGCGCACATGGTCAAGTTTAGACCATTGGAAGGGCAGCCAATAGGGCACATCCTCTAATTTTGCCACTCAAAAGGGCACTTTAGTGCGACGTTTTTCAACTGTGGGGGCACATGGTCAAGTTTAGACCATTGGAGGGGCAGCCAATAGGGCACGTCCTCTCATTTTCACCACTCAAAAGGGCACTTAGGGGAGACGTTTTTCAACCGTGGGGGCACCAGGAGGGGCGGTCGCCCCCCCTGCCCCCCACTGAGTCCGCCAGTGCCTGTACCAGTGGTAAATGTCTCCACAACATCCTTCCTCTCATGGTAAATTGCTTACTTAACACACCTCACACCACAAGATAATCTTGTAGGATCGTCTTTAGAGCCATCCGATAATCGGGCGTTTGCTGTCTTTGGTCGGAAGGGGGGGAAATCGGGCAAAATCGGCCAGATTAT
Organism: Nansenia antarctica; assembly: GCF_963989245.1. Classification (NCBI taxonomy): domain Eukaryota; kingdom Metazoa; phylum Chordata; class Actinopteri; order Argentiniformes; family Microstomatidae; genus Nansenia; species Nansenia antarctica. Next base: position 16,316,204 of record NC_137680.1, on the reverse strand, counting down.
CTTTGTGTGTAGCAGGCTTTAGATATTCAGATGTGGAGTGACGGTATGACGAGCTGAATATTTTGGATGTAAAATATCTGTATGTGGACTTAAAACTTTAGGTGTGGCAGCAGTTTACAAAATGTGTGAACATTTTGAAAAAGCCAACTGCCACCTTGTGAAGATTCTACCATTCATTCCTACGGGACAGATTTCGCCACAAAACTTTTTTTTTTTTTTTTTTCATAAACCGTTCTCCGGAACCTTCCACAAAACAATAACAACAAAATCTGGACCGAGCCGCACGTTTTGACACCTTTCATGTCTACCTAGTGCAAAAACTGTGGGAGGCAAAATTTGGCAATAATAATATAGGCTATATGCTTACAGCAAGCACACTAATTATGTCTGGGAATAATTTTAGACAGGGAGCTCAGACTCATAGAGTGATTCTAATTCAATTAATTCTTGCCTTAGGCAAGGGGAGAGACAAGGTCCAAGGGTAGGTTTAGTTGGCATGGGTGGGTGGCACCTGGGGTCATGAGACCACCACCGAGACGCACTGTTCTTGGGGCCTGAGATTGCTTTGGGCTTATTCCTCTCAGACATGACCGCAGGCTCATCAAGTACATAATTAGGCCACCATATGTTCTCTGGGCACTGGCACCATGTGCAGGAGACTGACAACTCCCTCAATATTGTACATCTGTTATTGAAGAATGTGTATTTTAACTCTAGTTCCTGTTCAAACAGTCTAAAATGTCTGACCCTTCCACACACAGGTTTTACACCCTCATACAGTAGTACTGCACATCACATTTGTAACTACTTCTGCTTCTAAAGTAAAATGGACATTTGAAGCTGAGCAGCACTTCTCTTTCAGGAGGGTTGCGAAATGACCCCCAAAGCACAGCACCTAATGAACCTTCCTCTCTCCTGCCTGGGGGGGGTGCCTGTCTGGGGAGAGTAAATAGAGAACAAAAATAGTTGATAAATCTTTATTTAAATCAAGAATGTTGTTTTAAAAATACATAACTGTACACAATAACAAATATATCAAACAAACAATGTGCTGTTTCAAGCATGTGCAATTTCTAATACAAAACGAATGTTCAATCTTTTGTAAAAACGTGTTAATGGTGATGGTTGGCAGTCTTCTCCAAGCATTGTACTTGCTATTAACACTTCATCGCATTCAGAACATCAGTCTTCAGGACATTATTGTGTACAAAACCTACATAAAGCCATGTCACATACAGTACAGTCCAATCGGTTAGACCAAATTATTGAAGTTTTACAGGACATGAAACAGTTCAATTCAATTCTTAAACAGAATTCATGGGCTCAACTAGTCAACTCCATTTCATTCTCCCAACAAATGTTTTTTTGGATGCTAGCCCCAAACACACTGGCGCTGGAAAGGGAGTTCTAAATGGCTCTGACTGGTACAGGCCTGGTGATGTGATTCTCCCAACAAATGTTTTTTGGGATGCTAGCCCCAAACACACTGGCGCTGGAAAGGGAGTTCTAAATGGCTCTGACTGGTACAGGCCTGGTGATGTGGTGATTATCCAGAAAAAAACATTTGTCCATGGTAACCACCACATAAAGCTGCCCACATGACCAAACTACCCACCGGGAGACAACAAATTATTAAACATCCCAATGTTGTTGGAGCTTTCCTGATCATGAGTCGATTAAGTGCATCTGGACCAATGAGACTTTGGGAAGTCGCCAACAGTGAACACATGGCATTGACTGCTGCCATCCAGGTGGTGACTGTTTTGATGATCAGCATCACCATAGAGACGATGCCAGCTACACAAAAAATAAACACCTATGGAAGATGTGAAAAAACCTGCACTCCCGACTGAAAACTAAACTGTGTGACTCATTGACACCAAGGGAAAATGTGGTGACTCTTTGAAAAGTTGTAACCATTTGCTCAAGGACATTCATTTTGAAACTTACAACTGAGGAGAACTTCAGGCACTGGAAAGAGAACGGTCTCTTTGGTTTCAATGGGTGCTTTCGTTCATATGCGGAAAAGGCAACACTGTGTTTACAAAACCAAAATTCCTGAAGCCATAACCACATCAGACAAAAGCATTCCAGTGAAACTAAATCAAGGTAATCCCCAAAGTATCCCAACTGTTTCTGTGCCGCTACATAACAGGGCAACAATGCTGCCTTGTGACACGACTCAAGGTTAGGCAAATGCCAGATTCAGAGTCAAGTGACAAAAATCATCAGCTCTCTGGAATGCCAGAGGAGCACAGACTAATTGTGGGGCAGTCAGACTAAATCATTCAACTAGAGCACAAACGGAGCCATTGTTCACGGGCCAGTTGAGGACACCTGTGCCAAAGCCAAGAGGGAGAGGATGGGGCGGGGCAGTATACATCCGCTCAGTCATCCACTGCTAATCAGCTTCTAGTCAACATTGTCTGTAAATAAGGCAGGATGAGGAGTTCCGGAATTCCAGAGTTCCAGTGTTCATTCCCAAGTTCCCTTCATGTGACCGTCAGCAATGTTCCAGTCTGGTCTGCATGGTGCTGAGCTGAGGCACCCTCCCCAACGTCAGCAGGGCTTAGGGTAAGGCCTCACCAGTCAGCTGAATAGTGAGGCTTCCACTTGTGTCTGTCTGAATGAGCAGCAGGCTGGCGTGGTTCCCTGCTACGCCTGGTTTGAACTGGACAGGCAGGTTGATGTAGTGTTGCGATCTGGAGCGAAGTAGACATGGGAATTAATCAAAATGTACAATGTGGATGTGCATCTGGGTTCACATGGACATGGACACATTTAAGCACTGGCACTGTGATATGAGCAGATGCAAGAATGATTGCACTGTGTTGATCATGAGCACACCCATTTAAACTGTTGGTTAATGCATTGTCTGATAAAACAAAACCTTTTTGTTGTTGTTGTTGTATTGAAAAATGCCTGTTTGGCATACACAGCAACACAGCTTCATTTCACATGGAGAATGGGAATGAGGATGCATGAGGAGTCACGACATGCAGGTGGTCACCATGGTCCACACACACAGCAGTGCTCACACCACCACACCTAGTGTATCACAGCACAGCTAGTACCTGTAGCTGTCAGGCCCCTGGGCCCTGAGCATCCTCACCCCCAGGCCCTGAGCCTGCACTGCGGCCCCGTCACCTCCCACCTCTCACAGAGGGCTGACGCAGCAGGGAGTGATGTTACACACACTGGATCAATCAACAGGATGTTCAGTAGTACATCACGAGTGCTTTTTTTTGGGGAGGGGTCGAACTAAGCGTTCATTGATTATTCAAAGAGGAATTACCATCCGTGATGGGCCGACTCACCTTAAGGAATATTTGGAATGCTTGATGTGGAACGGCTCCCTAGGGTTTACGAATCTCAGCTGCAAGTCAATTAGAGAAGCTCAGCATCAAAACCATGCAAAGCACTCTGGGCAGTTATGACATCCATCACACAGTGGGGAGAGGGACAATTCATGCAATTATTGCCAGGGAATGGGAAACAAATAAACACACAAGGAAGGGTGTGTGTAGGGATGTGGCTATTTGGATTTTAAGAAAGGTGTCTGGACTGTCAATGCATCTTGCTGGAGGAGTCTTGACAGTTGGTGACTGTTCCTTTCAAATAATTTATCTTTCCTTGTTTGTTTATTTTGTACCCCATTCCCCCCCGCGCCCCTCAGCAATCCTAAAAGTTAACAGAATCCAAGTGCTTCATGCAGCATCCATTTTCTGAGTCAAGTTGCTTTCCTAAATACGTATGGGTCAATAATTCTGAAATGGTATTATCAGTCTATATGGGATCAATGTTGGATGTTAATCTTCAACTTTGTACTAGAAGTGAACTAGAACTACTGTTTTAAATTAACTCCATACACATTCATGAATGAACAATGGCAAGATTTGTGAAGAGTGTTGCGAAAACTAAAAACAGGATACTGTACAGGAAAATCCATTTTGTATATGATGTCAGTCCTCACCTCGTGAGTGTCAAAGGAGTTGTTGCGCATGTTGACCTTCAGGGTGCTGGACTCGCCCACCCGCGTGGCTGGGAAAGTGTACAGGTCCTGGGGTGCATAAACCCCTCTCCTTGGTGCTTCTTCTTGGCTGAAAAAACAAACAAAAAACAACACCCTCCACATTTAAAAACCTTCCTGAGCTTCCTCCTGGAAACATACCCTAAACATACTAATTGCATGAAAGTACGAAATGTGCTACACATAATATTTGCTTGATTGAACAGTCAGGGGGGTATTCCATCAATGTTGCTAAGGGAAAATCCAGGCGTATTTTTGACAAGTCTCGCAAGAAGACATGTCAGAATAAGCCTGGATTTTCCTTTAGCACGGTTGATGGAATACCCCCCGGGACTTAGCGTTTTCTCTGGTTTTCATCACTAGTGAGAAGTTAGAATGCCAGAGCCCTTACCCTGTCGCCGCAGCGTCGGGCCTCTTCCTCATCTTGACAGTGGCCTCTGTTCGAACCAGGGAGCAGTCTCCTTCCTGAGGACCCTCCGCTGCACCAGCCTTCACACCCTTCAAAACAAAACAACCCAACAACAACAACATCAAAGCGTTTTCTCTAAAGCCTTCAGCTATTTGACAGTCCATTGGCTGAGCGTTCTGTTCAGTTGTAGCCAGGCTGTCAAAACATCCTAATCTAAAGCAGCACATACACATGAGACCTGCAGGCCACTCTCAGCAGGGGGGCTCTTAGAGCCAGAGACGGCCCCACTTTGCACATTTAAACCCATGTTAAAAAGGCATTGGAAATCTGAAGATTAAGAACTCCCAGCCCCCCCTCCCCACCCCCCCTCGCTTCTTCCCCAGTGATTCCAGCAGTCTGCTTCATTGGGTTTGTGTTAAAGCTAGCAGGCCTGCCTGCCTGCTCACCGTGCCACAGAGCTGGAAGCGGAGCCGTCTCTTCTGCTGAGGCTCAGCTACAGGGTGGCACTCCAGGTCCCAGAACTGGGCGTAGTCCCCTCTGTCCCTGGGGAGGAAGGTGATGGGCACCTGGGAGGCATGATGGAACACAAACATCTTTAACTCAAGCTAGGGGCATTCTCTAAATCATGCCGTGTCTGCAACCAAACCTCAACGAAGATATCAATGTCTTGGAAGTGCGGATATACGATAGGTGCACCCTGTAGCACTGCGATACCAAAATATGTTGCCAAAACCCCATCTAGTAAACCAATCCTAACCAGCCCTTGGTGTGGGTACTATGGTAATCACCTGCATCTTCTCCAGGGCTCCCAGTGTGCCAGACACGTGTGAGCATCTGAAGGCTGTGTAGGTGGCCCGGTACACATCCCCGCTGTTGTCCACCCCCTGAGGGAGAGAGCGCACAGCTTGTGACCTTTGCCACTAAGAACAGAAGCTCTGGCACTGTTGGCACACTCGAAAAGGTCACACGGAATGAAATCACATTCTAGAAGCAGCAGAACAATACCTTGACGTAGGGAGGGGCGAAAGACGAGAGGTACCATCTGACTTCCTCCTCGCCGTTCACCACTTCCAGAGAAGACTCTGAGAAGGAGGAAAATCAGTAAGTGTTAATGTGAAAACAACACTAGGCAACGAAATCCATCACAAGCGGACAAGCAGGACATTGCCTTTAGATTGCTCAAGAGACAGTATTGTGTTTTCATTCGCTTTTGTAAACGAGCTTAGCTGTGAGTCTCACCTGAGGTGTCTCCTGATGGCGTGGCGGGGAACATGATGGTGCGGTTGTTGATCTCCACGTGGGCCTGAGCAGGCTTGTTCTGGGGTTTGAGCACAGGGAGCATGGGGGTGGCGGCCTGCGGAGGAAGGGCTGTCAGGGACTTGTCGGCAGGGGTGGTTGACACATCCAGAGCCAGGTCCTGACGGATCTGTACTTTGATGAACTGAACAACAGAGAGGGGAGAGGAATATAATTAAATAGGCTGACCATGACCGTCATCATTCAATATGTTACAAACGTAGTGTGACATAACTGGTTCTGGGTATGCGTTGGTAGTCACAACAGTGGATGAGGAGGAACATGTAATCTACCTTCTGTTGGTTGTCACACTGCACATATATCTGTCCACTCCAGGGTAACAGGGCAAGCTTGGTTGCCAGAGAAGGGTTGGGACTGATGAGAATCTGAAGGTGGCACCTGGGTGAACAAAAAGAACAAATCTAATATGAAATTCTCTACCATGTATGTTGTTACAGAGGAAAAGCCAAGACTAGGCATGAGTTAAAGAAAGAAAAATATACAAGAGCTTGTGCAACATTCAAATGGCAATTAGTTTACTACTTGAACCCTGTACCCTTGTACCCTGTCTTATTTGTCACTTATGTCCTGTATTATTGACACTTCTTTTATTGAATTATGCCTAGTGCCTTATTGTCTGGATACTGTTGTCTATTGTCACTTTTTTATCTTGAATTATGCCTTATTGTCTTGTGCTGCAATGTCAGGAACCGAAGCCTAAGAATTTTACTCTCTTGTAATGTGACGTAACAATAAACTTGAAACTAGTTAACAGTAGTTGATGCAGTCATCATGTATGTGTATGTGAGTGAGTGACGGGGACCCGTACTGTGGTTCTATGACTCCGTGCTGGGGGGTGATGGTCAGACAGTGGGCGGGCCAGGACAGCTCAAAGCTCAGCTCTCTGGACGAGTGGTTCTGGATCTGCACATGCCTGGTGTTGGCAGCACCGTCTGGGAGGACAAAACATAGTCAAATAGACTGTTCTGGTCTTAAAACTCAGTTGGAAGAACTGTATGGTGTTAACGACCATACCTCCCAAAGAAATCATATTCCATATCCTCTCCAAAGACGGATAAGATGTGTAAGAAATGATGTGTAAGAAGTAATGTGTAAGAAATTATGCCAACATCATTAAGTAATCGGTTGTTCTCATTAATAATCCCTACTGATGATCTGCATCTGTACAACAAGCTTAGAGATAGAGCTTAGCGAACAGGATTTGAGAAAACAAAAACTACTCACTGAGAGTTGGAGCAGTCAGGACCAGCTGCTCAGGCTGGATGGTCCAGGAGTCCTGCTTCTCAGAGGAACCCTTCAGTGAGGCTTCTGTCGCAGCCAAGGGAGGGCCCTGAGGGCCCCTCACCGGGAGGACATCCAAGGACACGTTACTGATGTGACGATCAGAGTTCCCAAAACCACTAGGAAACACAACCCAGCGACATCACACAGCCATCAACATCATGATCATTAACATGGTCTTCATCATTGACAGGGCAGGAGAACCCATATCTGATTCAACTACATGATTAGGATAGTATTTCAAGGTGTAACATTTCCGTCGGCACTGGTTGTACCTGTCAGACTCTGAGCCCCGCCTAGCGGTCGGACGGAGGGGCTCAACGTGGTCGCTCTCCCCAGAGTCTGAGGTCTCCACACTGCCCAGCAGAGACAGGACCACCTTACTGACGTTTCCAAAGAAGATCTGGGCCTCGTTGGGTCTCTGGGGCAGGTCATAGGCTGCAGGACAGACAAACCATTGGCAACAGGAGTCAAAGGTTCATACTTTTAGCCAAGTGTGAGAAAATGATGAATCCCTAAATCCATCTAAATCCCTTCCATTCAAGCGAGGGGAAAATTGCATTTATATCTTTCTGTTTGATATGCATATGAGAATAACTTTTTTAATTAAAAGATATTGCTACACTAAATTGACTCTTGGAAGCTAAATGTCAAGGATATGGTCTACCGTGTGCTGAACCTTACCCTCGAGGACCACCTCCTCTCCAAGGAACCTCTCATTGAAGCAGATGCCTTTCAGGAGGTTATTCTCAGACAGAACTTTCTTCCCAGCCTCTGGTTTGCTCAGCAGTAACCTATAGCGCCAGATGAGAACCAGTTAGCGAAGCAATCAGGAAATAATGGTCTGAGGGGGATAAATCCTCTTCACAACTTATACTGTATGATTAAATTCACAGATCACAGTCATGGCACATAACGTAGTGGGGGGGTGGGGGTTCAGTGCTGCTTGCGGAAAGTGTTGGAGCCACACCAAGTCCATAGGAGAAGCAGCTGCCAGTGTCTCACCTTCTAAACTGCTGACGTGACACCTCGTCTCCACAGAACAGGCAGATGGTGGCCAGGAGAGTGTTGACGGCCTGACACTGAGCCTGCTCTTTACTGGTGGACTTCATGAGCACTGTGATCACCTGCACAGATGGAGACAGCAGATCAATAATGTATCTCTATCACAAACCAGCACAGCGCAAATTATTAAAAACCGTGTGGTTGGATCATGTTCTAAATGGCCAAATAGTTACATGCAGTCGTTGCACAGAACAGTTGCCACAGAACAGTTGGCTTAATGAGCACCCAAGGTTATTGGGAGCGTAGAACCAGGTACCCAACAGCAAATGGAGGGTCATCGTTTTAATGATGAAAACAGAAGTGAGCACTGTCGCTTTTTAGTCAGGTCACGTCTCGTACCTCTTGAGTCCTCTCTTTCAGGACAAACTGTGAGGGGGAAAGGCTGATGAGCGTGGACTCCATGACGGTGCGGCTCTGCAGGTCTGAGTAAGGCACGGCTTTGATGAAGGCGGCCCTGGAGCCCGTGTTCCTCACACACAGGCACACCTTGCTGACGCGGCCCGCCGCGATGCCCGTCAGGGTGGCCACGTAGCCGTCGGCACGCTTCCTCAGCTCCTCCAGGATGATGTTGCTGGTTCCTCCGTAGCCCGAGAGGGGGATCTGAGAGAAGGGCGGTGCAGAGAGAGAGAGAGGGTGAATGCTAACCAAATAGTGGTTCCTATTAACTGGTGGATATCATAAACACTCAGAACCTCTGAAGTGTTCTAAACCAAATAGTAAAACAAATCCAAAAAGGTCACTTATAATGGAGAGTAACAGTTCACAAGCAAAATGGGTTAATCCTTTATGACTTGGGAGAGACTCACGGTGAACTTGATCCCAGGCTGGGACGGGCGAACACCAGATTGTTTGATCTCCAGCTTGGCCAGCATGCAGGCCACCCGCGTGGGGGCGAAGAGGAGGTGCACTGCCACGTCCTCCATGGGCCTGATGGAGAGCTCCCGGTGTCTGGTCAGACGCTCCTCAGGGCCGAAGGTGCTCTGGAGCTGTGACGGAGGAGAGGTGAGGACAGGGGTGAGAGGAGAAGGAAGGGGCAAGAACTTGAAATTAAAATGTGTGTGTATCCCTGACTTACACAAACAAAACAGCCTTATCAGGTGATATCTAAAGGAAATGTTGATAAAAGTAAGAAGTCGATATAGCGTTGGAAAGGTCTTTGGAAGCCTGGTTCATACCTGAAAGCAGTCCTGATCTTGACCTCTGATCAATAAGCGGAGTTGTTGTGTCGTGTCGGGGGAGTTGGTTCGAAGAACCAGCTTCTGTTGCCTAACAGCAATAAGAGAGACACACAGGTCAAACACCTGGCAACAACAATGAGCCTCCTCACGGCTCCCTATCCCTGCCACAGTAGTGTTGTTTATGACGTGAAATGAATATGACAGCCCGGAGCTAGTTTTGTTCCCGTAACAGCAATGTGCATTCATTTGTGGCATGGAAAAGTCTATAAAACAAGCGCTACGCTCCATTTCTTTTGTATGGAAAAGTATATCAAATGTTGCAGTACTTACACAGCTCTGCCTAGTGTGACGCCTCCCCAGGCCATGAACTGCTTGTTAGAGAGGATGGGAAACACATCGCTGGACAACACTGTGCACAATTCTGGTGCCGTCTGAGCCTTCCCAGCATCCTCTGAGGCAACCTCTCCTTTCAGAGCCACCTCGTACTGGGGCCCCGAGGGCAACACCAGAATGGTGAGCACACTGGAGCCAAACAAAGAAAACACATTACAGAACAGCTACAGGGTGTTTCCGATTATTTCTGCAATCAAAACCATGATAACAGTGTTAAGCAGTGTGTGAAAGGGGAGAGAGGAGGTGTACCTTTCCCTGTACGTTCTGCCGCCCTGTGCAGTGAAAGAGACCACAATTCCCTTCTCCTCCCCGGCACACAGAGAGAGCTCATCAGGTTTCACGGAGAAGCAGTCCTCGCCGTCGCTGCTCTGCAGGAGGGAGAAATATCAATATCAACCACACACAGCGCAGTGCCAAAATGTCACAGAGGCTTACTCAAACCACAGATCTAATAAGAAAAGCAAAGGGCAACTTACCTTGAGTTTCAGCTGCACGTCAATGTTGCCCGCATTCTTCAGAGGCAGAGTCTGCTTATTGGATTTACCAAACGGCGCGGACAGATAAACAGTCTGTAGAAGATGGAGATTAGAAAGAAAAAGACCAAACTACTGAATACCAGTAATACCAAAGAAAACATTGAGGTCTAGGCATGGGACAAAATATCAAAATTAGATCATTCGCAAATTGAATAAAAGTGTAACATTCTATAATTTGCACTTGATTCTAAATAGACATTTTATAATTTGCACTTATACATTATACATTATAACTTATACATTATACATTATAACAATACATATTTGGCATCCTTATACATTTACAGTTACCGGTATGCATGAAGGAATACACCAGCAACCTTGTTCATTCATACTTTTGTTTTCATTACATTTCCTTAAGTAACTTAGTTTCTGACATCTCATTCATTGTTTAATGCCTTGAATAAAACATTAGGAACCAATGGGAGATTTGATGGCTAGATCGCTTAATAAATGACTAGTTTCATGGCAGAAACCCTACACCATGGTTCCTACCTGCAGGTCTTTGGGTGCGTGTACCCTGGCTGTGCCAGACCTGGCTCTGAGGGGGACGCTCCTGATCACATGACTAGGGCCTGGACAGTCCACCTCGATGTCCACCCTCGCACCGTACTCATCCGCTGGCCCCAGCTCTCCTGTATCACATCACAGAACTATCAGCAACGGTCGGCGGATGACTGGTGTAAAGACACAATTCAATATGACTATACTCATCCCCAATGCTCTAATTTCCCCTTGGGGATTAAATAAATCCTTTTGAATTGAATTGTGAGAGTGACATGATGCAACAACAGGACGGAGACTGTACAATACCTGCACAGGATGAGTATTTGTGAGGAGCGTGGAAGTGAACCCACACCATGAAGCTCTCTGGATTCTGAAACGCATAATAAAAGGAGATGTTTAAAACCAATACCATCACTGAAACAACTCAACCATTCAAACTGTTTGATTATGAAGTCACTCTTTGTTTATACTTCGGACATAAACAAGCGCTGTCCCAGCCTGCCTGACTTTGTTGATCATGGGATTAAAGAGAGAGAGAGAGAGAGAGAGAGAGAGAGAGAGAGAGAGAGAGAGAGAGAGCGGGGGGGAGAGGGATAGAGAGAGAGAGAGAGAGAGAGAGAGAGAGGGAGAGAGGGAGAGAGAGAGAACTGGCAGACAATCACCTCGCCGTAGCTGGCATGCATCACGTGGTTCATCACAGACGGGGCTGCCAGTGGGGTCACATTACCCGCCTGTAGTGACCCTTCAGCTGTCATAGCAACGGGGCTCTTGGAAAAGGTGAAGCAGCGCCAGGCTGTGGCATTCTGAAAGAGCACAAAGGGAGTATGACGGATCTCAGACAACAGACACAGATAACAGTATTGTGCAACGCAGATCTGAGCAACAGTGTCCACTTACAGCACTGATGACCAGCCGGATCGGCACGGTCGCATGAGTCCTGCTGAGGAGCTTCAGGGGGAGGGACTTGGCACTGCCGCCCGCTAGATCTCCAAAATCTAAACAGCCTGACTTGCCAACATCAATCTGTAAATCAAAACTATTTTTAGAGCACGTAAAAATGTGCATTCCTAAGTAACACAAAAAACAAACATTTGGATCACTACTACTACAACTGTTGAACAATGTTAATCTAAAAATGTTGAACAGTAGACTGTGATCCAAATGTTTTTAGATCGAAATTGAAACACTTTTATTATTATTATTTTATTTATTTTTAAAGAAAAGGAACAGTGCCCAGTCCACTCGCCTCCAGAGCAGGGTTCTCCGCCATGGCGACGAGGACCACCCTCTTGGCGAAGACTTCGGCCCTGGCCACGGCCTCAGACTCTGCGGAGCACGGCCAGGAGGACACACTGAGGACACACTGGTAGACCCCAGGCTGGGGGGGGATGAAGAGCACCTTCTGCTCCTCTGTGCTCTTAGGACCAATGATGGTCTTGTTCTTCACGATCAGCCACTGGTAAGGGAAGCTCTCCACCTGGGTAGAGAACAGACATCATGGTGAAACAGCAGTGAGGTTATCTAAGGGACCTAACATTAAAGAACTGACATTTTATATGATATACAGTACCAGTCAAAAATCTGGACACACTTTCCCATTCAATTGAATGGGGAAGTGTGTGCAATCTTTTGACTGGTACTGTGTATATATACTCCTTAGCATTGTTTGCACTTACATACTTCCAAAACTCCTCAAACATGGTTTCATATGACAAATCATATTAAAACATTGCATGTTTCCCCCTACATTTACAATTAGCAAGGTCTCACCTTCTCCCCATCGATAGACAGGCTGTTGATGGTGATGGCGACCTGCTGCCAGCGCTCAGAGGGGTTAAAGATGCTCAGCGATGTCTGGGAGGCGATGCCAACACAACAGGCGTGGGGAAACCTCAACTCCTCTGGGACTACAACTTGGGCTGCCATGAAGGAATAGGGAGGAGAACGATGGCAATAAGTCATAATTTTCGGAACATTTGTAGCTTGACAGAATTACCTGTAATTCACATACGAGACAGTTTGATGGGGGGCACTTTGATGGGGGGCACAAGACAGTTTGATGGGTCAATGTCTTACCTCGGATATCAGGGAGGCCACCTGCAGACCACGGGCCCACACTGTGTTGGTTGTAGGGTTTGCAAATACCCATCATACCAGGGTCCATGTGGTTCTGATGGGAGCGGTGTAGCTGGTACCCGGCGGGCCCTGAGCTGTGTAAATGTCGCACCGATGGATCGGCGCCAGGCATGCCTGAGGACACCCCATAGAGGCCGTTGGCTGCCCCCATGTGGTAGGGACCAGGGTGCACAGGTCCGTCAGTCCCCAGGTACTGCTGAGTCAGCTGGGAGCTGAAGAGGGACCGGCCTGTGAGGAGGGTGGGCAGGCCTGGAGGCAGGTCCACCGGAGCCCCTTGAGGCTTGAAGCTGGATATGGGCATGTACCTCATGTCCTCCGAGGTGAAGGTGGGAGGAAGGCCGAAGCCTCCCCCAGGATAGGCCTCACTCCCCTGGGCCGAGACGGCAGACCACTGCTGGGGTGCCTGGCCGGCTGTGCTGGGCTGCTGGATGTTCAGGTTACTGGAGTAGCCCGAGTCGCCCTTGGTGAGCTGTTGTACACCCGGCTCAGAGTGGCGCTTGTGTTGTGCGTATTGTGACGACAGGTTGTCGTTGTTGCAGTGGTAGTTGCATTCACTCCGGCTGCGGGTGCAACCGAGGTCGGCGCCACTCCGCAGATCAGGACTTTTAGAGAGGTACTGAGGCTCCGGGCTTTTGGACTGGTGGTGAGGTGGATCAAGGCTTTTGGGCGGGCCAAGATGGCCTCCAGAACAATAAAGGGGACCGTCCTGACCCGTCTGGGCATCCTGTTCTACTGGTGGAGTCGGACTCGCTCTGATAATAGTTGTGCTCAGTGCCATAGTGCAATTACTCTGTGGAAAGGAACAAATTAGGGGTGTTTAATAGAATCTAATTGCGTATGTATTCATAACTGAAGAAAAATACAAAAAGTGCAAGTTGACATTGCTCAGTTTTTGGTTTTGAAAAGCAGTTGAAAACCATCAAAAACATGGCATTAACAATCACGAATATCACCCCAAAACCGTATGAGGTTCTCTGTCTGCTACCTTGTGTCCGTCAGGCGTGGGCATGCCCGTGTTGTTGAGCGCGGTGCTGTCATTCATGGAGATGTAGGTGAGCCGGCTCAGGCTGGGGCTGGAGCAGGTAGACTCGGGGGAGAGCTCATAGGGTCGCCTGGCCCCTACCTCCATACTGGAGGACGGAGATGACATTGTACTGTAGGAACAACCAGGGACCAGAGAGACACAAAAGTCAAGTCAAGTAGAAGGAAGAGTACCAAATATCTGACAAATGCACTGTACATGGACCAGGTCTCTAATGAGGACAAAGTCTCTCTTGAAATGGAGATTGTATCTCAATGAGACTCACCTGGATAAATAAAGGTTTTATTTTAATATATATATATATATATATAAAATCAATCAATTAATCAATTCAACATTTTGATTTAGGGTTTCCTTTCTTGAAGGACCACATCAATCAATCAATCTTTCAGATATACATGTGTTTCTGTTCATTCAGAAGACAGTTAGGAGCACATACGCATCGGTGCTGGGGAAGGAGGTTTGGCTGGGAGAGGATTGGGTGAGAGGAGAGGTGGACGGCCTGAAGTTACACTGGCTCTCCTCCACACCTGCAGCAGCATGTGCCAGCGTGCTAGCTTTAAATACATCTGCGAAACACAAAGACCAGCACATGAACACGCAACCATATTTTGAAAAACGCTTTGCTTGTGCCCCGTTTTACATCAATAATGTATAATAATAAGCAGTTGAAGGAGAACAGATTTATGCGATTAATGAGTATTTACAAGTCTGTATTCGTGGCAACAGACTCACCACAGAAGTATGCATAAACGTATGATAATTTGGTGACTCTCTCACCGTATGTGCGCTGGGCTGCAGGCTGGGGACTCTGGCAGGAGAAGCCTACGTGTTTCTCCAGGGAGCTGTGAGGAGCAGCAGGTCCCTTCTCTGCGGCGCTGGCTCTCTCCTGGTGGCCTGAGCTCCTCTGTCTCTGTAAGGGAGGGGTGGTGGTAACTTTGAGAGAGGGCAGCCCCGAGCGGCCTTTCTTCAAGCCTGGGGAGGTCTTGGGAACAGGAGCCGGGGTCGGGTCCTCTCCCTTCTGAGAGGAGGAAGCCGAAGCTGGGGCGTTGGATAAATGTGGACGGACGGTTCCCAGTTTGACCCCGCTCTCTGCGCCGTTCCTGCTCACAGAACTGGTTGACTCGGGGTCGTTTTTACCCGCCGCAGCTTTGCCATCAGCTGCCGGCTTGGCTGCAGAGGACTGGCCAGAACCCACAGACCTTCTGCCAGGGTTGGCCAGTGGTGTTGTAATGCAGCTTGCCTTCGGACGAGGAATGGAGCTTCTCCTCACCTCCCCCTTGTTACCTGGGCCTATGCCCTGGCCAGAGCCTGGCCTCGGCGAGGCAGCAGAGGTAGTACATGCTTTAGTCTCTCCTCCAGAAGAGGCAGAACTCTTGGCACTGGAGGGCCGTTCTGTAGTGTATCCGTCCAGCGGAGCAGAGCTTCCGTTCTCCTCTGGAGTCAGGGACTTCCTGTGTGGGGAGACGGTGAAGGTGTTGAGCAGGTCGAAGCAGGAGGGAGAGGCGGAGGTGTCGCTGTCACTGCTGGCGGACAGCTCTGTTTTCTTCAGGTACTTCTCAATGTCAAAGGCGCTGAGGTCGCCGGGGTATGTGCTCTTCTGTAGTGTGTCCAGCAGGGTGCTCTGGTCCATCTGGAAGCGGGTTTGGGTCTGGGCTGGATCCTCCGAGGCGGGCGGGCCAGGCAGGCGGGCCTTGGTTCTGCTCCTCTTGGAGAGCGCTATGATCATGGCAGCCAGCTGGGAGGGGTCAGAGCTGATGGAGGCGTCGGCGATGGCTGAGGCGATGGTGCTGATGCTCAGCATCAGGTTACTGTTGTTGCTGGGAGAGTCTGAACTCTGGTTGAGTGACCCCGACCCCGAGCCTGACCCCGAGCCTGACCCCATGTCCTCAGGCACAGCTTGATCCTAATGGAAAAAACATTTAAAAATAAATAAATAAATAAACATTATACAGAGAAGCAGAAACAACTCTTTGTTTATTCATGTAAGTTCAGTCAGGGGGTAAATATTGCCATCCACCAGAACTGACCTTTGCATTATCTATTTCACAGGCCACTGGACCAGCGTCTCCCTTTGGCGGCTCCCTGTCGGTTGGAGCCTGGAGGGTATTGTCCAAGTCCTCTGCAAATAACCACATTCACATAACATGAAGACATTGTATGTTACACATTTACTTTTACCCTTACCGTGCCTGAGTAACACAATGTGTGACGACAAAAGTGTCAAATGGAGCGAGAGGGTACCTGGATTCATAGTGTTGTCTGCATCGCTGTGCTTGATGGTGTCATTGTGGACAGAGGCCTCTCTAGAGGAAAACTCTGAAGGCCGAATCAGAGGGAAAGGCTCTCTCTTCTCTGGCGAGGTGATGACATATCCAAAGGACGGCTGGACAAAACAATGGTGAAATCATATGTGTGATTATGCCATAAATCCACTACATCAACACTATCCACTACTGTTCCTGCGCCTTAAATGGTGCAGTACATAAAACAAAACAAACAAAATGTAAATGCATGTGTCAACGCCTGCAATCCTATGCATTATATACTATAAATATATAATATATAAAGGCCTACATGTTTTTTGCACACGTGCGTCTAGATGACGTTTAGTATTAAATATATTGATACAAATGACGTGTAGATTATGTATTGTACTTATAGTACAGTGTCTTAAAAGTCTCTGAGTGGAGCACAATGTGATTTTAAATCTGTTTGTGTATTGTTCTTTGACACATTATTGTTGAGTGACACTAAAATAAACGTAAATCTTAAACACAAAAATCCATCTTTTTTTTTTAAGAGGAGCTTGGCGTCCATAATGAAGGGACTGACCCGTCTGACATCGTCCTCGTCACTGTCCCCCAGGCAGCCGAGAGCCTCGGAGCGCTGCTGGAAGAACTGCCCCAGGGAGAGGCGCAGGTAGCTCTGGTTCCCCCTGTCAAACTCAGAGGACACCTGGGAGGCCCTCATCAGGACGGAGCCGCTGGCTGGCAGCTTCCAGGAGGTGTCAGCAAGGCAGCTGCTGCCTGCTGCTTCTATCTGCTCCTCCTGGGGAGACACAACAACACACACTCAGCAGGGAGATATTAATACTGAACACTCTGCATAGGTATATTAATACTGAACACTCAGCATAGGTATATTAATACTGCACACTCAGCAGAGGTATATTAATACTGAACAAAAAACAACAACATGGGAAATAAGAAGAGGAAGAAGAAAAACAAAAAGGCAAAGAACACTCAAGGACTTTCATGGAGGCGATTACATAAAAACTGATAACAGACCTGCATGAACTGATGTTCCTTCTCAAATTCCTCTTGATCTTCAATTATCTTTTCAATGGCATTACCTGGACAGAAACATACTTTGCTTTACAATCCATGATATGTCCATAAACCTACAAAACATAACTTGAAATGAAGAAGTCTATATTTTCTTGGACTGCTGCAGTATGTAAACCACTCATACGTACTGCCTGGAACAAAGTCCTCCGCCTGGATCTGGTCCACAACCTCTTCAGGCAAGTTTGCATCCGCCTCTTTTTCAAACGAGGAATAATAAGCTAAATCTGTCACCCAGTTCCCCTCTTCATTCTGATACACGACACTATTAGTGACATTTGCACCTGGAAAACAGACAAGAGCACAATAAAAATCCACTGTGTTCTGATGACGAAACACAAATGCTACAAGAGTCCGTGTGACTGCAGGAAGACCGGAGCTCACCTTGTCCGAACTCCAGCTCCAGGTTGTCAGGGCAGTGGTTCCAGCCGTCGTCTGAGTCCTCCTGGTGGAAGCTCTGGGAGAGGTATTTGGGCTCCAGGGATGGGGACAGAGGATCCTCCTCGCTGTTGCTGTCTGAAGGCTCCGGTATGGTGGAATCCCCACAGGGTCCTCCCCTCAGCCCCAGAACAGGTCTCCCGCTCTCCCCGTCCCCGTCCCCGTCCTCCTCCTCCTCCTCCTCCTCCTCCTCGTCACTGAAGGGAGGGAGGACCTGTGACAGGTGGAAGCTGCTCTGGGTCCCCTGGAGGTAGGCCGCTGTGTTGGACATGTCCTGGGGTTTCCAGTGTCCTGCACCGTTCCTCAGATAGAGAGAGTCCAACACGCCCTCCGCTGCTGGGGCAGACTCTGTGTTGTCCATGGCGTCCTACAACGCAATTCCGACAACCGTTAGACTTGTAAACATAGTACTAAGAGATTAATTAGATTATGCATTAGAATTATTAGTTAGATAAGTATAGGGGGGTAAACTGGGATAAACTTTAGACGGTAAAAAAAAAAAAAAAAGTGGGGCTTTGGGATGTTAGGATGTGTTGTGATGTTTGTCAAGTTGTGATGTGTTGTGATGTATATCAAGGTGTGATGTGTGGTGATGTATGTCAAGTTGTGATGTGTTGTGATGTATGTCAAGCTGTGATGTGTGGTGATGTATGTCAAGCTGTGATGCGTTGTGATGTATGTCAAGTTGAGATGTGTTGTGATGTTTGTCAAGCTGTGATGTATTGTGATGTTTTGTGTAAAAAGAAAATGGAAAATAAAATCTTACAAAAAAAAGACTTAAACATATTGGGATCAAAGACGACATGTGTGTATTTTAACATGCTTGGTTTAATGTACCGTGTGTAGTACACGGATGAAGTGTGTCCTGCCACAGAGCACTCACCAACGCCTCCTGTCGGTCTAACGTCATGCTCCAGTTGACTGGGGAGATCCTCTGAGGTCCCGAGGCTGCAGTGGTGGAGCTGGCTTCTCCTGTCCCCACTGGACCCACCCGATCACCCATCTGGAACACACGGTCGATATAATATCAGGCATTCCCATGCAACATGTACATCACAGATTGTTCAGCCAGCCCTACCGCTCGCTTTTTAATCATACAAAGTGTAGAGGACTATTACAATCGGGAATAGAGCTGCTGCATATTTGATTCACTTTCGTTTGGTTTGGGCATTCCATGTGAACCCTGACACACTTCACCTGTATGAAAAATCTAAAACGCCATGACACTAAATGGAGGAAACTGCAGGACTGCTTCGCTACCTCACTGTGTCTGGAGAGTCCGGTCCGTCTTAGTCCCGGTAGAGAGTGCAGCTCATCTCCGTCCTCTCCCACACCGCTGCTCCCTACGATCCCAAGGCCCCGCAGCACATCGTAGGGGGTCTGGACGTTGGTCGTGGGAAGAGGAATGGTCGACACTCCTCCGTCATTCCCACTCTCCTCACTTCCACTGCTTCCGTCCCCTCCTCCTCCGTCTCCTGGTGTCCCACCAAGATGACACGCATGAACGCCATCATCCATACCTGACAGCTTTGGATACCTTAATCAATATATATTTAAAAATGTTTACCTGTTACAGGTGAATTGATAACTTGACCCTCAGCGGAGCGCCTGTGTTCGATTCCAGATAAAGAGGGGGGATTTCGGCCAGTGGACGGTTCGTCGTCAGAGCTGCCTCCTTCCAGCCCAGGTCTGAAGCTTGGGCGATTGCTCTCCCCTACCTGCTCCCGGACACAGACACAACACAGACGACTCAGTGGAACATCGCCTCCCTCTGGTGTTTCAGAGGGAACGGGGTAAGGAGGTGAAGGGGACTGGGAGTGCTCACCAGCTGCCTGGAGGTGCTGGGCAGCATCCTGGGTCTGGTGGTGCTGTGTCGCCTGGCTGCCTCCAGCTCGTCCTCAGTGTCCTCCTCATCGCTCGCGGGGCAGGAGTCCATACCCGTGGCGGCCAGCCGCACGTCAGGCATCTGGAAGTCCTCCTGCCACAACAAACAAACCAAGGACTCAGCAATTCAGGCCAAGAGGTGTATGACTGACTGAGCGCTAAACAGCTTATCAAATAACTTTTTATAAACAAGCTATGCCTACCTGATCAAAGTCATCCAGAAACTGGTATCTATTCTTCTCTGGCTCTGTAGAACTTGGGTGTGATGATGAATTTTCTTGATTTGTAGGCAGAACCTACGAAATGAATGCAATGTCAATGTCACCAATGAAAAAAAACAACTGACGAAATTAAGAAATATGTGTGGAGAGAGATATTTACAGCTGCAGGAATCTCCTGGCCCTCCACTCTGCCTCTCTGCATGGCTGGGGGAACCAGCTTGTTGAAGTATAGGTCGAGCTCATCATCGTGCATGTTGTTCACATCAATGTCATCATCTGATAATAGTAAAACACAACACATCTCAAACCATGTTCTCATCAATCATCAGAAAGTCAATTGCTCCAGGCAGGTGAAGTTGCCCCGTAATCACTGATCTAGGATAAGCTTACCACACCAAACTCCTACCTTTAACCATCAGGAGGGAAACGCAAACCTGACCCAGGATCAGTGTGAATGGGGCAACTACACCCTACTGCAAGTCACTTTCTGGTATCGCACTGGAAGGGGTCGAAAGGAAAGGGCCAGACCTGTGACATCACTGTTGATGCAGCTGTCCAAAGACATGAGCTTCTCATTGGCTAGGAAGCTGGATGCGCTGCCACTGAAGCGGTCACTGTCAGCTCCCTCGCTGGCTGGGCTCTCCTCCTCTACCATCCCTGGGAGGGACAGGGCCTGTAGGAACAAGGGCAGGCAGGTTATCACCATTATTTCTATATTACGCATTACAAATACACAGACAGTTGAAATTTATCACCCAAAAAAAACTGAACGAGGGTACTACCTTTACATCCATCATGTCCTTACTTCCAAAATTGGTAAATGTTAACAGGCCGGAGGAGAGATCTGGTAACGGTGGAGGCAAAAGAAAACCAGAGAGTTGGTGTGTCAGCATTTCATGTTTCCAACAAACATATGTCTCAAATAGGCAAAGCAAGGCAAGTTTATTTGTATAGCACATTTCATACAACAGAGGCAATTCAAAGTGCTTTACATACAGCATTAAAAAATACAGCAAGAGGAGGATAGTAAGAAAATAAAAATGACAAGAATAGATATATAGAAAATAAATAGATAAATATTTAACAAGATAATAGACAATGAATAAAAATATATAGATTAAAGTGTTATGTCTCTCAGAGAGCTCTGCCCCTTGTATAAGTATCCTACCACGAAACAGGATTATGGTCACAGATTATCACAGGTAGTAGCTGCACGTATGAATATTTCAAGACGTCAGCTCCGACCTTGATATTTTTGGATTATTACTGCATCGGTATACAATCGCTATCCTTCCCGATACGGCGTGTGAGATCGCAGTGTAAAATGACACGTTTGCAAACACATTTAGCCTGTATTTACAGTGAATTCACAGCACTTGGATTATGGACCATTCAGCATGTTTCAGCCTAAACTCATAACTGCTGCAGATATAAGAAATAAATAGATAGAAATATATACGTGTGTGAATGAATATGAATGTCCTTTCTTACCATTGCCATGGTCAGAGGGACGCCAGGGGAAGGTCTGTGATGGAGGTCCCTGTGAGGAGGCTGTAGTTCTGGACTCTGTCTCATCCAAACTGACTTTTACCATCAAGTCTGAGAAACGTTGGGCCGCAATAAAGTCGTCCACATCATCCCTGCGTAGCACAGTGAGATGGACATAGGTAGTGATGAGTGGGCAAGCCTTTCACCCCTTTAAAACTGGACTGCATAACATGACTTGCACGATGAGCATATCAAATGTCCTATGTACTCACAAATCATCTTTGAAACTGAGGGAGAATTTCGCCTTCTCTCCATTAGAGGACTGTGAGTGGGCCGGCGAGAACCGCCCACCCTCCAAATATGAGGCCTCGTCAGGATTCCCTCTAGAACAAAGGGCACAATAAGATTTGATCATGAAAACCAACGTGTTCTGAACAGAGGGGTGCAAGTGTAACATTGTTGTCGAGCTTTGGGGGCTATAAGCCCCTAAGTCCTACTCCTGTCTTTGTAACGCTAGACATGACAGCAACTGCAAAGGACTTAACTAATAGCACAAATAGATCTGCAGCGACCATGGCCAGGCGAGTGTTGGGGAGATGTTTAAGGGTAACACTGTTAGAGATGTGTCAGTGGATAAGGCCTCTCTGCA
This sequence comes from Nansenia antarctica, assembly GCF_963989245.1. Classification (NCBI taxonomy): domain Eukaryota; kingdom Metazoa; phylum Chordata; class Actinopteri; order Argentiniformes; family Microstomatidae; genus Nansenia; species Nansenia antarctica. Next base: position 16,294,283 of record NC_137680.1, on the reverse strand, counting down.
CGCTGCGTAGTGTGTTGCCCCACCTGTTGTCCGCTCCAGCTCTAATTTTAGCCACCGTGGAGGCGGCCACTGGCAGCCCCAGACTAGAGCCCAATGTCACATTCCCCAGGGTGGCACGGCCGGTGCTGCTCAGAGAGGCTGAGAGGAAGCTGGGAAAGGACTCATCGCAGATGTCTGACATGTTGGGCCTGGGTGGCTCAAGTTCAACTGTAGACCATCAACTATTAAGAGAGAGGGAAGGAAAGAGTGCACATGACTCATTTAGTCAAACATGTCTAAAATCACACAAGTTCAGCTTCATCAAGACTTGGGCAAGTTACTGTTGTATTGAAAGTAATAACGATGGCTAGTTAAAACCAACAAAACGTTAAATGTTTATAAAAACACAGAGGTTGTTCACAGTGGCATGCATGGTGCTCTGGACAAGGCACAGTAGCAATTCATAGTCATAAATGGCACGGGTACTTTTGGCAGTGGAAAAAGGATAATAAACCGGGCTGACCCTGTAGTGGAAAAGTACCATAAGTTTAGCTACACCCCTTCCACCCTCACTTGACTACCCAGCAAAGCACCACCCCAAGCTGCCATGCCCATGTAGCCTAGTGGATAGTCAGTCAGTGGTCAGACCAGGCCTGGCACGAAACGTCTTAGCACTTGCTTGACACATCGACGAAAAGTTGGTCACGGTTAAGCTTCGAGCAATACACTTGACTTTGACCCGTACATCCCACCGATTAGGGATTCTGATTTACTCCACAAGTTTGTCATTTCACTTACCGAAGCGAAACTAGGTGGAGTACTTTCCAAGAACACAAGACGAGTAATGAAAACAACCGGAGAGGAGAGGGTCCCTGGCCAGACCCCCCGGTCCTCCGGAGCGGAACCAGCTCGCCTGAGTTCAACAAACGGGGCCGCGAGAGACCATTCAGTCTGGCCAAGGCAGAAACTGTTTCTAAAACGATATATCTCTGTTCAAACGGGGTGCGCAAATAAACCGCCAACCTCTCAAGCGATAGCGGCTTTTCCTTCCCACTTAGAAGTTGTGCGTGTTGATAGTGGCACCGAACTGTTGTTCCACCGTCCAGAGAAGAAACGAGCTCTCCGATAGGCTCGTTCACAGGAAGCCCGCGCGAGCGTCGTCGTCGTCTGTAGGCGGGACATTGAGAGAAAGAAGCTATTTCATTGGACTACGATCTAAAGCCCCTACGAAACACTCCATCGTCATTGGATTGTTTTCCTGCCATTTGTAAAATGTTGAGACCAGGCCACTTTTGAAAACAATCATCAGCTGTCAAATCTGCCCTAGTGCCCTTAGAAATTATATTGTTATATCACAGTACTTAAGTTGCACATTTTGTTTAGGTTATAATGCATCGCTCAGAAATGTTAGTCACATAAAAGTTTCCAATCAAGTGATTATTCTGGGTACTCTTCCAAAATAATGGCCATAATAAGTGTAGCAAAATTGAAAAAGAATTGGAGATCCCGTTCTGAACAGAGCAGCTGTAAGATGTGCTAGACTTGCTCACAGCTGCTGGGAGCCTGCGTGTCCCTGTTGTTCCGTTCTCCAAATATATGGTAAATACAAAGTATGGGATCTAGTAGGACATGTGTAGTGCACTAAGAGTTACCTGGATATGCGCGCTTGAGATAGACTTTCATTCAAGAGGCAGAGGAACCAAAACAAAGCTTACCAATTCTCAGTACAGGAACATGTGATGCCTCTGAATCATCTGCTATTATTGAAATGGCTGCTTCACGTGGTCGGTCACTCATGGGACAATGTGTTACAGGAATGATAATGCTCTTAGGGCACTGTACTGTGATCATGAAGGAAACACTTTCTACATACGTGTTTAATTTTATTCATTTACAATCCACCATCTGTTTAATGGCACATCATAAGGCTTGAAAATAAATAAAAACAGTAGAACCCAAAAAACATGTCGTCAATGCTGCTTCATAATCCGCCAAGACATTTTTATGAATGACCTTTTCCTGGTGCTACTAGAAATGAGGAACCTGACATGAATGAAATTTAAATCATAGAGCAACTCACTGAAAACATAAAAGACAACACATTCGATATGATATAGGGTGCAGGGCCAGGCACTGTCTTTCCTTGTTGACTTAATGAGAGAAAAATCAGAGGCAAAATGTAAGTCTATGTTCTGTAAGTGTAAAAGATCAAAATATTGCTAAAGAGTTGTCAAAAAAAGGGCCCCATATGTGAAATGGACAGGGAGGAGAAGTGTCTGCATTAGTATTACTCATATACTCAAATAACATTGTTCTCTAGGAGGAAAAATGCCATCACAGCACTTCATTTTCTGGCAAGGGGTTGAGTGCCCGAGAGGAGTATATTCTGTGCAGGGGTGGCTGTTGAAGCTGACTGGACTCTGCAGTGTCACAATGTTCTATGAGAGATGAGGGAGGCAGGAGGTGACCATGCCTGGACCCAGTTCTGGGAGGGTCCAGTGGAGGAAAGAAATACCTGAGACAGCACAGATGGAAATAAAACAAACAAATGGACAGAAAAGGACAACGATGGAATACAGAGAAAGGAACAAAAAAACAGAAAGATTTGAGAAATTAAAATAAGGAAAGGGGAGGGATCAACAGGCTGTTGTAGGAAGAGGTAAAAAGAGGTAAAAAGAGGTGCAGGGGCGTGCTCAACACAAATCAAAGGATCGTGTATTCAGCCAAGCTCAAAGTATAAAAAAAGAACACATATAGCCAAACCATGACAACCAACTATTTAATACTCTCATCATCAAATTGTGAATCTTCTTTATTGACTCAATTCAACATCCATGCCCATGAGCATTCACTGAGTGTAGTGTCCTGGACATTCAGAGCTACGCCGTTATCTCTCAAATCAACCAACAATCTCTCGACCTATCAGGAACACGTATTCAATCAATGTCTATCCTTTATCTTAAATGCACAGGCTGGCAGAACATGCTGTGAGGTAAAGGGGATATTTTTATTTATTAGTAATATGCAGGCCGATGTAATGTCTTTGGAGAGGTCAATCGTCGCAGGGGAGGGGTAAAGGGGGTTCTCTTGCCATTCCTGTGTGTATGCAACAAGCAGCAAAACACCAGAGAACTCCATTAGACCCAATATAACACAGGGGTAACAGGGATCCTGCTGAGATGGGACAATAAAATGAGCAGACCTTGGTACACACAATTTACATAGTGTAGAATTTCATTTAGACATATTCATGAAAAATCAGAATCATTCAGATGCATTTGTTTGAGTTTTGGCAAAGAAAAGGACACAGCTATAATTGAATCCAACTTAAAAGCCACATACAATGCCCAGGCCCCAGTTTCCAGTTCCACAAACCAGGGGAAATTAGACGTATTACAAATTGGGAATTGGAAGATTAAATATAAGCTCAGCCACAAACCAAAAACAGACAAGTTATTGCATGTTATTATTGGGATCTTTTGCATTATCAAGGGACAAAGCACTGGCAGATTCATCAGCCTGCTGTGTTATTACAAATGACCAACAGGTTAATAAGGATTACCAGATTCCATTCCAGCTGTTCTATCATGCAAAGAGTTTGGCCACAGTGGTTTGAGGATATGAATACAATTTACTTTTGGTCACTCTAAACTGCAAAAGGTTTAAAGAATAAAAAGAAAAAAAGGAAACTGAGAATATTACAGTACACAGACCATTTACTTGAACTAACCAATTTAGACTTAGTAGAACTGGAAAATGTATTTGATTAATGTGATGAGAGAAATACATCAGATGAATGAAAGGTGTGATTTAGCCAGCCTTCATGTTTATCTGGTGGCAAGACAATATCATGTGAAACTTCATATGATGACGACAAACATGTTTAAATATAATTAATCTAAATTTGAATATCTATTGTAATATATAAAAGCAAAAGAAAAGAAAATGCTGTTGTTCCCTCAACCTACAATTGTGCTTCTGATTCCACATCAGACCTCAAGGTTTGTTACGAAGAAAAAACAAAAACAAAAAAAACCATAATTGTAATTTTGTAAATTCCACTAAAAGGTAAATGCAAATCCACTGTTGTAACATACAAATATTCCTCTTGTGAGTAGCAAACCTAAATAAAGAAACACACATGGCCTGTGTGCTGGCCCTTGCTGGAAGCCAAGCTCTTTGCATGAGTGCAAACTTGGTCAGTTGGCCCAGTTGCAGTGTAGCAGTCCCAGGGTGAAGCAGTGTGAGTCGTAGTTGCTGTGACCTCCTAAAGCAGCACCTACCTTCCTGCTGCTGAACCATTCAGTGCGTTTTGGGAGGTCTGAACAGTGGACCCCAACACTGTGTTCATCGCACTGGGCTGACCCGACGACCCGTTCACAGGACTGCCATCGCCTTTCAGAATGCCGGTGCACTTCCAGTTATCCATGTAGTTTGCTGCAGAAGAGAACATCGATATCACACTGCTAGATAACCCAAGTGATACAACAGAAACTAATATGCCTCAAGCGATCTGTCGAATCCTCACCTTTCCAAAGCCGCACACAGCCGTCATCACCAGAGGAAGCAAGCAGGGTGCTGGTTATGTTCCAGCTCACACGCCAGACCTGAGAGTTGTGGTTGTCAAACTGTGCCACAATCTGTACCTGTAACTTTGTGGGTCCCGTAGAACTGCTTTCTTTCCTGTCAAATAGAGCCATACAGAAAAATAGCAATGAAAAAACAAACAATAGCAATCCAAAAACAAAGGCACAAATGAATTAGACAACTCTGAATAGGAACTTTACGAAAGATCCACTCTCCTGTGTGCCTCTAGTAGTCCGTTTAGTAAGAGAGAGTATAAAGGATGTAGAATGTTCACACAAAATCAACGTTGATCCACTCACCTCATGGGTACCAACTTAAAAATTCTGACATCTTTGGTCGCAATGGCAAGCACATGGAAAGACCTCCCCAGGTTCGGAGCGAAAGCAATGTCATGCACCGCGTCAGTGACTGTCATCAGTGACTCTGCTTTGGCATATTTCCTAATTGAAGATAAAATATGACAATTTCACAACAGGCTTGCTTGGTTGTGTTTACATTCACCAAATATACTATGTGGTCCAGACTGACCTTGTGTTTTCATTGTACTCATAGATCAGAACCTTCCCTCCATATGTCACATTGCTGTCATCACTCCCCACTGCAATCATTGGCGGGTGGGCACGAGAGCTAGGTGGCAAAGACAACAAAACAAAAAACGTCTTAGATTTCATTTGTCATTCTCAGCAAAGCAGTATATTTAGGTTTAGGGTTAAACAGCAGAGGAAAATGTTTAAAATAAGTTGTAGTTTTTAGCACATTTGCTAAACTGCTGTATAGCTTCAAATGTGTTCTCATCAGTGTCATGCTCACAAGCAATTATGTCTTGAACGTGACACAGGGGTGTCAAAATGTGTGCAGAGGACACAATTATCAGAGCTGCCAATGAGGGGGTGTTTGGGGTCTCTTGGCACCATAACAGGCTAGAGGTGCACTATTAATGGCTGCAGTGCATAATAGGTCATGCTAACTTAAGCTTACACATTATAAATTGCACATTGAATTGATACCACAAAGATGTCTATGGCTGACAAAGAGGACAGAAAATTGGAGGGTGTTCCAGAACAGTATGCGTCTATATATGGGTGGTAAAACCTGGAGGGGTTCCAGGAGATGCAGCTGCAGCTGAGCTTGCAGGAGATCTCGTGCTGAAGGGACCACTGGCTCAGGTTCATCACATCTGGCGCCTCGTAGATCCTGACCACCCCGTCCGCAGAACACGTGGTCAGCATGAGTCCCATGTGTTTGGGGGCAAACTTCACATCCGTTACTGACGTTCTGCTGTCAACTAGTGTGGTCCTCTTTATCTAAATGGGGGGGGGGGGGGAAATGATTGATCAAGACAGGAAGACTAAAGGACAATATAGTAACTGCATAATGCCTCTGTGTTGTAGTCTCTCAAAGACCAATCATACAGCCTAATCTTGAGAGTTCAAGTTCACTGTTGTACAAAAAAATTGAAACTTCTATCTATCTATCTATGTAATTGCCATACAGGGCAATGTTTACATCCTATGTCGTTACTATCTCCTTAAGTCAGAGGTAGATTTCAATGGTGCAGGAATCTTACCCAGTGGCTCTGTCCCCGCTGTTTGTCATTAGATTCCCCTACAATCTCCTCCCAAACAGCAGCTGTACGGTCGAAGGAGCAGGAGGCCAGCACCTGTCCAAATTCTGGGTGTGCCCATGTCACACGCCACACGGACCCACTGTGTGTCTGCAGAGAAGTCACAAACCTCATTATCAGCACCTTTCTAAAACTGAATTCCATCTATGCCCTGGTCAGATGGTATGCAACCGTGTGTCTATCTACAAAGAAAAGTTATGTATAGAAAAATGTGAGGGACTATGAGCTGCTTTTAACAGATACTTTCAGAAACGCCTCCCTGTGTTCACTGTTGTAAGAAGTAGAAAGGCTTGCCTTCCAGCTGGCGGTGCACTGCCACTCCCCACTTTCGCTTTTGTCCCAAACCTGAGAGGGAACAGAAATGCACTTGATTATTTTTCATCAATCAATCATGAATCCACATCTATTATGAATGAATGAATGAATGAATGAATGAATGGTCTTTATTGTCATTGCTATAGTACAGGTACCAAACAACGAAATTTGGGAGGGGGGGCTCCCCTGGTGCTAGGAAAGAAAAAAACAACTAAAAAAACAAGAAGGGAAAGGAGCTGGTTTACATAAATAAAGGCTATGTACACTATCCACTATACTATACTGTACAGATAAGACGACTAGGGTTGTCATATTGCACATAGTGTTATTGCACATTCATTTAAAGTGTCGCAGTTTGCAGGCTTGAAATGTACACATTTGTGCCTCAGCACTACACCTGATTTTTTCAATCCAGCAGCTGCCATTATTATATTATTATATCATCACTCAGACCAGATGACATGGGAACAATTGCAAAGTAAACTGAAGAGTTGCCCCCATGCAACTAGCATCACTGTCTGGATTAACTACACAAGAACATGCTAGAACACTACTGTAGATTGAGAACAAGCTGGTTCAGCCTTGTTCTGGCACTAGCTGGAGTATGTCTGTGTGGATATTGTTTACATCCTAGCATCGCTAGCTAACACAGCATGGCTAACTAGACAGCAAACTGCAACTGAAGTCTCAACATTTAGTTGGATAGAATCGATTCAACGGCGGCAGCAGACGTTTCATCCACTTGTAACACGTGTGTTTGTTCAAAGGTGTTCAGCTCAGTAACAATGTGTGTCAGTAGTAGCTAGCCTGGGCTAACACATAGCAAGCAAGCTAGCTGACAGGTTAGCTGCTAGCTAGCTGTGTTACTTACCTTGACACTCTGATCACTGGAACAAGTTGCCATTCTCCGACCGTGGAAATCATAAGACACATCGTGGATGAGGTCTTTATGATCTGCTGCGATGCTACGTGCCACAAACATTATAATTGGTGAGGAACCTGAGCTAAAGGGAAAGACGTCTGAGCTAACACTTTACAACAGTGGAGGCTTGCTGTCATGTGGACCCCCTTTGCATTGGCGCCAAGCAGTTCATGGTGCGTTCGTAAACTTGCTCTGAGAGCGCCGGAGCGCACACTGGGTTCAACGTCACAAAGAGACCGAATGATTTGATTGGACAAGAGGCATTCCATGAGTGCTGATCAGATTTCCAGAGCGTGTTTACGAACGCACCCTATATCAATGCCTGTTCGTTCACATACTGACCACAGTGGGGAGCAATTACCAAATGTATAATGTCATGTAAGTATTTCCACTAATCAATTTGTAAGACAAACAAAGAGACAATTTAAAACTCATCATGTTTAATAATGGAAATGCATGCTCCAGGGGATTTTGATCGACATGATCATGGAGTTAACTTCAGACAGACGACGACAAACGGTGTCTAACTTCACTCTCCGTAGTATTTTATTGACAAGCAACTCTCTGCTGTGTTGCTAAATAATTTTTATGAATTTTTGCTTGACATTGAAATGAATGAATACATTAATATTTTAATGTTAGTTGATGAATCTATATATTTGTATATATTGTATATATTTGTATATGTATTTACTTGTTTAAATCTTACAGTAATTCTTATATTATTTAGTCATTTTGTTTATCTTTGTTCTATGCCCCATTGGATTGTATGGTTTATTCTTGTTTTATTATGTAGTGTATATTATTGCTATTGTGTGTTTTATTGATTACTATTGTTCTATTATTATGTTTATGCTGTGTGGCTATGTTAAAGCACTTTGAGCTGCAATGTTTGCAGGAAAAGTGCTATACAAATAAAAGTTATGATTATGATTATTATTATTATGATTATGGTTATGATGATGGTGATTATTATTATTAATAATAATAATAATAATGATAATATTATTATTAATGATAATAATAACATGCGTATTATTATCATTATTATTATTAATAATAATATTCGTATTATTATATTATTAATAATAATATGATTATTATTACTATTATTATTATTATTGGTGTTGTGATCATTTTGATCATCTCATCCCATGTCATTGACGTAGCTAACCTCCACCATCATCTTCATCATCATCATCATCTTCATCATCATCGTCATCGTCATCGTCATCTTCGTCATCAGTTGGGTTGACAGTCTCCGTTCTGCTGGACTAGATCTGGATGGCTGTCAGAGAGGGCTAACTCACTTAGCAACCTAGCTAAGACCTTCACAGAGGAGAACATTTCAAGACTGGTATAACAAGTGTCCCACGACAGACATCATTGGAGATGGATCAGGAGTTTGAGGACATAGATTCGTCGGGACAATGGCAGAACCTGTACAATGTGAGTCTAAGGCCTTCATGTTCCTCTGTGTCTGATCGGAGGTTAGCTGGTAGCTGCTACCTTAGCTAGTCATTAGGCTGCTCTCTCTGTCAGGTACGACTTACTGGCTGTTTAGATATCTTATTAGCTAGCGACAGAACAGACGTTACTTGATATCGCACCAGAAACATTAGTTTCAAGTGAAAAATACTCGTCCATGTTGATAAACTAAATAGCCTCACATTCAGCACCAGACAGACTCACACTTCCGGACAACGTGCTGATCAACACTAACTGGCTCAGTTCTGAGAAGTGGCCCAGACTTCCCACAGACATGTGTGCATGTGTTACCATGGAGCAGAGCAGATTACCACTGCCAGCATGTCTCCAAAGCTTTAGCGGAATAACCGTGTGGCCAGAGAGCAGTTTTACCTACACTGTCACAAGGATTATGCCTATTTATCACATTTTTCTGGAAGATATAGCCAGGCTATTTGCTAAACACAGAAATATTTAGGATTCTATTATTACACAACCAGTTTATGGGATTTGATGCGATTACAAATCCTGTCTGTCAGAACAAGCAAGGCACATTGTCTTCCACACGGTTTAGTGAATCCCCTGTCAGATGAATCAGTCTGGCTCCCTCATACCGATGTTATGTAAATGCTCATCAATGAAGCTGACCTGTTTCAGTCGAGCACTGAGCAGTGAATATATACCCAATATAGCTTGTCAGAAATAGATGAATAAGATTGCTGAAAGCTTGTTACAGTCTGAGACGTGTCTATCTAATATAGCCTAATAAGCGGGGCATGTTCTAATTTAGCCCATCAACTGTATATATTCTGCTTTAATTTAGTGCAATATGCATTTGTGACATAAATAACTCACATGACCAATAATAGATTATAGACTATGTATTAGAAACTCTCCCTGTGAACTCAAATAGTCATGGATTCAAACTAATTCAGGCTTCTGATTTCATTGCTGTAAGTGATCAGACTGGTTTGGTTTGTCTGTTTGTCATTGTTTTTGCAATGACAACCATGTCCAGTGTCACTGAATTGTATTTGGTTCCACAGGAAATTCGAAACCAAGCCAGTGAATATCCATACAAAGTGGCAAAACATCCAGATAATCGAAATCGGAATCGATATAGAGATGTCAGCCCCTGTAAGTATCTGTTTGTGTCTGTCCATTTAGCAAGTCACTCTTTTATTAAGTAGTCTTCCAGTCCTCTTTGTGATTCATATGTGCACCTTGATGATCAGGCCATTATGGATATTGGTTCTGATGAGGTCATTCTTACACTGCTTGCATTAGCCTACTTGTGTAATGTAATAAGTGAAATATAGTAATTACTCATTGTTCATATCATAATGACCCAGGTAGACACCAGTACAGTGTAGCAATGAGTCATTACAATGCTTGTTGTGGTGTACTTACAAGATAAATTAAACAGTAATACAAACACGGTAATGTAACAAACCATTGAAATATATTTTGTCTCAATTTTTAGATGACCACAGTCGTGTTAAACTTGATGACTCTGAAAATGACTACATTAACGCAAGTTTAGTCATGGTGGAGGAAGCCCAAAGAACCTATATTCTATCTCAGGTAAGTGGATAGCAAATTATTTATTTAAAATGAGTAAGAATCACAGACCTTACTGACCTGATGTAAATGAGTAAGTATCACAGACCTTACTGACCTGATGTCAATGAGTAAGTATCACAGACCTTACTGACCTGATGTAAATGGTATTTGCATAAGTATCTAAATTATGGATGTCAGGTTTTGGCTGTTGCCCCCACAGGGCCCCCTAAGGAACACTTGTGGCCACTTTTGGTCAATGGTCTGGGAGCAGAGTTCCAAAGCTGTCATAATGCTCAACAGAGTCATTGAGAAAGGATCTGTAAGTACATTGGCATCCTACTTTGTTTGACAGGCCTCTGCATGAGATTGACACCACACACTAGGCAGCACATACAAGCGATGACTTGTAGTCTGGTAGTCAATAATACAGTTTGTTGTGTCTGTATTTAAATATTGCTCATTCTGTTGTGACTTTAAATTGCCCAAGAAAACACTTTATCAATAGAAACACATTTAATCTTGAAAGAAATAGCTATGTCAAAGTGCAGCTTAAGTCTAGCCCAACCACAGCTGATTCGGTGTAGCAACACTACTCTGTTCATTTAATCGTTGCTACTTCAGGTTGTTCCTTCATCCTATTTCAGAGGGTGACCAAGTAGACACCTATCAGGTGTTACAGAGTTGGATTTATTAATTAATGTATCTTTCTCCCCATAGGAAAAGTGTGCACAGTACTGGCCAACCTCAGAAGAAAAGCAAATATTTTTCACAGACACAGGGTTTGTTGTGACATTAGTTACAGAGGACGACAAATCCTATTACACAATACGAGTGCTGGAATTGCAAAACACAAAGGTGAGCACTTGAAACTATTTGCTTCGCTTTCAATCGTCTATGGGAACATTTCAACAAGTAAACTTTTACTAAGCTATGATTTGCTCTCCCCCTGTGGCCTTGGTCAGACAGGAGAGACCAGAGAGATCTACCACTTTCATTACACCACGTGGCCAGACTTTGGTGTCCCAGAATCCCCGGCCTCCTTCCTCAACTTCCTGTTCAAGGTTCGAGAGTCAGGCTCATTGGGGCCTGAGCACGGGCCCTCAGTGGTGCACTGCAGTGCTGGAATAGGACGCTCAGGGACATTCTCATTGGTCGACACCTGTCTGATTCTGGTGAGATGATAAGAATTCAAGTGATCCAAGACCCTGAACAAACCCATGTTTGTTGAATGCACAGATTAACTGTGTCTCCAGGGCCCCTAAATGAACAAGTCTCATGTCACGTACTGTCCCTCGTACCACCTTAAACCACTTTTTATTTTGATGTTAATGGCGCACTCACCACTTCTGTGCAGATGGACAAGAGAAAGGACCCCTCCTCTGTCGACCTTCAGAGGGTCCTACTGGACATGAGGGAGTACCGCATGGGCCTGATCCAGACCCCAGACCAGCTGCGTTTCTCCTACCTGGCAGTCATCGAGGGCGCCAAGTGCATCATGGGAGACGGCTCTGTACAGGTACCTACATACGGGAGGGATGGCTGTTGTGAAGGTGTGGATAAATTGCTCATTCTGTTGTGACTATATCTGAGCCCTGCCCGGGAAGTCATGAATTATTTGCAGGTCTTATGGACATTTTACTCCACACAAAGGTTTTTTATCTTCCTTATCTAGAGTTCTTTGGAGGAAAGAGGTTAATGCCTCTTGTTGCTGATGCATACTGTATGAGGAGGACCTGTTTGTCATTTAAGCACTTGTGTCCCTTCCATGCAGAGAGAGTGGAGAGAGCTGTCCAAAGAAGACAAAGAGCCAGTATGTGAGGCCCCCCCGCCGCCCAGGCGACCAGTAGACAAGCCCAACGGCCAGCCTGTCCCCTGTCTGGAGCCAGAGACTTCTACGTCTGGCGATGACAGAAAGGAAGAAAATTGGACAGCGTCTCGCAGTACAGATCATGACCCGGCAGAGGGCACTGAGAAGTAAGCATACAGCTCAGTACTGTGTATTGTGTCTTATCTTGTGCATGCTGTCACAATTACCAATCTGGCTATTCTGCCTTAGGCACCTACTGAAACTGGTAGTAAACCTTTCGTTGGGCAGACAGACATACTTAGGTACAATACGTGTACAGTATGCATTATTGAAATGTATTGATGACCGTATAATCCAATGTTCATCTTATTTCAGTCTCCGAAAGAGACACAGGGAAGAGAGGATCGCCAGCACTGCCCAGAAGGTACAGCTGATGAAACAGAGACTGACGGAGACAGAGAAGAGCAGGGAGAACTGGCTGTACTGGAGACCCATCCTCCTCAATGTGGGCGCTGGAGCAGCCCTGGCTGTGGGCTTGCTAGTGTGCTGGTACTTCTCCCAGTGAAGTCCTGTCACTTACTGACTTGACTGTCTTTTTTTGCACCTGTACCTGGGATATGGTACTCTTTAAGTAGATTCTGATGGTCTGTTCATAACAGGGGTATTTATTTCTTAAGGTCAAATGTCAGAGCGCTGGATCAAATTAGTGTATATTTTTCATGTAAGATCTTAATGGTAAACATCTCAGGATCTTGGTGCCACCAGTGATGAATGTACTGTATCATACACTTTGGAAACGAAATGTACTAAAGGCTCAGTACAAACAAAGGAATAATGTTCTGATTTTATTTTTGCATTCTTTATTTGTAAAGGTCGGATGTTTATTGTTCATTTATGAACATTGCATTTCAGATGGTGTGCTCACTGTACCTTCGGTCCTGCTACAGGCTCAAAAGTGAAAAGGAAAGTAGAGGTCAATAACAATAGAAGTTTTTGTTTCTATAATGAGAGTTGTACTGTGCTTATGAATGCATTTAGATAGACGTTCTCCAGAACCTCGATTGTTCTTCCGTTGAGTCAACAGGGCATGGAAAGGGCCAAGCATATTTTTTTGTGCGAGTGCTTGTGGTCAGGTGCTCTGTATATGGTTCAGATTTTGATAAAACATGAATCTGTTCATTTATTTTCTTTGATGTGAACAAAAATTCGAAGATTTACTCTCGATAGGATGAATCAGATTTCAGTTGGCTGATAAACACCCACTGGTTGGGTCAATCTTTATTTTCCGGTTATTTCATTGTGAGAATCGAGGGGATTCTCATGTCTTGTCATACCATGCAATATGATGTGACACGTTTTGGTAACCTGAAGTAGTGTTATTTTAGTTTGCTTTATTCATATGATTCAGAATGTATTTTTTATTGAGTCTATAGCCTCTGATGCCGTTTAGGAGATAAGGATAAGTGGTATACACCTTTAGTCTGGCTTTGGTCTCAGTATTGCAGCATGGATAGAGAACATCTTTGTATGAGTACATGTAAGAAATTAGCCTGTTGTTCAATTGAATGACTAGTGGATTATAGATTTACAGGGACCAATATAAAAAGATGTTATGTTAGTAGTGCAATTCACAGGTTTGGTCAAAGCACCGGGCATTTAATTCTCTGTATGAGATTGGTTGTTGTAAGTAAATTAGATGACAAATTCATGTGGATCTACCATTCATTTGTTGGTTTAAAACAGATACTTTAATGTGCCTTTAAGAAAATCATATGGTTAGCTTCCATAGAGAAATTATTGGGAATTTCAGCAAGTTTTCCTACTAGGACCATTATGTACGGCAAAATTAATTTCTCACCATGAGTAGTCATTGGCCTGAATAGTGTTCCACATTTTTGCACTTCATCGAACAATATAACTGAAATCTGATACAGTGTTGTATCAACCATATTTGCATACCAAATGTTTTGTTAGCATGTCCTAACTCCTTGTGATAGAATGATTGATTGTGATAAAACACTGGATTATTATCTACCCCTATTGGATGTGGTTTAGGCAAGTCTTACTTGCCATCTAAGAGCATTGACCGTAACATTCCATTTGTTTTTGTTTTTTGTTGTTTCACATGAGATTCAGGTGAGTTTTTTACACTGTGGAGCTGCAGTGAGAACATGACTGATAATGTTTTGAAAAGCAAACAAAACATACATTTGTTGAATAAAATATTCCTCTTTTATAACAATATCTGGTTGTGTCTGAGTTTATGTATGTTTTGTGTTTATACACCCACATATTAACTACAGAATTACACATCTGTTGCACTGCCAAATACATTTTGTTCTAATGTGAAAGTCTTTTTGGGATTGAATGGTTAAAGGGTCAAGACAAGAGGAAAAGGGAGCCATGTTAGGGGAGCAGAAAGGCTTGGCATGTGAAGGGATAGGGAGGGATGTTCACAAGCTTCTGTTTAATCTGCGCTTGAGAAAGGTCAAAGTGCCCCACAATGATGTCCTCCCACTCTGCTGCCCCTCTCAGCCTCCCACTGATCTGTTAGTCAGCGTTTCGTTGTGGTTACAATTTAAATTACTTGGCTGAGTTACTGCAGGTAAAATTAGATGCTACACAACATTCCCGTTCAATTTATGTAGTATTTCAAGAAGAGGCCTATGGTCATTTAGTAACATAATTTCCCCCAGCCAAGTGGCCAACACGTTAAGAAGAAAAAAAGCTTCAATTTCCCCAACACGAGACTACTGGGTTATATCTGGGGAAATCTCTAATTTGATTTTTGTTGGTAATAATAGTCTGAACATCAGGTCCCTCATCTTCAAAGAAGGACAGAATGTATTTTCGTTACTTTTATTTCTTTTTTTAAATGGCCAGAGCACATGTTATTATTTATCTTTGTTGCACATGGTTGGTTTCTAAGGAGTCAATAAATGTTTTCCCAAATGAGTAAGTGAAGTGAATAGATGAAGGGAGAATATGTTCATCCTCCTTGACCTTTATCTCCCATTCATAATTTGGACAAATACGATAATATTGGCCTGTACAGCTGTAAAAAGGTACCTTGCATTTAGAAATCTAACAAATAAATCACTATAAAACACGTGATCAAAGAGAGATTTGGTGTATTCTAAATAAACCACTGATCATAATCACATGAAGCTTTAGAATCACTTCTACAACTTCAGACTGGTCTTTGAGTCTTTACGTCGTCACTCGCTGACGAATATGCCTATACCAAGAGAATGCCTAACTAAAATGTGAAATATTTCCACAAACTAATACCAAATTAAACACACGCAATTATTTAGTTTCAAAAGTATTACGATACATAACATTAAATATGATCAGGGATATTTTCTGATTGTCTTACATGATTAAGAAGACTCCACAGTGGATGGACCACTTCAGGCAATAACGAAGACACGTTCCCGCTTGCTTTTCCGCCACAGTTCAAACTGACAGGTGTTGTTGACGTGGGGCTCTTATAGTAGAGTGATAACCTGACTATGAAATGTTGTTTGCCAATTCTAGGAGAATAATAGAAGCATGTTCAGGATATAACACATAGAAAGCATGTTCCTTACTTAGCATACTTAGCGATGCTCATTTAGCAGAACAGGTTAGCCCACGTCTCTGAAGATGTCTCTGCCTCCGGAGAAAGCCTCCGAACTGAAGCAGATGATCCACAACCACTTGATCAAGGTGAGCATTTTAATTATGACAACATTCAGATCAACTTATAATACTTGCTTCTGATCGCAAATTGATCAAAGTTGAATAGAAATGTGTAGAGCTCTGTGATTTATTCTCCCCCCATGGTGAGCATAATGCTCTCTTGTAATGCTATAATAATATAACAATATAATATAACAATATTACAGCTACAGTCTTCTTCAGTCCTTGTGGATACAGCCTATATATATATATATATCCTAATATTCTTCTTGTTCTTCTTCTGGGGTCTTGTTCTCACTGCAGTATTTCTCAAGTTCATATTTTTGCAATTGTTACTCTGAAATGGGTGTATTTTATTATCAGATGAACATCCATGGAAAGATTCGGGATGTGTTGGCAGAGACTATAAGAGAGGATCTGGACCCTGGACACCACACTCTCTCTGAGGAGGATTTCTTACGTGCCTTGCAGCGCAGGGGAATTGTAGATGATGTCATGAAGGATCTACATTTTTCAACGGTACTTGGAGGCAATTTTAGTGCACACACTATATTGTCTTGCATCTTCATATCATTCCAAAGTGCATTACCTACTCACATTTTCACCTTGTTTTCTTTTGATAGGGGGTGTCAGACACAGAGCCAGGATCTCCATCGAAGCCTGCTACTCACTTTGTTGACAAGAACGTAACAAAGATTAAGACAAGTAAGCGGAATGAACTCATTCACATTAATCAAGAAGTTGAATTATTAGCAGTCATGCAGTGTCTTCAAGTATACTCTCAATACTGTTCAATATTATCAAATGGCTTTTTGAAGCTAAAGGATTTGTTATGTTTTTTGTTTTTTTTGTCGTTCCAGCCAACATTGACCCAACCAGGAGGTACCTTTATTTACAAGTACTTGGAGGGAAGGCCTTTCTGGAGCATCTTCAGGAGCCTGAGCCCTTACCTGGCCAGGTGTGCTCCAACTTCACCCTGTACCTGCACTTCCGGAACCAGCGTTTCCGTTCAAAGCCCGTACCATGTGCCTGTGAACCGGATCTTCAAGAGGGCTTCCTGTTAGAGATCCACAGAGATGGCATGGGTACATCTGGGGTTTTACCTGTTATTTCACACACCTATTTAGTTTGGATATTGAAAACATTTTCTCCTTTTAATAGCGCTTGCCTTTGAGTCTCACTGGATGCATGCTGGATGGATAATGGATGGATGTAATGTCGTCACTATGTTTCTGCCACTGTAATGCATCTTTTTATTTTATTTTATTGCAGGAGATGGTAGTAAGATGGCAGATGCAACCACAATGCTGTCAATCTGTGACCCAGTGCACCTGGTGCTGATTAAGACAGACACCTCCAGCGAAACAACACTGGTCTCCTCCTACTTCCTGGATTGGCGGACCATCCTTAGTTCACCCAACGGGAAGACCTGCAGGGCTGTTGAGCTGCTGGGAGTTGGTGAGAATCAGAAGAACATACATTGATTTTAAGATTCAAAATTCTATTTAAGATTCACACAAAAGCTAATGAAAGCTTTGAATGTTGTTGTTGTTGTGCTTGTGTCCAATAGGAAGTGAGTCCAAGGTGTCAGCTGGTGTTCTCAATGTAAGCCTGGAGCTCTACCCCCCTCTCACAGAGACTCTGACACCGGACATCATCACCACACAGGTGGGCAACAGTTGATTCTGCTACTGTTGAGTGAAAACTTCAGTTGTATGGTACTTTGCTTCATTCTAGGTAGTATGCTAGAGTAGTTATTTGAACACCACCATTGTTTGCACTTCCATACTTAGCTAATGATTCTATCATATACAAATACCCAGCAATCCCTGGAACGACAGAAGACTGCAGAGAAAGAGCGTCTGTTTCTGTTTTACGCTAAGCAGTGGTGGAGGGAGTTTCTTGAGATCCGTCCTTCACACCAATCCAAACTGGTCAAGATCTTTGCACAGGTCGGTGTGTCACACTCCTTGCTTTCAGGCTGCTTTTATTATAATTACTAGTATGTGCTGTGTATTCATGTTCAATGTTCCTGTTTGATTCAGATTCAGAAAATGTTATTGCCCCAGTCTTGTGCAATTTAGTTTGCAGCTGTATAAAAGACATTACACAACATTATAAAACTCACACACACACACACACGCAAAATCGACTGAGCATGAATAAAAACATAATAAAAGTGCAGCATCAGTGATAAGAGGGCAACATTGAGTCATGTTGGGGCTCAAGTACAGAGTGATCAGTCAGTGCTTTACCTTGTTCAGTCCAGATATTGCCATTAAGCTGACAGTTTTCAGTTTACGTACCCTGTACCATTTGCCTGATCATCATCAGTTCCAATTCTAAAAACAGAGGGCGGTCACAGTCACTTAAAATCGTTTAGTTTTTCTGGAGGAGGTTCCTATTGTAGAGAGAGACGAGGTTGTCACACCGGTTATTTTGGAACGGAGGCTCACTCTCCTGTTGATGTCATTAGAATATTAATTGGTCAGTATCCCAATGTTTTTGGTCGCCCTTCTGCCTGCATGCTCTGTCCACCCTGCATGTACTATGTGACACCCCTGCCTTACCCTGCTTTCATGTGTGTTTGTGTGTCGTGCAGGATGAGAACGGGGTGAACAGGCCCGTGTGCTCCTACGTGCACGTCCTCCGTGCAGGCCGGCTCCTGGAGAGTCCGAGGCAGTCGGCCCGCTTCGTCAGTGTGCTGGGTCTGGAGAGGGCCCCCGTGGTCGGGGGCGGGGGCCGACAGGAGCAGTGGTGCACACTCATGGCTTTCCTCTGCAGGGGCAAGGTAACGGCCTACGACGCTGTCCTAAAAGTCCCTCTCTCTCCCACAAGCCGTAGCCTCGGAGACACAACAACGGTTCTACTTTTGGAAAAGGACGACGCTCCGTGTGTAATTCATTCATCCTATCATTTGAAACTAATTGACTGGTGAAAAGGTAACTTTTATCTATTATGAGAAACATTTTGGATCCTAAAGGTATCTGGGAATTTCCCCCGAGCACAGCAGAATGAATGCTCCTGCTCTCCTCTCCTCCTCGGCAAATGGCAGACACACAGCTCTCACAAAGTGGCCCTTGTCAGGCATGATTTATTGGTTTCATTCCTGGAAAATTAATTTAGCGTCAGTCCCTGCCCTGTTCTGACTGTGCCGTCCATATTAACACTTCTGGGAAGCATCTATCATCCTGCCTTCCCTCTGCACAACCCTACTCCCCTGCTGAATCCACTCCTCTTCACCAGAACATTTTCCCTGAAAAAGAAAAAGAAAAGAAAAGGAGTGGTGTTCAGAACCATCCAGGTCATGGACCAGGCACCAGGGTGCCTATCAGAAAGTAGGCTAGTAGTTGTGCTTGTGTTGCTCATGGCAGGAGCATTATGTCTCAAAATGTCTTGCAGTAAACACCACAATAGTCCACCACTGCAGGTCTAGGTTGAAGAGATGTGTAATGATTCAAGTATATTCTATTCTATTTCATTATTTAGTGTCTGGTAGGTGTCTTGGAAAGTCGGGGCGTGTGTGTGTGACGTAGGATACGCGGTAATGCCAGAGTGTAAGATCCCTTTGTTCCGCGTTTCTGTGTGTCGTGTTTCCAGGGAGACTGTGAGGACCACGCCACCCTCCTGTGTAGCCTGCTGCTGGGCTTCGGCCTGGACGCCTACGTCTGCGTGGGCACCAAGGTGAAGGGCGGCGTGCCCCACGCCTGGGTCATGACCCGCGGGACGGACGGGACCATCACCTTCTGGGAGAGTCTGACGGCACACAGGTGAGACAGTCTGTCACTAAAAAACACCTGCGATGTTATCTCACATCATGTAACCATCGTGTAGTAGACCAACGAACGACGGATGTCAGGTACTGGTGGGACGTCCACACTGTCCTGTCTTCTCCGCCTTCGTCAGCTGATCGCTGCGTTCCTCCGCTGTGTGAACTGCGCTCATACTGGGCTCCTACTGGGCTTTTCTGATCCGAGTGTGTGCTAATGTGTTACCTCCAGGTACCTCCACCAGCCCATCGACCCAGACGCCCCTCCTCTGGCCCCCCAACCCAAGCCCACCTCCCCTTACAGGACCATCGGCTGCGCCTTCAACCACAAAGCCTTCCTGGCCAACTGCCAGCCCACGGACGCCGTGGAGCTGTGCGTGTTCGACTTCCAGAACCAGTCCCGCTGGAAGGCCATGAGCGAGGAGGCCATCCGCTCCGTCTGCGCCCCGGGCTCCACCACCTCCCTCCCCCCGCTGCCCCCGCTCTGCGCGTCCTCCCTGGAGCCCGCCGCCGCCAGCAACCAGCTGGAGCTGGAGATGCGTTACCTGGTGTCTGAACACAGGAAGGTGAGCCGCTCTGGGGGTTGTGTTGTTTTAACATGACAGCCTCGCTCATGTCTCAAAACTCAACCAGAACTCCAAATCCGTTCTGTTACGACGACGAGAAATCAAATCAGCGTCGTTTTCCATTTTACCGTGACATCCGTTATCGATGGTTATTTTTACCAAACGACTTGCTGTGTCCTCAACTGTGGATAATGTCCTGTGTCTCTGTGTCGTGGTGTTTTTCCTGTAGGATCTGGGCATGGCCACCGTGTGGGACGACCACCTGTCCTACCTGCTGTCTGCAGCCCTGTCGGCCTACGAGCTGGAGCGCTGCACGGGGACGTCGTGCGGCAACGAGGAGTTCCAGGACGCGGTCAGGAGAGCTGTCCCGGACGGACACACCTTCAAAGGCTTCCCCATCCACTTCATCCACCGCAACGCCCGCAGAGCCTTCGCCACCTGCCTCAGGTAACAGAGGTGGAAGCATCCGGCACATTATGGGAAGACACCCACATGTCATGTTATGGACCATTATGGACCAAGTTTTTCCTGAACACTTGCCCTGACCAGAAAAAACTCTTAACCTAACTGGACAAAACTGTAGGCTTATTATGTGGTCAGGAAAAACTCTAATGTTCTAATGACATAATAGGTTCTAATGACATTTTATCCAAGCAGATATTTTAGAATACTTGCAGCTCATATACATGCTGCTGGTTTATCAGCTGATGAGTTTAATGAAGAGAAGGAGAGTATTTCTTGTAAGTTTACAATATGACAGGATCTAACGCTACTGCTGTGGTTGTTCGGACAGGTCTCCGTTCTGTGAGGAGATAGCGTGTTGCCGTGGAGATCATGTCCGGCTGGCGGTCCGTGTCAGGGTGTTTGCGTACCCCGAGGCTGCGTGTGCCGTCTGGATCATGTTTGCTTGCAAGTACCGCTCAGTGCTGTGACAGCTGGAGGAGCAGCAGCAGTGGACAAGATGTCAAAGCCATACCACCACTACCCTGCTCCCCCGCCTGTTGAGGACTGTTTTTGTACAATTACAGACTAGAACTCTTTGTTTTGACTACAGACTTTGTTTACACTTTGAGATTTTATTTATTTATTCTATTTTTCTAAATAAATGTATTACCTTCTAAGGGCTGAGTGTGGTTTGGGTTTTTACTGAAATTGATTGTACTTAATATTTTGCTGTTACATTTATTGTCTGATAATATTAAGTTACGCTATTTTAGGACAGATTTTCACTGATTTTTCAATAAATATAGTATAATTGGTCGTTTTTTACCGTCTAATTGATAATGTAGACGAATTAGTAAAACAAAAGTGTAATACATATTTAGAACACTAGATGGTGAGTAAGTATTGTCCTAGAACTATGATGGCATTATGCTTGTATATGACTGAACAAAAGGCTCTCCATTCCTGTCAGCTCAGCCAGCCAATCAGTGGGGTACATGTAAAGGCCTCACTCACCCATATCATATTCTCACTAGCAGCAACAGACATGCGACAAAATGCGGCTGTGTGATTCAAAACATTTGGAAATAATTAAACAAGTCCAGTCACAGCAAAGCTCTTGAGATTTTAACCACAACAAAGTAACTGTATCTGACAGTATAAATACTGTCCTTTACTTCACTGTACAAGGATAGGGTTCATCTGAGGTATGTCATCACATAAGAAGGGGAGGATAATGTACTTTGAAAGGTTCTGCAAGGACAATGTCATTCTCTTATGGGGAGTTACAGTATCAGTACAGCCTCAATTAAACTATGATGACTGAGCCTTATTGAAAGGATGAAGAGGCTGAAATCACAGGGGGGAGTTAACCTCAGTGTTTCTAAGCTCAACTACAATGTAGCTTTATTTAGACCCTTTTTAGAACCTTTAAACTGCTCAGACCATTCAGATGTTAACCTCTTCCCTTTGCTCATCTGTGGTCAGAAGATAGATCAATGTTGAGTGCCAGGAAACAATTGAGATGACATCATTATAAATAGACCTGCAGTAGCTAAATTCCAATGCCTTTGAATGTTTATTCAAAGTGAGGACATATTCACAAAAGTTACCATGAATAAATGTCAATTTAAGAAGTTGTTGCACTGATTAATCAAACACTATTGATATAACACTTTTATTTGTGCAGCTGTGCTGCATTCCTGTGCTGCGATTGTTTCCCCCCCGTTCTTAGCACAGTATTTAGAGTGTAGGAAACGTTGACACATCAGCCCAAACTTTGACGAGTCTGTGAGGACGTCCAATTAATTCAATTTTTTGCTGGGAGCTAATTTGCAATTCTGTGTTTACTCCAGAGTTGTTGAACAACGCAGATCAGGGGGAGGCAGAGTTTATGAATAATTCCTCCTTTCTCCAACGCACGCACCTCGGCTCCTCATTACAGTACCACAGGAAAGGGAAGGTACTGGAGAGGAAGTGTTTGATGTGGAGAACTCAGGTATTTTTCACCCTGTATTAAACAGCAGCACTCAGGTGTAATTGACTAATAGGTCCTGTGAGACAGGTGCTAGCAGAGCAGGAAACAATACAGTAACAGAAACACTGACACCTTCCTCTCATCACGCTGACACTGGATGTTTGTGTGCAGGTGTAATGATAGTTTAACATCTCTGAAAACAATTGGGCTTTGTTGCCCAAAATTTGGTTTGTGGCTCATGGAAACTTTTTTCACCCTTACAAACACCCTTAAAAAATAATTATATATATATATACTGTATATTTGTCTTAGAGTGTTGCATATTGAAATGACTAGAATATTGTTTTCACAATATATATTGTTTTCATATAAATGCACATTTCTTTGCATAACATTCTGTGATTTCTGTATCTGATTTATGTGCACCAAAAATGTCTAAATAATATACTATACAGTTAACGGTGCAAAAATTGCATTCAAACATAATTAACTAATTTGTTGATTCAATGTTCATGCACACCTGCTCATCTGCAATATAGAAACAAATAATTAACCTTGTCTTGTGTGGAAGTTTCACCTGCTAATTAATGTTTTTAAATCTCTGACAATTCAGTGGCAATTTAGTGGTATTACCTAGTAACTGTAGTATCAATGATGATCATAATAGTGCCGAGTGATAAGACACATGATGCCTTGCGGCAAGATAAAGGTTGAGACAGAAGTAAATGAAAGGCTGATAATGTATCTTCTTATCAAGTGTTTTTAATTTGTGACAATATGAATTCAAATACTACTACTGTAGATCACATAAACCAAAGACATTATTTTGTTTTTTATCGGTTTAAAGATACATTGTTTTGTATTTCTGTGATCTACACTGCAGAGGGCAATAATATGTTTCTTTTGGTTGTTGGTTTTACAAATCATAAAGACAATAGTGGATATTAACTAACCACAAATTAAAGATAACATAAAAATTAAATTGATATGTGACTATGTGAAATATTGTTACAGCTCACATTGGTTTTCCTCAGGACAATACATACATGTATATATCAGGTACGAACCTAACTGTGTATTCATCCAGTCTTTCTTTTTCTCTTACTCTTTCTTTCTTTACATTTTGAAATGTAAAATCCTGCAGGGTAAAAGGAATAGAAGAGCGTTGGGTATTGGAGAAATGTGTTGCATGGCCTGAAGCCTAACGAGTAATAAAGTAATTAATTCAGCTGATTAAGTTGGCCTTTGGGTTAAAGAAAAATCATATCCGTCTCCCTTTGAGATGTAACTGGGGAAGCTCAGAAGAGGGAAAAGCGAGCTAATTAGTGCTGAAATGCAGGGGGGGAAGTGAACGAAGGGGGAACAGAAAGGTGGTTTGACTGAACTGGTAATGAGACATGTTTGGGGTGAGGGAGTGACAAGCTCATCAAAACGCCTGCTTTGGCAGACGACACATTCTCTCAAAGATGAGGCGAGCTACCTTTGAGCCTCACACTGCTACTTAATGATCTGAAACCAGAGAAAGAGAGAATTTAGGGTGAAATGTCAGTTAACTTGGAGCTTAATTAGCTTGTTGTGGGATGCAAAAAAAAGAAAGGAAAAAAAGAGCAACAACAAAACAGACATGATTCTCTCCCCCATCTTCCTTTGAGAAGAGATGCTCCCGCATACCAATGAATTCTTAAACACTCAGGGACATGTTTGTGTACAATTTCAAGACAATAATATCTCCTGGTATGGTATCTTTTGATTCTGGCTCACATCAACAGTGTTTCATGTTACACTGTGTGTAGGAGGATATGCACTCTTCCATCTCCCTTGGGACTGCTAAAGCTGTAGTGTGTCAGTGAATAGATCATAATCATCATTAAACAAAAGTTATTGATCATAATTCAGTAAAGTGGGCTAAGGACCAAGGCTCCAGTTCTGCAGTGATGTGTGTATTATGTAAAAGCCAATCTCCAGCTACTTCCCTCTTGGCCAGCCAGAACATTCATATGCCGCTCACGAGGGAGACACTGACCTCTGCATGACTTCAATTCCATGTGTATTGTTTTCTATTGTGTAAATCGCGCTGGAGGAATAGGGGTGCAGTGTATGCTTGTGGCAAAAGTCAAGCTCTAATACTGAGCCGGATTAAACATTCTGAAAGAGAACTGACTACCATAGAATCCTTTTTTAATGATGTTTTCTCATGTGTGTCTTTCGTTTTAACATGACCTTTATTGCAATTAATTTCTGTGTTAAAATGTGTTTTATGTGTATATCTTGATATATGTTTGCTAACGATTGGGAAGACCCTAGAGAGATGGAGGTCAGCTATGCCCGCATCATAAATTTATTAAATGCCTTTGCTTCTGTATAAACCCTTTAATTAAAGCAATGAAGGAGATGTTTGTACATAAACAAATGCAATACGTATCCTGATTCTATAAATATCTGACTGCAATAAATAGCTTTTTTTCAGTGATGTTTCTTCAGTGTTTTTGGTTGTTTAAGTGATCATGCCGACCGCAGCCCTAAACCCCCTCTTCAGCCACCGTCTCTGGGGCCTTGATGGGGTCGTGACCCTGATGCTATCCTCAGTGGAATTCACAAACAACTGGATAAGACACAGAAACAGGGGGCGGCTCAAAGGGTCCTGCGGTCTGGTGGTGGCTGTGGTACATCTGGTTACATGCCAAACAGAGAGGTGTCTTAGTCAATTTATGGAGTGAGAGAGAGAGAGAGAGAGAGAGAGAGAGAGAGAGAGAGAGAGAGAGAGAGAGAGAAAGAGAGAGAGAGAGAGAGAGAGAGGGGGGGGGGGCGGGGGTATGATATGTGAGAAAGGAGACGGGTCTCTTTAATGAAAGGGGCTCTTCTGGAGTCCATTAGAGTCTGAGAGTGTCTTCGTTTACAAAGAAGGACAAACAAATGCACACTGTGGTGGCTGCCAAACCGCTGCTCTCACTGCTGAATAGGAGGTCACTAAAATAAAATAAAAAGCAGAGAACGAAAGATGGTGCGACAGACAGACAGACAGACAGACAGGCCTGGTGCTGGGCCAGGCATGTTCCAGACAGACAGGCAGACAGACAGACAGACAGACAGACAGACACAGACATGAGGCCAAGGCTGCCAGCAGAGAAGAAAGGCTCCCTATGTGACAAGCTCCCCATGTCTCTGCCGTTCCCTGCTGCCTCAGAGTGGCCTGTCTGAACCCAGGCTTTTAACTACTGTTCTTCAGCCCCGCTGGAAGGACTGGGAGGGTTGGGGGGACTAGAGGGGTTGGAGGGATGTAGACTGGGCATTTGCTTCAATAAACATTCAAAACCAGTCAGAAGTGCCAATTGTTGGGGTTGAAATAAATCATCCGCTTCCCTCCTAAGTCCACGTCGCACTTCCCACCCCTGTAGCAGGAAGAAGGAAAATACATTAACAGATTAAAGCTCTTTAATTGAAAACGTTTGGTAAGTTGCGCAAAGCCCTGTTATATCCTCCATCCAATTCACAATGCCAATTAGGATCGACATTTCCTGGGGTAGTTTTAATGCTATATCAAGGGGGGGGGGGAATTCACAGGCAGCTTTTGCTCATTTTTACACCAATTTCACACACCTTTAGTGACAGTAATTGGTTTGAGGTTACAAGGATGGAAAGAAAATGTTCAAAGTCTAGTATCTCTTCATATAATAGAAAAAATAAATGTGACTCATTGTTGGGTGTGCTTATGCTTGAGCGTGTATGTTGTTTTAGACAAAAAATAAATAAAAGAAAGTAAGACCCCCTAAAGGAGTAAGAATCTCTATAAAGATTCTTTGTAGTCTTGTGAGAATAGGTGAATATATTAAATGGCATTGTGGGCATGTCGTTCATTATGCCCAGATTACTATAGACATGGGGCCGGTTTCACAGACAAGGCTTAAGCCTAGTCCTGGACTAAATCACACTTTCAATGTAAAATCTCCATTGAAGATGCTTTTTAGTCCAGGATTAGGCTTAAGCCTTGTCTGTGAAACTGGCCCCATATGTATCAGGTATTCAAATAATAAATTCCTTACCTACAGTAGCTCATGTTGCTGTTAGCTCTGCTCTTTGAAACAAAGAGATTGGTTTTTAATAGGACGTTTTTCTGATCGTCCCAGAAGAATTCAATTACAGACCAGTTTGGAGATAACCGAGATTACACTGTATCTAACAAAAACAATCAAAGCCTATCTGATTCTAAGCTTTAGCCGGGGAGACATCTCTGTAATGCAGACAGTGGACAAAGCCGTTTCTCTCTCCCTCCCTCTCTCTCTCTCTTTCTCCCATCCTCCCTCTCTCTCTCTTACCCTCTCTCACCCTCACACTTTATTCCTCCCTTTCTCTTCCTTTCATCCACCCTCTCGCTCTCTCTCCCTCACTCTTTTCTTCCCTCTCTCCCTCGGTCATCTCTCTCTCATATACCTGTCTCACTTATGCCCCTTCATGAATTATCATACACTCTTAGAGAAAATGGTGTAGAGCCATACAGGATCCTTCAGTTTGGGTTCCATGTTAAACTCTTTCCACAGAGGGTTCTAACGGGATGGTTCTCCTATGGGAGTCCCTACAGGGACATCTTTACAGTGTGAGGCCCTATTTACAACAAAGACAAATAATAATTCACATAGGATGTAGAACCATTTCGCTTTATGAAGAAGCCTGTCCTCCAACGAGCGTTCCATTGATGATAACCGTTCTAGGTACAACCCTAACCCTCCGCCAAGAACCAGAGGTGGATCAGAACCCGTGTCTTTCTAAGAGTGTACTGCAGATCTTAACAGTGGTTCACGGCTCCGTGGCCAAGACGCTTCTTCACCTTAGTAATGAAAATATCACAGGAGACACTGTGGGTGATCATGACCTTTTGAGAAGGTTGCATTTTCACCCCGCCTGGTTGCTCTTTTGTAAAGTGCTTGGCCATGCTCCTGTCCCCTGGGCGATACGGTTCGGCGAATGCTGTATTGAGTGCTTGTAGATCTATACTGTGTAAATAATTTATCAGTGTGACTGGAAGGGAAAGGGAAAGCATGCTCCAGGAAGAGAGATGCAAGTTCGGGGGAGAGAGAGCCCAGGATGCACTTTACTATTGGCTGGTTGGCAATTTCCAATGCTGTTTCCAAAAACAGGAGGAGTGGAATGTCTCACGGCAAGTCAGGATGCAACTACAGCGTCTATGCGTCATAATGGAAAAGAGATAAGATTACCATTATCTTTGTGTCCTCTCCTGACTGCTCGTCCATAAACCATGAGCAGATGAATATATTATTGACACCATTATGTTTAAATGTCACCTTGTTCCAGTGCATTATAGAGTATGACCTATAAGCCATATGGATCAAAGACTTCAGGCGTGCAGATCATTTCATCAATGGCGCAGAATCGCAGATAATAAATACACTGTTCTAATGCCTCCAAGGTAACACACACTCTGATACAGTACATCCATATATTATCATGGATTATATCATATCATATACCACATACATACAGTACCACCATAACATAGAGTAGACCAGATTGGGTCTATATTATACTATAGTGAACCCCAGACCCCAGTTTTTCTCCAGGCCATGTGGGCATATCCTTAATTGACCAAGGGTTCCCCTGGGGTGCCAGCCAGCAGTCCTCGTTGTATAGCTGAATTAAGTCACTGCTGATGTCTTTGAAGGAATGTGACTCTGGAGCTTACTGTACTGTACTGTACTGTACTGTATGCCCCTGCTGGGCTGGCTGACCCCCCCCCCCCCCAAAAAAAAAAAAAAAAAAGAAAGATGCTGTGAGGTGTGGGGGTGCAGTAATAGGCACCCTACCATCTGGAGGGGGGGGTCCAGGGGGACGCAAACAATAGAACCTGCTCAGTATGGCGTCCACTGTCAGCGGATCTCCCCTCCAACCCAGGGCTGTCTCTCTTCTACGCCGGGGGCTGTGAGCGGTGCTCGGGTGCAGGACATGAAGGAGAGAACAGCTGATGGAGCTCATTGTGCTCAGGGCTTCATTCATCATTCCAGGGCTTTCTTGTGTTTAACATCAGGCACTGTGGAACCTCAGAGCATGACATATTAATGAGTGTTGTCTTAATATGTAATATGGCGGGAGGAGTGTCAATCATATTTGGGGTGGTCAAAGTAAGGAGTCCACACCCCTCAGTTCAACACTAAACACGAGAAAAAATATCTCTCCTTCAGTCTGCTGCTGAATTACAAAACATGACAGATGACAAATCAGATGTATAGATTCATATACTATAGACATAGTGTAATAATTTAAGTAAAACATGTTAAACTGCTTCATTGGAGAGATTCTGTTTTTGCTGTGTTTTGTTCTGAGGCATATATTCCCGTATTTCCAGATTCATATAACAGAGGACATTTAAGGAAGTCTTAGCCTAACCTAACTCTTTATTCACAAAAGCCATACAAAAGTCATATCAACCAATACAGTAATGCATGCTCATTATCTACATAATCGTCCTCCCTACATTTTTGGAAATTACAATGTCTTTGTTATTTCAGGATCAGATTGAAAATCTTTTAGTAATTTACTTGAGGTTCCGAACACTAATAGACAGTCATTATTTTCCCTGTCTTTTTAAACAAAAGATATATGAAAAATAATTGTCATAACAAAACCCATCCTTCCCCCCCAGCTTTTAAGAAAATCAGATTCTGGGAGAAGCTAATTAGGCGTGATTCACAGTAAAGGAAAGAGGGATGTGAATAAATTGAGATGGGGAGGAGAGAAGCGACAGCCTGGTGATTAATGTGAGGTCTGTGATGCACATCGACGGAGGAGAGAGACTAGACTAGTGTAGGTATGAGGGACACTGTCTACCCGTTATAAAAGACCAGACATCACCAACAAAACCCCTTGAAAGTTCCAAGCTTCACTTCAATTTCACAGAAAAATAGATGAACCAGAAACTCTGTTTATAGATAGATATACGTACATTTGATTCAAACGTAAATGACTGTCAGAAAGATAAAAGATGTGTAATAATTTAGTCAAAATAACTTATATGATATTCTATGTACTCTTTCACACACACACACACACACACACACACACACACACACACACACACGCACGCACACACACACACACACACACACACACACACAAATACACACACACACACACACACACACACACACTCACGTGTGCACGCACATACACTTACGCACGCACGCCCACACGCACGCTAACCCTAACCCTTAAGGTTAGCCCAGTTTAGCGGTTTTCTTCGTAAAGGCCCCTGAAATCGCACTGCAGATCAATCAAATCAAAGTCACTCAAATAAAAGACAGTGTCTCAGATGAACACATAGTATTATTCAGCCCAGTTCTGCCTCTCTTGCCTGGTAGGGCTGCCCAATATCCTGGGGAGGAAGACTAATTAAAATGCGTCAGGGTGTTGAGAGCCGCGCCGGAAAAACCGCGCTCACTGCAGCTCCTTTAGCAATCAGCACTCCCTGGGTCTGGCAGCACTAATTGACGAGGGAAACGCAGCGGCGCTCTCGCCCGCCACTAATGGAAGGCTTTCGGCTCTCTCTCCCGCTCTCTCCCCCTCTCCTTGCCTCTTCCTCCCTCCCCCTGCCCGTTTCATTTCACCTCATTATAAAAACAGGGTTGAAGAAGGTCAGGGGAAATAGACGGCTTCTCACACCGGTACCTTGTGCCTTGTCTCTCCATCTCCGTCTCCGTGTGGTGAGTAAGGATGTCTGTGGGTAACTTGGACTTAAGGGGGGGTCTTTTAGATCTGTCACCAATATCATTTGAAAGGCAGTAAATATGTTTCCTAAAAGGTGGTAGTAGGCTACTGCAATTATGCTCCCTTACTTACTTACTGTGACTATCAATGAGAGGAACCTCTGTGTATGTACTGCATGTAGCGTTTTCCCAATAAGTGAAGTGGATTAATATGGAAAATATATTAGATTTCAATTTGGTCAGGCTATGTTGACAAATACTGCAGTGCAGGGGAGGCTGGTGGCTCACATCCTCCGATGCCTACCTCCACCACCCTCCCCTGCTGCAGGGTCCTTATGCCACCCTGCACTACAGGGAAGGACAGTTTCCATACTGTGCATCTTTTCTTTTGATCCCCTCTAACCTCCTCTCTTCAGACCTCATGGAGGGTCACGCACTACTGTGCCCCCACCTCCTTCCCACAATGCCTTCTTCTGATTACCGCCAAACTTGAGGCAGGGCTGCTCCTGTAAGAGTGAAGCGTTCCAGCCCTGGCACTCCGGGGAGTGATCAGCATGCTTTTTTCTAGGTCACTGGTTATGCGATGTGCAGAGCTCTGGGAGCCCCTCTGTTCTCTTCCTGCTGGAGATCCAGCCAAGTCTCCAATTACCAACCACCACAGGATCTAGAGCAGTCATATCGCATTCAGACGTCTACCTCCTCACGCTCCACACACAGGTCCCCACAGATACTGGAGAGAGAGAGACAATAAAAGATTCTTCCTGATTGTTGAAGGGGAAAGGGGGTTTGAAATATTTAATACAGAAGGGGTCTCGCCGGGACGAGGTGGTTTGTTTTGTTTTATATTTCATATTTGTAAACTTCAGAGGTACACGGGTCTTCCATTAAATCATGACATGTCAGAGTCTGCACAAATTCAGAGTGACTCACTCGACTGTTTTAGGGACATTGTGTGTCTCTGAAACGTTTGAAAACGTACAGTCTACTGGGTCTGGCATCCACACAGGGAGAACGGATCTGTGAATGTACTATTCACAGGGAAACAAACTTTCTTTCTTTAAACATCAGTTCCTAGTTGTCTTTGTAGATGCCCTTAGAACAATTTGGATTTCAGTGCTCCTTCGACAGGTAATAGACTATGATAACAGAACAGAGTGTTTGTTTGGGATAAAGATTATCCTTACCCGGCATCTTCCCACAACTCCCATTATACCAAAACAACATTTACAGTATGTGCAACCTGAAATTGGTTCAACTGGAAAGAGCTGAGGTTTGTGTAGAGTAGGGGTGAGTTGTGGTCCAGGGGTGATCTCTGATCTGTTTGGAACATGATGGACATGTTAGATACCTGGAAGCCGTCTGCTGACCTCATATTTCCTCTTTGAACCGATACTGCATTAATTGTGTTTCACAGGGACATTGGCAGTGGTACTGAAGGCCTCCGCCTGCTACAAAGACACAGGATAGCTGCAGGCCCTATTAGTGTGCTGCCTGTCTGAGACACCAACAGAGATGAAGGGATACCAGGGGAATTCCAGGCAAGAGCAATGCAAGACGACGCGAGGGGGAAGCTGCTTTATCAACAGGCTGCGAGGCAAGTGCAAGGTTTTCATCTAAATATTAATTCTTTGCCTGGCGAAAGGAACATGACAGGAATCCAATTAAAAATGGCTAATAACTCCGCTGTTTTGTTATCTTTCAAATATGATGACCTGGCTGAGACCTGGGTGAGGAAAAACACCAGACACGTAAATAAGCGGTTTACAAAGGCAGAAGTGCCCCTTTGTCAACATCTGAATGGAATGAAATTGAGCACATGCATTTAGGCACTTAAATAAACTAATCATATAAGCAGACATTCTGATGTGTTTGGGATGGGGAGAGAAAAAAAACATTTGTCAACAAAGATAATGACTCTTTCCATTTGTGAGCCATATATTATGGTAATATCGCATGTGTCATATAGTATGAGTGGTTGTCTGTACACAAGTGTGTGTGTGTGTGTGTGTGTGTGTGTGTGTGTGTGTGTGTGTGTGCGTGCATGCGTGTGTATTTGTGTGTGTGTGTGGGTGTGTGTGTGCGCGTGTGTGTGTGTGTGTGTGTGTGTGTGTGTGTACACATGCGTGTATTTGTGTGTGTGTGTGTGTGTGTGTGTGTGTGTGTGTGTGTGTGTGTGTGTGTGTGTGCGCGTGCGTGCGTGTATTTGTGTGTGTGTGTGTGTGTGTGTGTGTGTGTGTGTGTATTGGTTGCGGGCCCAGTTGTCTCAGGCTTGTTTCGGGCCGCTGATAATTTCCCCATTTGCTAACTGGAAAATAGCTAATTAAAACCCACTTCAACTAACAGTCTGTCTGGGACTATGCTAATGTCGTTGTGCACTGCCTGCTATTTCCGCTGCTGTTAGCTGTAATCAGTGACTCTTTCCTCCTCTCATGGCAGCAGATAGTGGAGGCTGATGCAGAGACTCCATAGCAGGTGTATAGTACACGCAAACAAGGTGTCCACTGTCACTGTGGATTTGTACACTGTTCTTGGGCTCTACATTTCCATATGCTTGGTGCATGTCACCTGCTATGAATTATACTGTATGCATCACATAGACCTTGAATATTATTATTCAGCATTAGGAGCTCATGAGACTGACAAAGAGATGACTCACACATAGTATAAAGAGAATAGGGTGCACGGAGAACCCAGAAAGCTATAGTTCAATCTTCGGCAATTGTTTCACAGACAATTTCCCCCACCATTCTGGGAACACTCCCAGAGGTAGGGAAGAGAAATGCAACTGCTTGGCTTTGGTAATTAGAGCTGTCAATCATCGCTGACTTTTTATCTCAAGTTTTAGTTTTTCCGCACTGAATTGTTTTGTGTCACTTTGATCAAAGGAACGATGAAAAGGAAAACAGTCTATTGATGTAAATAGCTGAAGGTTCTCATGTCTGAAGTGTTAAATGTGAACTTTGTTGTGCCTACTGAGAGACATATTAATGTCCCCGAACTTTCTTCCAAATCAACTTTCATCTTCCCTTTTGTACTTTCTACATTAGATCTTATGGGTGAATTTCTCCTGAAGTCAAAAGGGTATTATTGTTCTGTTATTAACAAGAGATCTTTGACACTGTTATGTACAGTATCATACCATTCCTCCTTCGCTCCACGCGTTACAATGAGCCCGTCCCCAGATTCCTGCCTCCACCAGCCTCCCATGATACAATACCATACAGTAGAGAATATAGCACAAGCAAACAGTGGCTTTGATCTACGGTTAATAAACCTGTAATTGCCATGTTGATTGATTGATTGATTGATTATACTTTATTGTCCCCGAGGGGAAACTTGTCTTGGGCATGGTACTTTCATGCTTCAAGTGCAACAGAGACGATACATACAACATACAGCAGGCAAAGTAAACAACAGGACAGCAGCAAACATTGAGTGACATTGGCAGCAGTTTCCACCTGGACATGGCATCATTTGGTATAAATATATATTGCACATAACCCTTCAAGTGGTGTTTTCGAATATTGCACATGATCATAGTACTGCTGATCAAACAATTGATAAACAAGGTCTGTGACATACAGTGTGATCAAGCATAGTAACATGTAAAAAAGGTAATTGATAATTAAATTGAATGAGAACGTGTGTCCATACTTTTGACCAGTACTGTGCATGAAGATATATGGAACAAAGATAACAGAACATGTAGAGTACACTACAGTAGACGACGCAGCCCTCCAGTAGCACTGTAGCATAAATGTGAACAGTCTTCTCCTTTTTCTTCTCTGTTCATTTCTCCAGTCCTCTTTTCCTCCGATACAGAAGATGTCTGTGGAGACTCATTGTCAGTGAGAGTTAGGACAGAGGGTTTTCTTGCGGCTGATGAACTGACGCCTCCTCAGGAGCCTGCGCCTGTGTCATGTTCAGGAGAAGAAGGTCCAGCCCTCTCACCCCCCTGAGAGGACCCAGGAATGTCTCTCCGCTCTCTGATTAGGTTGGGAGATGAAGCGGGAGTGTGTGTGTGTGTGTGTGTGTGTGTGTGTGTGTGTGTGTGTGTGGCTCTTCTCTTTTGATGCTCTAATAGCCTTTCACCGGGCAGTGGGCGGAGTGGTTATGTGGTAAACACCCTACGGCTCAGACAGACAGACAGCAAGGCTTCACCAGGGCCACAGGAAGAGAATCAATAGTCATTTAATCACACTCACCTCATCTTATTCTGGCTCGCTAACATACGGAACATTGCTTTCCTCACAGGTTTATGAGTGTACATTCGGATAAATAATGAATCAGCTAATTAAGCTTAAAGCTTATCTATTGCCTTATAATATTTTCACCTGTATTCCTGGTTAATCCACCATGCATACCATCTGGAACTATCACCATTGTGTGTGCAACTGCGTCATACTGTAGCTATCGAAATGCAAAGTCTGTGTTTGCTTCCTAAAAAAGTCTCATTACCGTGACTTTTTGCACTCTGACCA
>NC_137680.1:16249388-16254388 GCF_963989245.1 Nansenia antarctica | reverse complement strand
CCAGTAAGTGCTCCTGCTGCCTTCGGGCTGCCTTGTTTGGGGCTGGCGAAGGCCTGCCTCTTGGGTCAGGCTAATTAAAATTCTAATGGCTTCTCAGTCAGATGCAAATGGCTTTAATGGCAGAGTTGGAGCTAGGCTGGAGGAGTCTGGGTGCTGGGGGGGTGGAGGGGGTGGGAGATGGAAGCGCACAAAATTAGATTAGCCTGTGTGTGTGTGTGTGTGTGTGTGTGTGTGTGTGTGTGTGTGTCTGTGTCTGTGTCTGTGTCTGTGTCTGTGTCTGTGTCTGTGTCTGTGTGTGTGTGTGTGTGTGTGTGTGTGTGTGTGTGTGTGTGTGCGTGTGCGTGTGCGTGTGCGTACGTGTGTGTGCGTGTGCGTGTGCGTGTGCGTGTGCGTGTGTGTGTGTGTCACTGCTCCTCAGGGTCTGGGTGAGAAGCTTATCTCCAGTCAGTCAAAGCTCTCCAGTCCTCAGATACAAGAACAGCTTAGTTATGCAGTTAAACTGATGATGCTTTAAGAGGAGTTGAGATAAAAACTGTATTCTTTCATTTAGAAAATAACTGTGGTTATGTTCAAAAAGGTTTGTATAACTAATAATTGTACAAAGAAAGAAAGTATCTCACAAATGACAGCACTCTGAATTCCCATAGACCTGTAAATGTATTTTTGTGAGGGAATCAAAAATGTCTCTCATTTCCATGATTGTGTTTGACATAGTGAGCTACCATGTTGTTCACCTTAAAATGCTCAGATGCAATAAATGAATCATTCCAGTCAAAATGACTTATATATATACTTAATTACATGACATTTAATCAAACATATTATGGAAATACGATTTGCAGTGACTATTTCAAGTTAATGAACCCAGTTTTTTATAAGTAATGTATTACTTTTGCTTTAAACACACTTTTTACATACGTGTTTTGCAGAGAAGGCTGGTGGAGGCAGAAATCAGGGACATTTGATACCATTCCTTATTCCATTCCAAGCATTACAATGAGGTCCGATTTCTATGTCCACCAGAATCCTCTTGTGTCTTGGAGGTATGCTGTGTTCCGTCCTGTACAGCAGATTATCTCTTCTTCTTTGCCTCATTGCCTGCCTATAACTGCCCTGTATGTTGTACCAACAAAAGTCCTTGAAAGAGAATGACCTTGGATTGCTATTAGTAAGCTGAAAGGAGACAATGTCACTCAGGAAAGAAATGTAAAAGGCCTTTCAGACAACTAGATAGACTAAGATAAGGTATTGTTCCTCGACCTCCAATTTCAATGCTGTCTGTTACTGCAGGGTTCTCTGGGTTTATTACATTGTGATTCCACCCAGTTTTGTATGACATTTGAGAACACGACAGAGGAATGTGAAGGTTGGTTCATTATCATCAGCAAATAGACTTTCCATGGTGGAAAGAACTCCACAGCAATGAGACAAAATAAGAGGGAATACACAATTCAATAAAACCTCCCAAAATATTCAAACTGACATTTCTGTTTTTCTAGAAAAAGTAACACAATCCACAGATTTCCAATGAGGTAGTGTTTTGAATTGTTGTGTTTTTGATAAGCTTTTGGAGAGACTTTCTGTGGTGAATCATAGCCACCTTACTTACCACAGCACGGCTGAAATTCCCAGTTACCATGGTGAAACAAAAGCTGGGAAGCAGCATTCCATTAAGAAGTGGTATGAGAAGGACTAGTCACAGAGCAGCGATTGTTTATTCAAGTTTAGGCCTATAGAGAAAGAGAGATTCTCAGAGAGGGAGAGAGAGAAGAGAGAGAGAGAGAGAGAGAGAGAGAGAGAGAGAGAGAGAGAGAGAGAGAGAGAGAATATGAACGAGAGTGTTGGTTTCACATAAGGCCTCACAGCTTGCAATACTGAAGTAAAAGCATATCTCCTTCTGCCAGCTCTTCACCATTGAACTTTTTGTGGCAAAATTCAAGTCCCCTCGCTGTGACAGCTGTGGGTTTTGAAGTGGCGTTTCCCATAGAGCAAGCCAAACATTCTTCCCTGCTTTGTGCTCCACAATAGGCACAATAACTTCAGGAAAGCACTCAGAGTGGAAGTGGTGGCTTGTTTCTGAGAGTGTCAATTATAGAGGGTTTTCTTCTCTCTCTCTCTCTGACCGTGTTTCTTCTCGCCTTGGTACTGTAACTCTATACAGTTTGATATCCAGAACTCTCACTTGTGTCTTTAGTGCTGTGTCGCCCACGCACTGTATATCACCATCGCCTCCTTTTAAGTGAAGCATGTGGGAACGCTAGTCTAGAGGATGTTTAGGCTTATTCTCAGTGTTCAAACCGTGTGAGAACTGACAAAGAGCACTGGCACAGCTATCTATAGAAATAGAACAGAACAGAAGAAAACACTCTTTTTTTTGGAGTGCCTAATGGAAGGATTTGATTGGTTTCCGGCAGTCATGCTTACGGATCCACATTAAGCCCTATATAAAGCAAACCACATAAATCATAATATCTTTATATTCCTGACAACCTATCATAATGGGAGCTTCATCCAATCTGTGTTTAAGGTCTACCGGGCACCATACAGTAGTGCCAACAAATATTAGTTGAATGTATATCAGTTGTATGTTCCCTCTCTGAATCAACTCAGACACTCAGCTCAGACACTCAGCACTGTGTGCATCCGAGGCTGTAGGAGTATTGACATTTAATGCTGCAGCCTTGTAATACATTTGGCCTTTGTTCAGACTTCAATGGTTTATACCTCCGGTGTGCTAATCCCTATCTATAACAGAGTGTAACAAGGCTATTTGATGGTACTGGGCAGAGAGACGGCAATTTATTAGGCTAATTTTGTCCTCCAGCGAAATGCTGTAGAGGCCAGTGACTTCAGGTTGACAGCCCTGTGAATAGTAAATGTCATGCTTTAGCAATGTACAGGTCTTGTTTATTGTTGACTTCCTTTAAGACCAGGACCTGTATGAATGTGGCCCATACACCAAACACACCTCCCTAGTGGACATTAGTGGAGGCTGGTAGAGGTAGAAATCAGAGGACGGGCTCATTGTAATCCATGGAAACACCTCATTCCAATCCCAAGCATTACAATGCACCCGTCCTCCGATTTCTACCTCCACCAGCCTCCCATGTAATACTGCGCACTCATTTAGAAGGCCTCACAAACCCACGTTGACCGGCAGTAGCTGTTGACGCTACAGTACCTCTCAGGCGCTAACTCTAACATGCCTCACAGACCAGTGAGGTTATTCTCCCCTGAAGAAAAGCTCATCCTAGTGTTACTGGCTCAGTAAAAGCATTAGCGTCCTTTCGCGATGACTAAGAGCTTGGCCAGACTGGAAGCGTGTGCTGTCAAAAAAACAGCAGGCCAGGGTCCGATATCGTCTTTCAAACAATCCGTTCTTATTCTGCAGCCATCAGGGGAAGTTTGGCAGTCCTGCCTTTGACCCAATTCTCTTCAGAAGCAGCAGCAGCAGCAGCGGGGTGGAGGGGTGGAGGGGTGGGTGGATAGCGTCTGCATCACGTCACCCTGGCTTTCTGGAGCGGAGCACAGAGGCTACGTCTTTGTGTGGACCGGGGAGGTGAGTGGTGCATCAATGCCATCAGTGTTCCTCCGTGCATCTGTGCTCCTCCGCCGGTGGCTGGCGGGCCGGGCTGGCGCTCGGTGTCGACCTCTGACCCGTCCAGCAGGGGGCGGGCCGCTTCTTGGCACCATCATAAATCCACGGACGCAGAGCATGTGGAGGTATTCAGGAGGCAGACATCTCACCTGCTGTCTGCATGCTGCTCATGTCCTAACTAGACTCCACTGGAGAGCCTCCGCTCACAGTCAAGTGTGCATTGTTGTTGTTCCCATGGAAATGCTCGGGAATCAGAGGCACACATGGTTTTAGAGGAGGTAAAAGCAATAGCAATTCCAGTCAACTTATTTGAGGCACATTTGTGACAGCAGCTGGTGAAACCGGGAACCGACCATATGTTCGGACTTTTATTCAGAAAAATTATTTATTTATTTTATTTACATTTTTCCAGAAAAAAGTCTGAACATTTGGATTGGTTGCAGACTTGTTCCCGGTTTCACCAGCTACTGTCACATTTCGGTTTGTTGGTCATTATCCAAGGTCACATGAAGGTCACGTGTATTAACTCATTCAATATGCAGTGCAATGAATCATTGTACACTTTATAATCAGTGTATTTCTTGAAAGCGTTAAACGGATATTCACAGCTGTCTTACAGCCACTAACACAGAGACAGGCCTGGAATGTAGTCAATCCACATATACCAGCAGTGACAGTAAGCATACAGTGGCAGAAATGAGGACTTTTCATTTGGGCCAGGAGAGCAGCCCTAAAGCACTTACACTGTCAGAATCATGACCAACCAAAACATTTTAGCCAAACGTCAGCACACTCTTGACGTTTGCCGATCAGAGCAGTCCTAACGCTAGCCTGTTTTGGTATTCAGAGGGAATAAACAAACAAAAATCCCCTGCAATCACAGCGTACGTAATTAAAGCACTTGACAGTAGAACTGAACAGCCCTCTCCATTGATTCCTAATCAGCTCTCAATGCTCTCGGCCCTGCAGGCCACAGCTGTGCCCCTGTGCCCTACATCCAGAGCCCCCACCCACTGGCCTGGTCTGGCTTTATCTGGCCTGCCACTGGATGTGTCACGCAGCTGCAGGCCAGCGGAGCTGCAGTCTCCAGGGCTCCAGCCAGAGGCTAGCCCCACAGACAGCAACACCTAAGTCAACAGTGTGTCTGACGGGGAGATGGGACGGTGCCCAGCCTGGGGCCCAGAGCCTCCGAGCCACTCAGTCTAGACTCCAGATGTGAGCGCTCACGCAAGCAGAGCAGAGCGCTCCACGCTAGGCCCGTCTTCGTCTTCTTCTTCTTCTTCTTCTTCTCCACGGTCCCTGCCAGATGTCACCGAGCGCGCTGATAGACTCTCGCTAACCGTCGGAGTGTTTGTGCGAGGGAGCGGCGCGGGCTCGGTAGCAGCGTGGCAACACGACACGC
>NC_137680.1:16204388-16244388 GCF_963989245.1 Nansenia antarctica | reverse complement strand
CCTGCATATAAACTGGAACTTCAGAAATTAGCTCATTTATTTTGGACAATTAGGGTTATTGAAGTGTGACAGGGGAAATTTAGTGTTCACTGGGGTGTGAGTTTGGCAACAATGGAAGGGAGGCAATTGACTGAGTGGAAAGCATTTAAAGCTGTAGTATTTACTTATCAATGTAACCAGTGCAGTGTGTTGATCTCATTAAACCATTCCTCTGTGTTCTTGAAAACATGACGGAGAAGGAGGTGGCTGTGGTGGAGGAGGAGGAGGTGGAGGAGGTGGAGGAGGTGGAGGAGGAGGAGGTGGAGGAGGTGGAGGAGGAGGAGGAGGAGGGTGAGGAGGAGGAGGTGGAGGAGGTGGAGGAGGAGGAGGAGGTGGAGGAGAAGGGTGAGGAGGTGGAGGAGGAGGTGGAGGTGGAGGAGGGGGAGGAGAGGAGGAGGAGGAGGTCATGGTGGAGGTGTAGGTGGAGGAGGGGGAGGAGAAGGAGGTGGAGGAGGTAGAGGAGAAGGAGGAGGAGGAGGTGGAGGTGGAGGAGAAGGAGGAGGTGGAGGAGGAGGAGAAGGAGGTGGAGGAGGAGGTGGAGGTGGAGGTGGAGGTGGAGGAGGTAGAAGTAATCTTCCTGACTCATGTGATCAAAAGCAGATCAAAGCCATGCAGCAAAGAGAAGCTGGAGTTTTGAAAACTATCCGTGAAATAGTTCTGCTTCTTGAAATTGATTTTTCTTTATCCATCACAGTACCTTGGTATTGCTGTAGTTGCAGTTTCATCCTGGTTTGAGTTTTGGTGTACCTGGAATGTATACTGGCATGCTTTCTAAAGAGTTGTTCAGTTGACTTGAATACTATTACTGTACTTCTACTATTATTAACACCAATGCTGATACTGTTATAATTATAATGATAGTGATATACGGTATATAAGGATAAAGTATTATTCAAATGAATAATAATAATATGAATATGAATATTATTCTATGAAAGCATAGAAATTACAAAGTTTATTGAAATTCACTATGATATTGTACAGTATGACTGTGAGTCGGTAACAGACGTTTGAACAAGAATGATTCCTGTTGACAAAGATATTTGTGTTGACAGACATACAGTATCTGCAATCGTACCTGCAAACATTTAGCAAAACAATGCTTCTGATAGCGACGGTGATATTTTATTAAAGTGTGGTGTTTCAGAATGCTTTAACATTTACCTAGGTGCTAGAATTAACATTTCAAATGAGCGACTGTTCCATTCCATTCCATTTCCTTGGTCTACATAATTCATCACACTATACCGGTTGATTTTAATCAGGCCTTCTGAAGGAGGGGAATAATTTGCTTGGAGTTTATATGTACCCGTCCCTCTTCTTTAAAATCTGCAGGGAGAAAAATAGAGAACAGAGGAGGGACATTTATCAAGCAATAAATATTTAAGATGCAATTTTAATAAATAATACTACTCTACATAAAAGAGATGTTTGTTATGCCCTACTCCTCATTATAGATGCACACGCTGTTTTTTTGTGCCATCAGCATCTCTTCAATATTAACATGTTCGCAGATGGATAACTGATTGCCTAACTAAATGTGTGTATCCCTTGCTTCTAAATAATTATTGCTATTATCATTATTAATGGGCTTTCTGTTTGCAGTCAATTTACAACCTGCTCAGAGAGAGAGAGAGAGAAAGACGGTTCCCTGGCATCTCTGCCTGCGTTTGTTTTCTCTCTCTCTCTCTCATTCTCAATCTCTCTCTCTCTCTCTCCCTCTCCCCCCCTCTCTCTCTCTCTCCCTCCCTCCATCTCTCTCTCTATCTCTCCCTCTCTCTCTGTGTCTCTCTCCCTCTCTCTCTCTCTCTCCATCTCTCTCTCTCTCTCTCTCTCCATCTCTCTCGCTCTCTCTCTCTCTCTCTCTCTGTCTGTCATGGCACGATGGTTCCTGTGTGCTGCGTCTGAATTTATGGGACCTCAATATGAACTGGGGGAGGCGTAGTATAAACCTTTCAGTAATGTATTCTATATGTAAATGGAGAGAGGGGTGAGGCAGCCGCACTTTATTACCGAGTGAGGTTGAGATAGCGACAGAGATAGGGCACAACAAGATATTTAGCAGGAGAATAGATGGCTCAGCTCCGGTCTGACGATTCATCTCTTGCTCTCTCCCATCAAACACCACGAAACCAATCAGGGAAACGAGAACACTTTGTTTTCCGGAGAATTGCTTCTTTGTTTATTAATCTTCTCCTACAGTATATTGCTACTGAAGGCTTTTTTCCATGGTCATCTGCAAAGGGAATACATTTAACACAATGATTCACAATCATTTAGCCCAACTTCTGTAAGTAAAGACAGCTATTCCAATTTCTGTGGCTGCACTAGCCTGTGTCCCACTGCAGGCTACCACTGCCACACTCCTTCACCCCATGTTGAGTGGCTGGCCTTCTACCTAAGGACTATCTACTTGGAGGACACAGGTAGGAACAGCCGCAAGGTGCATGGAGAGGACAGATACTGTACCCCTCCTTTACACAGTGCAGACTGGAGTCCTGCTCGCGGTATCACTCCAGCGGAGGACACTCTCCGCTGACACACACACACACACACATACTGTACACACACACACATACACACACACACACACACACACACACACCAGTTCAGGGCTGGCAGCCAAGCAGCTTGGCACGGATCCTAATGACGCCCGGCATGCGGCTGCTCTCGACATCGCCGGGGTAACACCTGCCAACTTTTAGTAAGGTGTAAATGTCTCTATTAACAGTGCCTGGTCCTGCGTGTGGCTCTGATCAGAGTAGGGATCCTGGGTGGGTTCTCTGGTTGGTTTTCAGAACCCTGGTAGGTCTGCTGGGCCTGTTTAACCGCCCTCGCAAAAAGCCAAATACATAACAAGGTTTGTTAAACGAATGACCCTCCATCTTGGCACCAAGTGGTCTGTGACAACATTCAACATTCTAATATGTATGTAACTTCTGGTACCAACATGGTGCATTTCCAGCTAACTAAGTTGAACTCCAGGATGTGATAAGGATGTATGTAGGGCTGCTGCCCTCTCCCACACGCTGCTCCAGATGTCTTCTGTCCCGCCGCCTCTCCTACAGGACGACACCATGGATCTGGATGGGAAATGAGTGTTATTTTCATAGCAAATAAACCCCCTCCCTTGGTTCTGTACGAGGTATTTGTTTGAATTAGTTCTAGGAGTTCAGTTGCCCCCAGTGATATGCCTTGGTCATCCGTTTCTCCCTGGCTAACTGCAGCCGCCCTTCGAGGTGCTAACATGGCCCCAATTTCATTTTGGAAAGTTTATTTTCCCCAATTCAGAATTTTGCTTTCTGTTTTTTCAGTGTCCTATATTTGCCTTCAGTGTTTGTCTTTCTATATTCTAACCATATAACATATTGTATAACACCAGTTTGCACATTTTGCATATTGCAGATACTGCAGTAGGTTAGTGGATATGT
Source organism: Nansenia antarctica (assembly GCF_963989245.1). Taxonomy (NCBI): domain Eukaryota; kingdom Metazoa; phylum Chordata; class Actinopteri; order Argentiniformes; family Microstomatidae; genus Nansenia; species Nansenia antarctica. The sequence goes on along the minus strand of NC_137680.1, from coordinate 16,240,918 downwards.
ACTGTATAACATTACCCGAGTGAGAAACAGCATTTGCATATTTTGGAAAGCTATTGTTACATTTCATTAAACATAGTTGAAATATATATGCCTGCGAGGGTTGAATTCTGATACAACTGTGTGCTTTTCAATAATGGCATTTGTAATGCCGTAGGATTAAAAAGAACCTCTTATAGTCCTTTACTAAAAAGACATTAAATGGAAATTGAAAACCCTAATGTAAGGGGTTGGAACTATTTGGATTTGTGCGTGAGTTGGTCCATATTATGAGGTACTTCCTGAAGTGGTTTCCTGACCGTGATTGAGAGGCTGTTGAAGAGCAGAAGGTGTCATGTAGCGTACTGATTTAGAGGTCACTAGCGGTCCTCTGTCAGTCACACTGTTGACGGGCGCTGAGACGTGCAGGTGGAGGCTCGGCCAGGAGGAGAGGAGCAGGTGTGAGAGGAGGGAGGTCCCTGCATGACTCTCTAACCCTGGTCATCCACGCATGGCCTGTGTGTGTGTGTGTGTGTGTGTGTGTGTGTGTGTGTGTGTGCATGTGTGCGTGCGTGCATGTGTGTGTGTGTGTGCATGCGTGTGTGTGTGTGTATGTATGTGTGTGTGTGTATGTGTGTGTGTGTGTGTGTGTGTGTGTGTGTGTATGTGTGTGTGTGTGTGGCCTTGGGTGTGACCTGCTTATTTCTATGTGGTGTAACAAGAGAGGTGGGAATGTGGAAATGACCATCGAGGCTCTTGCGTTGGGTTACCTACGGTAACACAGCTGTGTTTTAATGAAGCTGACTGAGGCTTGTGAAATGTATCATGGCGTCTGTTATTACTGGGGAGGAGCTGGGAGGAGCTGGGAGGTGGATGGCTGGAGAGACAGCTCCTAACGTTTACCTTAGCCTGGTACTGCTAGCTAATCTTCATGTCAATATATTAAGAGGAGTCTCCTGCCTTACATTGTACTAAATGTGCCTTGGTGTCAAAAACAACTTCTCCCTTGGTAAACATAGATCCATCAGACTCCTACAGGATGGAGGAACAGCGGTTCAATAGGCATAATAGGTGTCTCAGATGAAATTAAATGTCTATTGTTCTCTATACAAACAAACGAAGCAAAATTACAGTATGCGTTTGTACATGAGCTGGGATAATGATAATGAGTGTGTGTGTGTGTGTGTGCGTGAGCGCGTGTGCGTGCCAGTGTGTGTGTGTGTGTGTGTGTGTGTGTGTGTGCGTGAGCGCGTGCGCGTGCCAGTGTGTGTGTGTGTGTGTGTGTGTGTGTGTGTGTGTGTGTCTCTCTCTCTCTCTCTCTCTCTCTCTCTCTCTCTCTCTCTCCCTTATGAACACAAATATACCCAAGGATTGCTTAATAATGCTAAACACACAAATTCCACCACACCTGCATGTGCTGTATCCGGCTGGGATGAAGAATCGAGCCTGCTGGTCTAGCAGCACAGAGGAGAGAGGCTTGCTGGGCCTAGGAGGGAGGCATCTCCATGAACACACACTGGCGCAAAAGGAATATTGTCTTATTAAAAAATTCCAAATCCCAAGAAGAGTCGGCCACAATCAATCATTAACTGGCTGGCTTCACTAATAGTGCAGAATCAGCAAAGCAGTGCCACATGTTATATGACCATCAATTATTAATAATACGTGCCTCAGTATTAGCATACCCAACTGGGTCAGGAGTGATGCGGTGAGAGGAAGGCAGAGCATTGGGTAGGCAGACCCTAATCAGATCTACTAACTAGGACCTGGATCGATTCTGACAGAGGGATTATGAGGTGATTATTTATGGAGAGTTTTTAATTAAAAGAAAAACTGCTTATTAAGAATCCTCTGTTCTGTCATTAATACAGTGCGGCAGATTCGTCTGTTGACGGCGAGGGCTAATTAGAGGAAGGAGCAGTATGAGGGCCCGTGTTTTGTATCATCAGGATGTGACGGCGCCGTCGGGAATGAGGTCGCGGTGGTCGCTTGGAAAGGTGTCGTGATGTTTGTCATGGAGCGATTTTAAATGTTTGTGTGAAGTGACAGATCCTCGTCACGACACTCTAGAACAACACATAATAATAGCAACTGTTCTCTGTCACACTACCCATAATCCTCCACATCGACTGTCATCTCTTCTGCTCAGGTAACGATCCTATTTCTGAATAGGTAAACATGATCACGTACTGTACGTATACTGTTAATGCCACTGATCCCGATTACTGTCCAATGTAAGGTCAGTGAACAATGAATAACGCAGTTCAGTCGGACCTAAAAACAATTCCAAGAATGTTCGATCATGGAGCGGATGGAGGGCGAGGGGGGGGGGGGGGGGTGGGCGACCGTCACCCGATGTTGTAATGGAACCCATTGTTGTTTTGACTCTAGAATGTGAATTCAAAATGTCTCCCTGCCGGCAAAGATCTGGAACACACCAAAGCACCGGGGGTCACAACAGAACACAGCCCGGTTACTGGAACACTCATATTGTCCCTCTTCAACAAAGCAGCAGCTGGCACAAACACCATGCTATTTAGAAGCCATCAATTGATGATACGCCACTGGGTGCTATGCATTTCCATCCTCATTCTAAATATGCATCAGCAGATTTTTCACCCCCATTTCATACCTCAAAGGCATAGAGGGCCCATAAAGGACAGATGTGCAGGCGGTGCGTAGCCAACTCAAAGGTGTGACATTACAGGACACAATAACATTCCCACAGTCAGTCCCTCTTTGTCACTGTGTGTCGTTTAAGCACCAAAAATAACACTCTTCCATGGGACACTGCAAATGAATACCATCTGCCTTATCTAGACAGGCTTTGGGAAAAGTGAGGTTTTGGCTCAGATGTTTAACGAGTGACCAATATAAGTGGAATGGCGTCATTTCACAGTGAAAACTGGACCAATTTTACCACAACTTGTGTTTCACAAAGATTCGAGGTTTTAAAGAGAAGGGTGTATATATTTTGTATATGCCACCTGTTTGACATTGTGTACCAAGGGATGCAAAGCTATCCAGACAGAAAGAGAGACACAATTGCCACGACTGATTAAATAATCAGTAAGGATTAAAAAAACATTGCTCATTTGGACAAGCTTGGCTGTATTGTCCTAATGCAAACACACATTATGCACGCACACACACACACGCACATGCACACACACAAACACATACACACACACACACAAACACACGCCCGCTCACTCACAAAGAGCAGCACCTGGGCAAACTCCTGCCCTGACGGACTCTATTAATAGCTTATCATTCAGTGTCATGCGTTTCCAGTGCATGTTGTGAGTGAGAGAATGATCCCATTGTTTCCATACATTGCACTGAGCTGCACTTTTCACTGATACACCTGTGGCCCAGCCCTGGCTGACAGCTGACAGCAGCCTCTCTGTTCTGCTCTGGGTGAGACCTGCCTGTCAGACAGACAGACAGACAGACAGACAGACAGGCAGACAGACAGACAGGCAGACAGGCAGGCAGACAGACAGATGTGTTGGCCACACTGTCTGATAGCTCAGGGATTTTCTACACTGCTTTTTAACTGTTGTTGTGAAGGCCCACAGTTTTAGAGCCAGTTTTAGTTTCCCCGAAATCAGCCCTTCTGCCCCAGTTATTTACTTTGTTATTTTCTATACTATTCTGTACGTTTATGAAGGTATATGTATTATTATTGTAATGTTTCTGTATATATTTGATGACGTAGTATATCCGGGGTGTGTCCGTGACCCGGATGTTAGGTTCGGTGGTGCCTATATAAGAGACGGAAGTAGTCCGCGAGTCAGAGTGTGTGAGGAGAAGCAGAACGAGAGAGAAGCAGAACGAGAGAGAAGCAGAACGAGAGAAAGCAACGAAGTCAATCGAAGATGGCGGATTCCGTAACACGCACCCCGTGCTGAAGCGGACCACCAAAAGTGATTATTGAGTGTACCAGTGTAGCCCGTTTAGTTGCGTTCAACGTTGGACCAAGCGAGACGCCAGCTGGACATCATCGTCGCCTCCACGAGCGGACTGCGACCAAACACTGACTCCAGCGGAGCTTCGACGCGGACCACGGGACTTGGGCCCTTCACCTCGTGGTAGACCACGAAGACGGCCCTTTCCCTCCGTGTTGCTACGTCCCCCCCCCTTTCGTCGGCTAAACTTCATCGACGCACATGCCATTCAACCAGGCCTCAACGCGCACCACAGCCCTGGACTATCAGCCTGTTCAGGCCAGAGACTATCAGTGAGTGATTGAGTGTGTGTGTGGCCGGCCGGGAGGGAATGTATATATGGGGATGTATACAACCGTCATGTGTAATAAATGTGTTGTTCATATGTAATACCGTGTGTTAGTTGTTTGTAGCTCCAATGCTAATGCTAGTTGTTTGTAGCTCCAATGCTAATGCTAGTTGTTTGTAGCTCCAATGCTAATGCTAGTTGTTTGAAGGCTAATGCTAATGCTAGTTCCCTTGCTAATGCTAACGACATTAACTGCTAGTCTAACGGTTTGCTGGCGCCCCCTGCCTGTATCCTCCTATACTGCCTATTTAGCTCCATTAGTTAGATAACCAGCCCCTTCCTAAATTATACAGTCCTTTTCAGCTACTCCCTGGTTACATTTGGCTCTTCGAGCCGGATAGGTAGTGTAGTGATAGCATGGCTGAGCGCAGCCAACCAGACCAGACAGTTACCCCCCCTTCTCCGCCCCCTGAGCCAGAGCCACGACCACAGAGAGTCCCGCGGTTGCCTCCGAGGTTACAGGAGTATGAGCTTGAGCTCGAAAGCTCACTGAGTGGTAGCGAGGAGCGCACTCCACGGGATACAGTGGTCGGAGAGGCCGAGGTGTCCGCCGGCGCGCGGGTGGCTAGCACTGAGACAGCCCTCAAAGAGCACCAGCCTGAGGATGAGATGGCAGAACCGCAGGGTTTTGCCGTGGAAACGGAAGAACAGGAAGGAGAGGCCCGGTCCGACAGCGCCTGCGGGCGGAAGAGGGAGGGCCTCAGCCTTAACGATCTGCCTCCCAGTACGGCGCGCTCGAGACCTAGCTCCTGCCGCTCAGTGGCTTCCTACCGGTCCAGGGCTTCCGTGGGCAGTTCTGCCTCTGGGGCGGATAGCCTGCACTCCAGAGGGAGTAGTGCCGCGCTGTCCGAATGTATGCGCCAACAGGCCGAGATGGCGTTAGAGCGGGAGCGCCAACAGGCCGAGACGGCGTTAGAGCGGGAACGACTCCAGTTCGAGCGTGAACGCGAACGCGAGCGCCTCCAGATGAACGGAGCGGAACGCGCGGCGGAGAGGCAGCGCCAGGAGGCGCTAGAGCGCGAGCGCCTCCAGATGGGGGCGGCGGAGAGACAGCGCCAGGAGGCGCTAGAACGTGAACGCCTCCAGATGGGGGCGGCGGAGAGACAGCGCCAGGAGGCGCTCGAACGTGAACGCTTCCAGATGGAGCGCGACCGCCTCCAGATGGAGGGGGCGGAACGCGCGGCGGAGAGGCAGATGGCGAGAGAGCAACTGCACGCAGAGAAGATGGAGGAAATGATGCAGACCATGCGCGACGTGTGCATCAGCAGAACTCCGTCGGCCCGTAGCTCCAGAGTATCATCCGCACGGCCCTCTCGAGTGCCATCTCCTGAACCCCCCGCCGATGGCTCCATGACCCCCGCCATGACTGTCCAACTACAGGCCCAGCTGACCACCTGGAAGGAAGAGGACCAGGGACCCGACCGCTACGCGGCCCAGAGGGAGCCAGCGTCGCTGCCCGGGAGGGGAGCCATTCCCCAAGAGCGTAGCACACCCCTAGGTCCTCCAGTGCACCAAAATGCATGCAGGCCGGACACCCAGACCGTCACTCCAGCACCGATGATCCACTACAGGATGTTCCCCCAGGTGGAGGGACCCAAGTTCCCCTTCTTCAAGGACGAGGACAGGAGCCAGTATGTGGAGCTACGCATCTGCCTAGACACGCTCTTGGACAACTCCTGCTCAGAGTCCTACAAATATGCGATTCTCCTTCAGCATGTGAGGAACCCCAGAGCCCACAACATGGTACTGGCCCATGCCTCCGCACCGACACCTTACACCAGAGCGCTCGCTGACTTGGATGCCCGCTACGGTCGTCCCTGGAACCACGCCCTTGCTGAACTGCAAGCCCTCGAACAGCAGGCCCCCATCAAGGATGACCGGGCGCTGGATGACTTCGCGCTCCGCGTGCACACCTTGGTTGGAATGCTGAAGACGCAGGGCCCAGCTGGCGCCAGCGAGATCAACAGCACCTCCAACGTAGAGCGGCTGCTCCGCAAGATCCCACGCTTCCGGCAGGAGAGGTTCCGGCGACAGCAGCGCGTTCGTAACCCCGGGAAGTTGGGTCTGAGCATGGCTGCCTTCGCGGAGTTCCTACTGGAGGAAGTGCATGACACCAACGTAGACGCCATGGGTTACGCTGAGCCGAAGAAGGAGAGGGAGAAGGGAGACCGCTGGGACCGGCCGAGCTCGAACAGAGGACGCACAGTAGGAGTGCTGCACACGGAGGAGGAGCCTCGGAGAGAGAGGAAAGCCCGACCTGAGGGAAAGGATTCCTCTCAAGCCCCTCAAAAGGGACGGAGAGGTCCACCGCCATGTCCGTACTGCCCCAGCGAGCACTGGTTCAATGAGTGCAGTGACTTCGACAACCTGAGTACCGAGGACAAGCAGAGGTGGCTCGAGGAGAACAAGAGGTGCTGGAACTGTGGGCGCGACCATCTGGCGAAGAACTGCACCTTGAGGAGGAAGTGCAACCGCTGTGAGGAGGTCCACCTCCACATCCTACACGAGGTCTCCCTCGCCAGGTCCACGGAGGGCAACAGAAGCCCTAGGTCCGGTCGCGCACCGGAAGAGGAAACCCCTGTCTACTACCTAGACTCGCCACAGAGCAGCAGCTCCAAGGTTCTACTGAAGGTGGTGAAGGTCCGACTTCACCACAACAACGCTGTGTACGACACGTACGCCGTTCTAGACGACGGGTCGGAACGGACCATCCTTCTCCAGGGGGCAGTGCGCCAGTTGGGGCTCCAAGGGACTGCGGAGAAGCTGACTCTGCGCACGATACGTCGCGACCTTAAAGAGGTCACCGGGGCGAGAATCAACTTCTCTATCTCCCCGGCGGGGCGGCCGTCGGATAGACATCGGCTTCAGAATGTCTTCACCGCCGACCAGCTAGCGCTCTCCCGCTACGACTACCCCCTGGAGAGGTTACGCGCAAGATATCCCCACCTACGGGGAGTAGACCTACACCCGATAGAAGGAGCGGAGCCAACCCTTCTCATCGGCTCGGACAACGCTGACCTGATCGTGTCGCTCCGTCCTCCGCTGAGAGGACCACGAGGCTGCCCGATGGCTGTTAAGACTGCGCTTGGGTGGGCCCTCCAAGGCGCTACCGAGGGGAGAGATAGAGACGGGAGAGCTACGTCATTCCTCCATGTCCGAACCGAAGAAGCAAACCAACCAACCGGACCGCCTGGAGTGGAATCTATTGCTGCCAGTGCACCTGGAACAGTTAGTACCACAAATGGTTCACCACAGGATGACCAACCAAAGAAGAAGTCTCTGTGGACAGAGCATAAGTCTGACACGGGAAAGCCTTACTACTACAACTCCCAGACTAAGGAGTCCCGGTGGTGGCGCTACCGTGCCATGGCGGCAACAGCTGTTGCCGAGGAACACCTGCAGGTGGCCATGCACCCTCACGTGGCCGAGGTCAGCATTGACGCACCCGTCAACTCCGTCGAGTACACGTCAGCCATGAAAGTCTCAGCCAGTATTGTAGACGCCTCCAAGGAGGAAAGGCCGGAGTTGGCGAAGAAGAGAGTAAAGTGGAACCCAAAAGAGGAGGCCAAGCAGGCCTTCAAAGAGCTTCTGGAGGAGGATGGTGGTTCATCCGACGCGTCATGGGAGCAAACCATGAGAATGATCATCAACGACCCACGCTACAGCGCCCTGCCCAAGCTGAGTGAGAAGAAGCAAGCGTTTAAGGCCTACCAGGCTAAGAAGGAGAAGGAACAAGCCAAGCAGCTCAGGAAGAGGAACTGGGAGGCGCTGAAGAGCATTCTGGACAACATGGCCAGCGTCACCTACCGCACCACCTGGTCCGAGGCCCAGCAGTACCTGCTGGACGACCCCACCTTCGCTGAGTACGAGGAGCTGGAGCACATGGACAAGGAAGACGCTCTGATCTGCTTCGAGGAGCACATCCGCGCCCTGGAGAAGGAGGAGAAGCAGAAGATTCTGCTGAGGGAGAGAGACAAGATGTCCGAAGGTGCCGTGGTACTGGTGATGGACCAGTCCCTTCCGCGCGCCGCCTGGCAGACAGGCAGAGTGGTCGACACTATCACCTCCTACTTCACGCTGCTAGAGCAGCCTAGCCAGTGTGCCTTCTTAGTTAACTGAAACCGAGGGTTTCATGGGGCGGCTGTTGTGAAGGCCCACAGTTTTAGAGCCAGTTTTAGTTTCCCCGAAATCAGCCCTTCTGCCCCAGTTATTTACTTTGTTATTTTCTATACTATTCTGTACGTTTATGAAGGTATATGTATTATTATTGTAATGTTTCTGTATATATTTGATGACGTAGTATATCCGGGGTGTGTCCGTGACCCGGATGTTAGGTTCGGTGGTGCCTATATAAGAGACGGAAGTAGTCCGCGAGTCAGAGTGTGTGAGGAGAAGCAGAACGAGAGAGAAGCAGAACGAGAGAGAAGCAGAACGAGAGAAAGCAACGAAGTCAATCGAAGATGGCGGATTCCGTAACACGCACCCCGTGCTGAAGCGGACCACCAAAAGTGATTATTGAGTGTACCAGTGTAGCCCGTTTAGTTGCGTTCAACGTTGGACCAAGCGAGACGCCAGCTGGACATCATCGTCGCCTCCACGAGCGGACTGCGACCAAACACTGACTCCAGCGGAGCTTCGACGCGGACCACGGGACTTGGGCCCTTCACCTCGTGGTAGACCACGAAGACGGCCCTTTCCCTCCGTGTTGCTACGTCCCCCCCCCTTTCGTCGGCTAAACTTCATCGACGCACATGCCATTCAACCAGGCCTCAACGCGCACCACAGCCCTGGACTATCAGCCTGTTCAGGCCAGAGACTATCAGTGAGTGATTGAGTGTGTGTGTGGCCGGCCGGGAGGGAATGTATATATGGGGATGTATACAACCGTCATGTGTAATAAATGTGTTGTTCATATGTAATACCGTGTGTTAGTTGTTTGTAGCTCCAATGCTAATGCTAGTTGTTTGTAGCTCCAATGCTAATGCTAGTTGTTTGTAGCTCCAATGCTAATGCTAGTTGTTTGAAGGCTAATGCTAATGCTAGTTCCCTTGCTAATGCTAACGACATTAACTGCTAGTCTAACGGTTTGCTGGCGCCCCCTGCCTGTATCCTCCTATACTGCCTATTTAGCTCCATTAGTTAGATAACCAGCCCCTTCCTAAATTATACAGTCCTTTTCAGCTACTCCCTGGTTACATTTGGCTCTTCGAGCCGGATAGGTAGTGTAGTGATAGCATGGCTGAGCGCAGCCAACCAGACCAGACAGTTACCCCCCCTTCTCCGCCCCCTGAGCCAGAGCCACGACCACAGAGAGTCCCGCGGTTGCCTCCGAGGTTACAGGAGTATGAGCTTGAGCTCGAAAGCTCACTGAGTGGTAGCGAGGAGCGCACTCCACGGGATACAGTGGTCGGAGAGGCCGAGGTGTCCGCCGGCGCGCGGGTGGCTAGCACTGAGACAGCCCTCAAAGAGCACCAGCCTGAGGATGAGATGGCAGAACCGCAGGGTTTTGCCGTGGAAACGGAAGAACAGGAAGGAGAGGCCCGGTCCGACAGCGCCTGCGGGCGGAAGAGGGAGGGCCTCAGCCTTAACGATCTGCCTCCCAGTACGGCGCGCTCGAGACCTAGCTCCTGCCGCTCAGTGGCTTCCTACCGGTCCAGGGCTTCCGTGGGCAGTTCTGCCTCTGGGGCGGATAGCCTGCACTCCAGAGGGAGTAGTGCCGCGCTGTCCGAATGTATGCGCCAACAGGCCGAGATGGCGTTAGAGCGGGAGCGCCAACAGGCCGAGACGGCGTTAGAGCGGGAACGACTCCAGTTCGAGCGTGAACGCGAACGCGAGCGCCTCCAGATGAACGGAGCGGAACGCGCGGCGGAGAGGCAGCGCCAGGAGGCGCTAGAGCGCGAGCGCCTCCAGATGGGGGCGGCGGAGAGACAGCGCCAGGAGGCGCTAGAACGTGAACGCCTCCAGATGGGGGCGGCGGAGAGACAGCGCCAGGAGGCGCTCGAACGTGAACGCTTCCAGATGGAGCGCGACCGCCTCCAGATGGAGGGGGCGGAACGCGCGGCGGAGAGGCAGATGGCGAGAGAGCAACTGCACGCAGAGAAGATGGAGGAAATGATGCAGACCATGCGCGACGTGTGCATCAGCAGAACTCCGTCGGCCCGTAGCTCCAGAGTATCATCCGCACGGCCCTCTCGAGTGCCATCTCCTGAACCCCCCGCCGATGGCTCCATGACCCCCGCCATGACTGTCCAACTACAGGCCCAGCTGACCACCTGGAAGGAAGAGGACCAGGGACCCGACCGCTACGCGGCCCAGAGGGAGCCAGCGTCGCTGCCCGGGAGGGGAGCCATTCCCCAAGAGCGTAGCACACCCCTAGGTCCTCCAGTGCACCAAAATGCATGCAGGCCGGACACCCAGACCGTCACTCCAGCACCGATGATCCACTACAGGATGTTCCCCCAGGTGGAGGGACCCAAGTTCCCCTTCTTCAAGGACGAGGACAGGAGCCAGTATGTGGAGCTACGCATCTGCCTAGACACGCTCTTGGACAACTCCTGCTCAGAGTCCTACAAATATGCGATTCTCCTTCAGCATGTGAGGAACCCCAGAGCCCACAACATGGTACTGGCCCATGCCTCCGCACCGACACCTTACACCAGAGCGCTCGCTGACTTGGATGCCCGCTACGGTCGTCCCTGGAACCACGCCCTTGCTGAACTGCAAGCCCTCGAACAGCAGGCCCCCATCAAGGATGACCGGGCGCTGGATGACTTCGCGCTCCGCGTGCACACCTTGGTTGGAATGCTGAAGACGCAGGGCCCAGCTGGCGCCAGCGAGATCAACAGCACCTCCAACGTAGAGCGGCTGCTCCGCAAGATCCCACGCTTCCGGCAGGAGAGGTTCCGGCGACAGCAGCGCGTTCGTAACCCCGGGAAGTTGGGTCTGAGCATGGCTGCCTTCGCGGAGTTCCTACTGGAGGAAGTGCATGACACCAACGTAGACGCCATGGGTTACGCTGAGCCGAAGAAGGAGAGGGAGAAGGGAGACCGCTGGGACCGGCCGAGCTCGAACAGAGGACGCACAGTAGGAGTGCTGCACACGGAGGAGGAGCCTCGGAGAGAGAGGAAAGCCCGACCTGAGGGAAAGGATTCCTCTCAAGCCCCTCAAAAGGGACGGAGAGGTCCACCGCCATGTCCGTACTGCCCCAGCGAGCACTGGTTCAATGAGTGCAGTGACTTCGACAACCTGAGTACCGAGGACAAGCAGAGGTGGCTCGAGGAGAACAAGAGGTGCTGGAACTGTGGGCGCGACCATCTGGCGAAGAACTGCACCTTGAGGAGGAAGTGCAACCGCTGTGAGGAGGTCCACCTCCACATCCTACACGAGGTCTCCCTCGCCAGGTCCACGGAGGGCAACAGAAGCCCTAGGTCCGGTCGCGCACCGGAAGAGGAAACCCCTGTCTACTACCTAGACTCGCCACAGAGCAGCAGCTCCAAGGTTCTACTGAAGGTGGTGAAGGTCCGACTTCACCACAACAACGCTGTGTACGACACGTACGCCGTTCTAGACGACGGGTCGGAACGGACCATCCTTCTCCAGGGGGCAGTGCGCCAGTTGGGGCTCCAAGGGACTGCGGAGAAGCTGACTCTGCGCACGATACGTCGCGACCTTAAAGAGGTCACCGGGGCGAGAATCAACTTCTCTATCTCCCCGGCGGGGCGGCCGTCGGATAGACATCGGCTTCAGAATGTCTTCACCGCCGACCAGCTAGCGCTCTCCCGCTACGACTACCCCCTGGAGAGGTTACGCGCAAGATATCCCCACCTACGGGGAGTAGACCTACACCCGATAGAAGGAGCGGAGCCAACCCTTCTCATCGGCTCGGACAACGCTGACCTGATCGTGTCGCTCCGTCCTCCGCTGAGAGGACCACGAGGCTGCCCGATGGCTGTTAAGACTGCGCTTGGGTGGGCCCTCCAAGGCGCTACCGAGGGGAGAGATAGAGACGGGAGAGCTACGTCATTCCTCCATGTCCGAACCGAAGAAGCAAACCAACCAACCGGACCGCCTGGAGTGGAATCTATTGCTGCCAGTGCACCTGGAACAGTTAGTACCACAAATGGTTCACCACAGGATGACCAACCAAAGAAGAAGTCTCTGTGGACAGAGCATAAGTCTGACACGGGAAAGCCTTACTACTACAACTCCCAGACTAAGGAGTCCCGGTGGTGGCGCTACCGTGCCATGGCGGCAACAGCTGTTGCCGAGGAACACCTGCAGGTGGCCATGCACCCTCACGTGGCCGAGGTCAGCATTGACGCACCCGTCAACTCCGTCGAGTACACGTCAGCCATGAAAGTCTCAGCCAGTATTGTAGACGCCTCCAAGGAGGAAAGGCCGGAGTTGGCGAAGAAGAGAGTAAAGTGGAACCCAAAAGAGGAGGCCAAGCAGGCCTTCAAAGAGCTTCTGGAGGAGGATGGTGGTTCATCCGACGCGTCATGGGAGCAAACCATGAGAATGATCATCAACGACCCACGCTACAGCGCCCTGCCCAAGCTGAGTGAGAAGAAGCAAGCGTTTAAGGCCTACCAGGCTAAGAAGGAGAAGGAACAAGCCAAGCAGCTCAGGAAGAGGAACTGGGAGGCGCTGAAGAGCATTCTGGACAACATGGCCAGCGTCACCTACCGCACCACCTGGTCCGAGGCCCAGCAGTACCTGCTGGACGACCCCACCTTCGCTGAGTACGAGGAGCTGGAGCACATGGACAAGGAAGACGCTCTGATCTGCTTCGAGGAGCACATCCGCGCCCTGGAGAAGGAGGAGAAGCAGAAGATTCTGCTGAGGGAGAGAGACAAGATGTCCGAAGGTGCCGTGGTACTGGTGATGGACCAGTCCCTTCCGCGCGCCGCCTGGCAGACAGGCAGAGTGGTCGACACTATCACCTCCTACTTCACGCTGCTAGAGCAGCCTAGCCAGTGTGCCTTCTTAGTTAACTGAAACCGAGGGTTTCATGGGGCGGCTGTTGTGAAGGCCCACAGTTTTAGAGCCAGTTTTAGTTTCCCCGAAATCAGCCCTTCTGCCCCAGTTATTTACTTTGTTATTTTCTATACTATTCTGTACGTTTATGAAGGTATATGTATTATTATTGTAATGTTTCTGTATATATTTGATGACGTAGTATATCCGGGGTGTGTCCGTGACCCGGATGTTAGGTTCGGTGGTGCCTATATAAGAGACGGAAGTAGTCCGCGAGTCAGAGTGTGTGAGGAGAAGCAGAACGAGAGAGAAGCAGAACGAGAGAGAAGCAGAACGAGAGAAAGCAACGAAGTCAATCGAAGATGGCGGATTCCGTAACACGCACCCCGTGCTGAAGCGGACCACCAAAAGTGATTATTGAGTGTACCAGTGTAGCCCGTTTAGTTGCGTTCAACGTTGGACCAAGCGAGACGCCAGCTGGACATCATCGTCGCCTCCACGAGCGGACTGCGACCAAACACTGACTCCAGCGGAGCTTCGACGCGGACCACGGGACTTGGGCCCTTCACCTCGTGGTAGACCACGAAGACGGCCCTTTCCCTCCGTGTTGCTACGTCCCCCCCCCTTTCGTCGGCTAAACTTCATCGACGCACATGCCATTCAACCAGGCCTCAACGCGCACCACAGCCCTGGACTATCAGCCTGTTCAGGCCAGAGACTATCAGTGAGTGATTGAGTGTGTGTGTGGCCGGCCGGGAGGGAATGTATATATGGGGATGTATACAACCGTCATGTGTAATAAATGTGTTGTTCATATGTAATACCGTGTGTTAGTTGTTTGTAGCTCCAATGCTAATGCTAGTTGTTTGTAGCTCCAATGCTAATGCTAGTTGTTTGAAGGCTAATGCTAATGCTAGTTCCCTTGCTAATGCTAACGACATTAACTGCTAGTCTAACGGTTTGCTGGCGCCCCCTGCCTGTATCCTCCTATACTGCCTATTTAGCTCCATTAGTTAGATAACCAGCCCCTTCCTAAATTATACAGTCCTTTTCAGCTACTCCCTGGTTACAACTGTGCTTCGCTTGTTGCTCTCGATATGTCTAAACTGCTGCCCTACAATAAGGTACACGTCTCTGGGAATGGGTTTGACCTCAGGGCCACCGGAAAGATTAAGGCTGCTCAGACTCTGTTTCAGAGACAATTCACACCTCAATAACGCACTCAGATACAGGTCACACCACTGGTCGACTGCAGTCTGTGTGTGTGTGTGTGTGTGTGTGTGTGTGTGTTAGTCCGTATGGTGTGTTCACAGCCAGGTTTGGGAGACAGATATAGAGGCCAAGAGAAAGACACCCTTGGGTGTTTCGCTTGTTTAAGCTTCCTAATCCCTGCAAAAGATTTGCAATAATTTTAAGTAATCCTTTTACAATTTAACCCTCGCCACCAGTGGAGACTGGTGGAGGTATACATCGGATTGACGGGCTCATTGTAATGCATGGAATGGAATGAGGAATAGTATTGAGTCCGTCCTCTGATTGCTACCTCCTCCAGCCTCCCCTGGTTGTCACTAAATGACTCTTCTGGGGCATTGGTTGTACCGCTCCACACATGTGAGCATTTTGTGTAATTCACTTCAGATTGCTTGAACAATTCTTAAGTTCTGAAGTTCTTCTTAAGGGCCAGGAGCACAATGTCTGTATCTATGGTCCTCTATGGTGCTCAGTTGCTAGAGCAAGGCACTGACAAAGCTAAGGCTGTGGGTTTGAATCCTGCTGGGACCATGCCTGCGTTTGTACATTTTCCAGAGCGCACACTGGGTTCAACTTCATAAAGGGACCAAGTAATTTGATTCGACAAGAGGCAGTCAGGTGGACGCTCTGGCGCTCTCAGAGCTAATTTACGAACTCAGCCTATATAAAAACAGGCACTCACTGTACTCTAAACTGCTTTGGAAAAAAGTGTCAGATAAATGGCATATATTATCAAGTTGACAGTGCTAGCTGACATGTAGTGTCTTCTGTGATACCCCACAGCATTTCTCTATTTGACAACTACATGAGGGAGAAATATCTTTTCATTTACACTGACATGTATTTACACAACTGTGATGCTGTTTCCCCAGCTCCTCATGACTGTTTGTCACAACAGTCAGATGTCCTGCCATCACTGACTGTGTTTGGAGATGACAGTGCTCTCCATGGTGAAAACATCATTCCACTTCACATCATCGTGTGTGTGTGTGTGTGTGTGTGTGTGTGTGTGTGTGTGTGCATACACGTGTGTGCGTGTGTCTGTGCAGATACACATGTGCATGTGTGTGTGCGTGCGTACATATCTGCATGCGTGTGTGTGTGTTTGTATGTGTTTGTATGTGTGTGTGTGTATGTGTTTGTCTGTGTGGGTGTGTGTGCGTGTGCGTGTGTGTGTGTATGTATGTGTGTGTGTGTGTGTGTGTGTGTGTGTGTGTGTGTGGAGGGGGAGGGGGAGCAAGCAGGTACCTCTGCCTCATCCATCCCAAGCATTTACTGGCTCAGCAGCCAGTTAGCTGCACTCAGCACTGCACAGCTGTTAAGACTTATCCTCTTAAACACAAGGTGGGCACAAAGAGCCGTAACGGAAGAGCTGCCAAGCTGAGCTTGCCCAGGTGTGCTTTGCTTCGGTCCACGGCAGCGGCGTTGGCAACAGGCAGCCTCCGCAGCACAGAGCCATGCCTACTGTACAGACAGCCTCTACCCATAAATCTACCGCGAGCCCCTCTGCAGGTGGGAAAGTGATTACTCACCACAAAACCAGCGTCAGACCTCTGTAAAAATACGCCATTTAACTGGTAAACTGCAGCGCCGGGCAGGAGAGAGCCCCGCTGTTCGCCACACAAGCTGAAATTAGGTAGAACACGCCAGGAGAAGGTTCTACCGAGGAGGCATACCAATGACGCTAGGCAGTTGTTGTCAGAGCCTACCGAGGTTCAGTTGGAACGGTAGTGTGGAATATCAATGATTCTGGACTGTGGGTATTGTGAACTAAACCTGGTCATGGTACTGTAAAATATTTAGTGCATTTTCACCGGTCGTCATTGCAGTCCTGTGGGGAGGGGAGGGGGGGGGCGTAGGATTGATACGGATCAAAAATGGCAAAGTGGCTGGCAATGATTCTATTTTATAGCGTATATTTCAAGCCATTAGGAGCTGCTGGTGTGATAATGGCTGCCGTGTAGAAGGGAGCAGCATCTTCCTGGTCTGTGGGCTTCATGTATGGCACATGCATTCTCATTAATGACCTATTTCATGGCACATTAATTTAAATGATTTTATGGAATGCAACATTAGCAGAACTCCAACTCATAATTCTTGCAGAGGGCAATATTTGGACATTTAATTTTCTGGATTTTTCTCACTCAACCAACCCCCCTCCCCTCCATAGCTGTCTTTCTTTCATAAATAGAAGCTCAGCTGACATTTATCTCTCATTGCTGTACCTTACAGTGTATGGCAAAGGGTGGAAGAGGTCCCTCTGGTGTCTGTTCATTCACACTATGGTGACATTTAAAGCTATGTCGTTCAAACCGTTTTCTAATCAAAACCATCACATGGGTTACCCTTTACTGTATTGTTATTTAGATGTTTTCTGATGTATTGTGTTTCTCTACTGGTTCAACTGGTATATTGTTCCAGGTGCGTCCTCTTTGCTGTCCCCCAGCGTTTTCAGTCACTCTGCAGATTAACAGAACTAAAGTGCTCCCGCGTCCTCCGAGGGCAGGCATCCATGTTTTCCACACAGAGTGAAATGTCTTTCATCTTCAGTCTCCTGGTCCCTGTCGGCTGTCCTTAACCACCCACATCGCACAAACACTATCACCTTCAGTAAATATGTGACAGGCGTCATGCCTATCACCTTGTGATGTATATCTGGAGAAGGCAGATGGGGTGGGGTGGGGGTGGACTGGGGGCACGGTGGTTGGGAGGGGGGCTATTCCTGACAAATGGACATGTTTGTGGAACGCCAGTCAGTCACTCCAAATTCACCCCACCACCCCACTCCACCCCAACACCCACTCCCTCATCCCCACCCCCCAACACCCACTCCCTCATCCCCACCCCCCAACACCCACTCCCTCATCCCCACCCCATCGTCTCTCTCGCCAGTCAATGTACGGTACAAGCACTGGGACTTCACGGCAAAGATGGATACAGCCCCCACAAATAGCAGCAGCCATGCCACCCCCCTCAATCACAAGTGTGACTGATGGACATATACCCTGGAAACTGCTTGTCTGTCTCTATTAGATACCACTTCCCCCTGACTCTAACAGTCATGGGTGGCCTGGCCATCTCTCTCCTTCATGTAGGTGATACAGCTCTCTCTGTCTTTCTCTCCTTCAGGTAGGTGATACAGCTCTCTCTGTGTCTCTCCTTCAGGTAGGTGATACAGCTCTCTGTGTCTCTCCTTCAGGTAGGTGATACAGCTCTCTCTGTCTTTCTCTCCTTCAGGTAGGTGATACAGCTCTCTCTGTCTTTCTCTCCTTCAGGTAGGTGATACAGCTCTCTGTGTCTCTCCTTCAGGTAGGTGATACAGCTCTCTCTGTCTTTCTCTCCTTCAGGTAGGTGATACAGCTCTCTGTGTGTCTCCTTCAGGTAGGTGATACAGCTCTCTGTGTCTCTCCTTCAGGTAGGTGATACAGCTCTCTCTGTGTCTCTCCTTCAGGTAGGTGATACAGCTCTCTCTGTCTTTCTCTCCTTAGGTGATACAGCTCTCTCTGTGTGTCTCTCCTTCAGGTAGGTGATACAGCTCTCTCTGTGTGTCTCTCCTTCAGGTAGGTGATACAGCTCTCTCTGTGTCTCTCCTTCAGGTAGGTGATACAGCTCTCTGTGTCTCTCCTTCAGGTAGGTGATACAGCTCTCTGTGTCTCTCCTTCAGGTAGGTGATACAGCTCTCTGTGTGTCTCTCCTCCTGCTGAGAGGCAGGCTAATAAGGGCGGCTCATGAGAGGATTATGAGATGTAATTAAAGGGGATATTTAATGTTCGCCACCGTTTGTGAGGGGAGGATCTTCATAAAACGACAATGGGTACACAAACACGCACGGACGCACGCATATGCACTCATACGCACTTGCACACACACACACACACACACACACACACACACACACACACACACACACACACACATACCCAGACATGCAAAGCATACTGCAGAGGCATCTCATAAAAGTAGATCAATTATTTTTTTATTAGCGAATTTTAATAAATAAAGGACTTAATAAAACTGTATCCTTATTAATGCCAACATTATCATATTTCTTTCATGAGTTTCCTTTCTTGTTTCAAAGATGACAGCACTCTATAACTGTCATTCATATCACAAACAATGGCTTTCCATTATTACTGTGCTAGAGCAAATATAACATGCCCTCAATTGAAGACACCGGCTCTCCACTCAAAGACAATTCTCTGCTGGCGCTGAAATGAATGCCTTGTGTTTTCCTCTTCATTTTTCAGTCGATAAAAACTAAAATTGGTTTGGCTTTTGATTTCCACCGTGCGAATGGGGTGAAGGGGTAACGTTAGACAGGGGTTTTTTCAGATCCGCTGCCATACCATTTCTACAGGGATTGGATGTTTGATCTTTCTGTGGAATATTGAACAGCCATCTCCAACCTTCCTCCCTCCAACCTCTTCAGACGTCTCGTCAGATGAACCTGGTCACATCTCAGTCCTATTATATGAAATGAGCATTAGGGAGAAGGATATCTGAGAGTCTGTGATTTTTTAGTCAGTTGTTTCCGCATAGTTCAATCAACCAGTTACCTTCACTGTCAGGCCACATGCACATCTCTCTGACAAACCCTGCAGTCAAATTGAATCTCCTCTGAAATAAGACGCCTCTCTCTTTCTGATTCTGTGAGCGCGCCTGTCTCAGGAAGTCACTTCTCACTAAATAAATCAAAAAGTGTTTCTCCTCCCAGAGGTACCGAGTGTGTGTGTTTGTCTGTGTGTGTGTGTGTGTGTGTGTGTGTGTGTGTGTATGTGTGTGTGTGTGTGTGTGAGAGAGAGAGAAAGAAAACTGGTAACAAGTGAAAGTATGCAATTATCTTCCTGAGGCATCTCTTGAGAGATGGAGGCACTTTGCGATTCTTTACCAACATAAATGAATGTCTCTCAGCCGGGGGGGGAGTTCAGAACTGAGAGTCTCAGAGGCGTGACGACACCTTCCAATCATGCACCGAGAACAAGTGGAAGCAAGTGGACAAGACATCCTGTCAATCTCACGTCCCCTCCTGAAACTCCTTAGTATGCAGTGTGTGTGTGTGTGTGTGTGTGTGTGTGTGTTAAAGGCTCACATGTTGACATTCATAGCTTATGTATGACATCCTGGGACTACAATGTTATTGTACAATGTCAGAAAATTAACATTTAGATCAAAGTATGTGTATTTTGGGCGATACATTCTATTTTCTGAGCTCCTCCTAAAACTATCTCCTACATGTTGAGGCTACTGTATGACATTTGCAACTATCTAACAATCTAACAACCTTTCGACACATTTTTATTGAGAATGGCTCCTAGTGATATCTGGCAAGCTTTCCCAAATAGCTCTGTGAATGACTAACTTGTGCTTCTGTTCTTCAAGGTTGTTGTTTTTTTTTAAAGAAAAAATAGGAAGCCAAACTGAATGGCGCGGAAAAATACATTTCAAAGACGAGTAAAGGTACTGTAAACATAATAAATTTGAATCATCATTAAATCATCGGAACATTCTCCAGCGAGACTCTTCTATTGACACATCAATCCATGCGACGTGTGTGGCACTATTGGTCTCCTTTTGTAATAAAAAATCAATTCATCAAGAAAACTTCTTGGCAGTGTGGTTAATCTCATTAAATACGATACACAGTGTTCTAAGCCGAGCTATTTCCCTGTGCATTCAGCCCAGTCAAGACAATATGCCTTTTATTTCACAAATAAAAACACTACAAGCTGTTTATGAGATCTTGTGGGAAATGTGGCGCTGCAATATGGCAGGGCTTACAGATAAGCTGCTCAGTCTTTCTTCCTAACTGAAACTGAGACTACAGAGACAAGGTCCAAAGCCTTGAAGCCATAACTGGATACGGGAATACATGACTAAGGCAGAGTACTGTATCTTTTCAACATGTTTCCAGTTCTGCAATTACAAACCAATAAGAACATTACTAAGCCCTAGCCCTAGCCCTGGTCCTAGCCCTGGTCCTAACCCTAACCCTAGTCCTAGCCATGGTCCTAACCCTAGCCCTAGCCCTGGTCTTAACCCTGGCTCTAACCCTAGCCCTGATGGCCAACAAGCTACAGGGCTTCTTTTATTTTAGAAACAAACATTTCCTGTATTCTTTGAATGGAATTATCTTTAGAAGGTTGTTCTTATAGCCTCTGTCACTTTGTCACTTTCACTGTTGATTTGTGACATCGTCATAAAAATGGCTAGGCCTATAACAAAGGTAAGGTAGCATAGGTAGCATAATTGAGTCAAGGGAATCAGATCCAATGATTTTGACAGTCTTTAAGTCTTCACCATGTGCAGCTAGTGCGTATTATCTTTTTTTTAAGCAACTCCAAGGTATAGGAGTATAGTGTATGCTTACAAGCACTTGTTGGAGTGTTTCACGACCATGGTAACTAATGAGTCATACTTATGAATATGCACCTACATTGTTATATTACCAACGATATACAGAATGGTTATCTAATGTTTTACAAGGTAGATAAGGAACCCAGAGAACAAGGAAGGCAAGCCAGATCAGACGATTTCTGCCGATAAACCGCTCATTTAATCCAAAAAGGGGTATCAAAATTACCTAATCATCAAGGAACAAAATTTGGCACCATTCTACCCTGTGAGCATGGATGAGACTAATTTACTAAACATACCCTCCAGTCACATAATTACATGTAATTTTACCGGCATAATTAACTAATTTAATTACTTCTCCTCAAGAGCATCAATTATTGATATTACAGAGCATTCAGACTGCGTGCGCTCTCGACGTGTGGTGCATTCAGAGGACAGTAAACACATGCTAGCTCTCCAAGAGCCTTGGCTGGCTTCCTACAGGGGCAGTGAGGAGAAACCTTCCTGTGTTACAGTAGATGGCACGGACGCCACGAGTGCCTATTGAGAGGGTGCGGCGGGGCCACAGAGGCAGGGTTCTTACACACAGTTAATCACAGGCTCATGCCAACCATGGTGAGGAATTTCAAAGGTGGGCTACCATCTTCCTTTCAGAGGACGCCTGGACGTGGGCCAGGGGTGGCCGGGGGACTTAGGGACATCTGAGGATGGGCGTTTTGTTGTAATACATGGAACGGAATGAGGGTTTGATACCGTTCCTTAATCCCTTCCATGCATTACAATGAGCCCGTCCTCCGATTTGTACCTCCACCAGCCTCCCCTGAGTGCTATGAACCAACTAGACAAACCATTCCTAAACGACACCCAGGTATGGGGAGCTAGCTACACCAGAGTAGGCCCAGTTCTTTCTTTTTTTCCTCAGATGTTATAGTACAGTCGTCTGGACTGGAGAACACTCATCTGTATAACAAAGAGGGCTTAGAAAATGGGTCTTTAATGGTTTTAAAACTTAGGGAATGTGTCTATCCGGGTTAGTGCTCGAGAAGGTAATGCACATACATGACTAAAGTATGTATCATACTGTGATTTATTTTTGATGTCTAATTTAAAAGGCTTTTTTTCCCAGTTGCTTACCACGGTAGTACCTTTCGGTGGGGGGTCTCAATTAATAAGCCGATATGTAAATGAGGTGGACATGGTGCTAAACTTCCTCCGTCCTGGACTGATCCACTTTAATGAATTGTCTGGTTTTCATGAGTCGCGTGTGACCACGCATTAATGTTCCTCATCTATCAGAGCTGTTTTGGTCACAGGCGGTCTTCCGAGACTGATACCACAACTGCTTTTATTTAGCAAACGTGAATACTGAGCAGCAGCCTCTAATGAGGTGCTTCTGTTAAAAAACATGTTTTTGTTTTTCTTTTCTTTAGGACTGCTTTCCCCCCTCTCTCTTTGTGGCGGCACTCTGCTGAGTGGAACCTGCTGGAGCTTGGTTCCCTCCCCCTGGCCTTGCATTAGCATCCTCTTCTGATCCATTAGTGCCATTTAAGGCTCATGGTGCACAGCACTCAGAAAGAGCACTTTGAACTACAGTAGAACTAGTCACTAACTACTAACTACAAACTACTAAATGGAAAAAGGGGCTGAAAGCAAGGCCCCTGTTCTGCCCACCAATCTGCCCACCAACACATCATGCTGTGAATTCTTTTTGAATAACAGATCCACTGAGGGCATTGATCACTATCTGCACCCACAAGGAGAAACAGCATGCAATCCCCTTATGGGACTTAACCCCCGTTTTAACATGCACCATGGACCAACAATATACCACTACAATGCTAGTTAGAGTGTCACCCCCCTATGAGCTGGTCAGTGGCTGTAAACTCATTCAGTGGCCAGTGGCTGAACCCTGGAGGGGGTCCATCTCCACACTATCCTGTCTGAGACTAGAGACACTCAGGACAGTCCTCCATATGAGACTAGAGACACTCAGGACAGTCCTCCATATGGGGCGGCCTGGCCTGGACTTGATGTGGAGGAGACAAACGGAACACTGGGGTGAGAATTGAGTTTGTGACGTCACGGTGGAGTTGGGGGGGGGGGGGGCAGGAGCAGCCTCCTCTGCACCTCTAATTATATTCATAACAGCAATCTGAATGTGCAGGGCCCGTGATGAATGTGCCACCCAAGTGTGACTCGCTCTAATGGGATTCTGGGATACGCCACTGGTCGACAACAAGGGCCTAGAGCAGACAGCGACTCTCGCTTCAGTGTCACACGCGGAGAAAGGAGAGATGGGGCCTCATACACACTATGTACTCTCTTTGTCATTATTCCATTCTATGTAAACGGCAGGGTCTCACCCCTCCTCTTCCAGTGGTGTGCCTGTCAACGTGTGTGACAGAGCTGATGATACTTGTGTTGAAGTTGCTCGTTCCTGTTGTAATGTACCTGGCAAAACCAGACGACACGCTCAGATAACACGCAGGCCTCTTTGACAGATGTGCTATATTTAAGGAATGACACAGGAGATGGTGTGCCACATGGTGGATGTCTAGAGCGGCTGTGATGCGGTCATAGGCAGGAGGCGCAGCCATATACTTTGTGACAGCAGCTGGTGAAAGCGGGAGCAAGTCGTCAACCAATCAAAATGTTCAGACTTTTATTCTGAAAAATTTCAATAAATGTCAACGTTGTTGAAAAATCAATGACACACTTGCTAGTCAAGCCAAAATATTGCAATGCATTGGGTTCGGTGAGTAATCCCCACTTCTACCTAGTTAGTGTAGAGTAGTGGGGATTACAGTGCAATATTTTGGCTTGACTAGCAAGTGTGTCATTGATTTTTCAACAACGTTGACATTTATTTCTATTTTAAATAAATGAATAAATGTCTGAACATTTGGTCAGTTACCGACATGTTCCGCTTTCACCAGCTGCTGTCACATATAGAAGCTGTTAATATAGTAGTACACTCCACCTAGATTGCCCCTGACAGTTCACACATCATATCAAACCTAATGGTATCTGACTTCTAAAGGTGGATTATCATAAGAAGAGATCATCTTATCTTGAGCCTTCATGGTCAGTAACGAGGAGGCAAATATGCAGATATTTCAAACGAGGGGACAACATAATCTGAGATTTAAGGGTAGGTATAGAAAGGCATACATGCAAAGAGCCCCCCTTTGGGACACAATTACCATAGTGAAGTGGCACTGGAGGCCTTGTCACCACATAATACTTACATCCATCAGTCAAAGTGCCATTACAGTTTCTCCTCTCCCAGCTCAAAAACATCCATTGTGCCACAAAGAAATCCCTCAACAAAGTCTGAGCGTACCCCGCCACATCAAAGCCTGGTGTTTGATGCGACCCTCGTTCCTGCCTGCGTTCTACACAGTACCGGACAGTCTCCCAGGCCCCACAGCAGGGCGTCGATTGGCTGTGGCATTGACAGACCATCTGTAACTGTGTCACGTTGGATTACAGTGAGGGGAGGAAAACACAAAGGCAACCAGAGGAACGAGGGGAGGGAGAGAGGGGGGAGGAGGGGAGGAGGGGAGGAGGGGGGGGGGGGGGGGGAGGCAGATCAAACCCTCTCCTCCAGGAGAGCCTCTCTGAGACAGGTCCTTATCCTGGAAGAAAAGACTTAATCCCTCAGCCCTCTTTCCTTCTCTCCCTTTCTCTCTCTCCCCTTCTCTCTCTCTCTCTCTCTCTCTCTCTCTCTCTCTCTCTCCATGCAGGGCTGCAAGCTGGCTGCGGGGCTGCTGTGGGACACCAGTGGCTCAGCTGTAGGGCTTTATGTCCCCATGGGAACCTGCCTATGAGATTGATCTACGCCATGTGAAGAGCACAAAGACCTTGGGGTTTACGTGCTGTGGAACACTGGATGTATCAAGATGTATCCAGGCTGGGAGGATCCATACCTGTCTTATCTCATCCCGTATACATCGGACAGATGATGAGAGGGGGCGGTGGGGGGGGGGGGAGGCGGGGGGGCGGAAGCTCCGTGTTCAACATGAGCCCGGCTATGATGAAAAACATTTCACACTATTGTACGATTCTCTCTATTGTATGAGTCTCTTTCTTCATCTCCCTCTCTCTCTCTCGTCTTTTTTTTCTTTCTCTATAGATATTTGTGAGAATCTGTGAATATTGTTTCTTTTGTTTTGCCAAACAGATGAAGATTGACATAATACATTGCATAGAAAAAAGAAAACAAATATGGCGTTTGGATGTCACAGTAGAGCAGCTCCTCTACCTTGATATGAATTGCACCACGACTTCAGAGCACCTTCATTTGCAGATCAATTTGCTTTGAAAGCCACACATTGTGGGTGTAATGGCATAATCTGCCAAGGCTGTGTTGTCTTCTGTTGGCCCTGATGGTGCCAGTGCTCCTGCTGCAGTGTGATTGAGTCCATGCCTCCAGTGTGTTAGTGCTGCTGTATCTAAGAATCCTATTTTTCTGCGCTTTTGTGTTGAGTGGAGATAGGACCATCGCTGAACGCTGAGGGCAATCACAAGGTCACAGAACACATCAGCAGAGAGAGAGAGAGCCCCTCTCCCCTATCCCCTCTCTCTCTCTCTCTCTCTCCCTGTTGCTCTCCCTCTCCTTGTCGCTCTCTCTCTCTCACTCCTTCTCTCTCTCTCTGTTTCTCTCTCGCTCTCTCTCTCTTTCTCTTTCTTTCTTTCTTTCTCTCTCTCAGTCACATTGATCTCACAGAGCAGAGGAGGCACTCTCTACACACAGCCTGACCTGAAACACACTTCAATTATTCTTTTCTAGAAATAATAAACATTTACCCCTTGGCATTTTCTCAGAAATAGGTTGTATTTATTTCTGGAATCCATGCTCTATCTCTCAAACACAAATGAATAGCCTTTCTGGGAATGTTCTCATTGCAGCAGTCTCCAGTGCAAATGTTAAATCGAGTCGTTGCTGTCATGGAACAGGATGATGAAACAGACACAAACAATTCATATGGGCCGATGCCAGGACAAAGTCATCACAAAGTTAATTGATATTATTCTAAATAAATGAAAGCAATTACTATTACTACCGGTACTAACAATTATCCAATATTACTAACAATTATCCAACATATAGGCCTACTGTACAAATGTCCTGATCCAGTATTATACAGACTATTGTGTTGTTAATCCACAGAGATACCCCAACGTTATGGATTCCCTAGAGAAGGCCTGGAGTTTAAAAGCAGACTGTGAAGCAACGCTGCAGCTTACATAAATATTGCAATAGGTTCTCAACCCTTCTCTGGAGTCCTCTCTAGGCAGCTGTAAGTGAATAATGCATTACGAAGACAGGAAAGATAGTGGTACTGTAGTTTGATAGTTAGTATAATATGACTTGTTTACATGACAAATCTATACAAAGGGGGAAAAGCCTGTAGTTGTTTTATATCAAGCCCTCCTTTGACATTCATTTAATAATTCACAAATATCTTCCTCTCCCTCTGCACGAACAAACAAGAGAAGCTTGTAAGAAATAATATCTTAAGAATAGTACTGTATTTTACAGTTATTGTTAATCAAAAACTGTGACAAACTGTTTCTAAGAGCTACTGGTGTTGTTCCACTTTTTATATTTCCTTTGAGGATGTTCTTTTCTTGACATTGGTGTGTTTCCATGGTACTGTGATTCATATTGCTCTCCCAGGAATCACCAAGTACTGAGAGCAAAATAAAAAGTAAAAAACAGCAACTAGAGTATTTTGTCTGTTATGTTTTTTAACATGGGTCTCAGTTGAATAAACTGTTCTCTCATTACTGTATAGACTTCAGAATATGTGGTTACAATATTTGGATTTCTTATCAAGTGTAACACATTCTTGATCATTTCATTATAAAAATAATTTTAAAGAAACCAATTTTCTAATCAATGTCTCCATGAACCATGAAACTAGAATATCAAAGTCTATTTTTCCTAGTTGAATCAAACATATAAATGTTTGAGGGAGGAAATAGAAATAGATTAAATATAAATAAATTCAATTAGGTCCTATCATTTTCATATTACCATCAGTCCCCAAATTTATTTTTCAAACTTTTAAGATCACAATACTGAACAGAAATTTACATTCCCACCGTTATTCTCTATGAAATAGAATCCCGCCCTTCTGAAAGCTGCACATATTTTGATATGCAGATATTGGAGGAAAAAAAATCAATTTTTGAACTTTCCATCAGACCATGACAACTGTTAGCTTTCAGATTTATCAGAGAGGAAAAATAAGTACCTATAAAAATGAATTGCTTCAATTACATGACTTGAGCAGCTTTGTACCTTGAAATTGACTTGCGGTTCATAGGAAGGTAGGTGGTAATAGCCTGGGCGCCTCTGCTCTTAGGATGTGCACCCCTTTCATCCAGTAAACAAATGCCTCAGATCTAAAGGCTTCCCTATAATTGTTATGCTAACCTTGGAGAGCGAAACCTCTCCATTAGCATTTGAAGGAGCTAAATATTAGCCAAGAAAGAAAGCTCTCCCTTTTAAAGGCATGAGAAAAAGTCCCATTCCTTTGGTATCTAACCATCTGTGCTGGCTTCTCTCCCTCCACAGCAAACAGTACTTAGGAACTGGGACTAAAGAGGCACTGCATATTTGCTTCTGAAAATAAACTAAAATAAACTACGACATCCACTCATTTAGAAAGGCTCTGATGCATCTTCAGTCACATATTTTTGACTCAAGATCAAGAAGGGGTTTTTCTATTACTAATGTCCAAAATCTTTAAATGTATCGCAAATAACTGGCAACATTCCTCAGAATTAATTAGATCTCGGGTAACAACACAGTACTGTATAAGCCTACAGAAATCTTGCAAATCTTCATTTTATGCATGTGTAAATGCATGTTGATGGATTGTCTCTCCTTAAACTAATTGACAGAAAGCATCGAAGTAATATCCCGACATTAACTGAGGAACTTAAAAACAGATTTTCGGGCTGTTTTGTGTGATGTCCTTACTTGATTGAAATGGTAATATGGTGATTAGTGAATTCCCTCCTTTTATTTACATGGTGAGATTGCTGGTTTGGGAATGTTGGATGGCCGTCTTTGAGGCCAGTGCCCTGTGCCCTGCTGTGCTGGAGGCACACCTGTTACACTTTCCCAGGGGCGCGGTGGTGAGAGCTGTGCTGTCGGCCCAACACAAAGCACACAGCCCTGTTCAAACTCACACAACAGCAGCAACCGCCCACACTGCATACACAGGGCATGGCACCGCGCATTCATCCTCAAGCATTTCCTGCCCCACACTAACACACACCAACCCAAATTCCTCAGCACAAGTGGATTTGGAATCCCCCCCCCTTTTTTTTGTATAAAGGCCGATTGAATGATAAAGGAATGCCTTGTGTGAGATATACAGAGAAAATCAATTTCAAAGTGTAGAGCAAGAAGGGGGGGGGAAACCAAAACGAAATAATGATAAAACAGATGTTTCAGGACTAGAGCGAGTGGCATTATACCGTCCAGAAGGGGAAAAAATGAATAATTCAAATCAATTGAGAGATTAGGTGGAAATCAGATGACGAAAGGGATGAGGATGAAAAGATGGGTTAATGACCAGGGGATCAACCTTGGCTCTACACTGGCCCCAGGCCTCATTATGGACACCAGTGCTAATCCTATCCTAGTCCTGCAATAAGTACTCTTTTTGTTCCCCCCCGCCCCCACCCCCTCCTAAAAAAAAGGCATTCCCTCGCAAACACCAAACACACTAACAACAGGCCATGGGTCCATCCTCCATCTCCCAGGAACATGCAACAGTGAGCAGTGAGAGGGAGAGAGAGAGAGAGAGAGAGAGATAGAGAAAGAGAGGGAGAGAGAGAGATAGAGAGGGAGGGAGGCAGAGAGAGAGAGGGAGGGAGGCAGAGAGGGGGGGGGGTAGAAAGACAGAGGGCGAGGATGGACACCTGTGAGCTATGAATTTCAAAGTGATGTTTTTCCCTCCCTTTTGAGCGGCCACCCGGGGAAGCACAATGAGGGGATCTCCTATAGACTCACTTTCACCACGGCGACAGCCAGCCCTCTCTCTCTCTCTCAGGATCGCCACACATTCCAAGCGGCATTGGAGTCAGATCAGAGGCAGGAGTCCAGGGTCGCTGACTAGAAAGACAAGGAGCAGATGGTAGGCTTTGTCATTCCCTCCTCTTTTCAGCTCCACGCAGCCCCGCCATGTGAGAAAGCGTTTTTCCCTCGCACTGGAGCATTGATGGCTGAATAGGCCCACCACATGCTACCAGCCTGTAGGTATGGACCTTCACTAGCAGATGGTGAGATCATTTGGAGCAATTAATTCTTTGAAAGTATCAGTGGGAACATGTTTGTCGTGGCGATTGGGGCACGTGGTGAATAAGACCACTAAGTCCCTACAAAACTTCTTATGGAGGCTAGTTTCGGTGAAGGAATGGAGTGAATGAGAGGGGAGGTTTTCTTGGGGGAAAGCGCGCGTAAACACTATGGGAACCTTTTTTTTTTGGTTGAAAGGCTAGGGGTCTGAATCAGAGTTTCCACATTCCTGAAGATATTGAAAAATAAACAGGTCAAAGATGGTTTATATTCAATTCAAAAAAGCCCCAGTTCAGTTTTTTTATTATTCTTTTTTACAGCAAACAAGAAGACTCTCCTCGGAATTTGATAAAAACAAAATGAATGAAGATTAATTAAGGTTGTGATACCTTGATTAGTCCAGTTTAGTTTTTCATTTACTAGACCCATACAGTATGACTGATAAAACAAAAATTCCCGCAATAAGCATTGATTGAATGTCTGTGACAATTGTATGTCACCTACGTGTCAAAGCATCAATGCATCAACCTGTCGATCAATCAATCATTCAATGGCTCGATCAATCAATCAATCAATCAATGAAACTTAATAGTATTCAGGGTTAATCATGATTGATGGTAGTACATCCAGTTTAGTATCAGTGACATGAAGAATGTAATCCCACAGCACACAGCATCATAGACCCTATGATCCTCTGGCCAAGAGTCCAACTGGCCCTCATTAACTATAACATCATCAGCATCTCCTTCCTTGAAGTGACGCAGTAACCCATTGCTGTGGAACTTGTCCCCTGTCGAACCGTGGGAGCATCTCCTACGGTCTGAATAAGGCCATCTGAGCGGCTGCAGTGACCTCACGGCCTGGTCAGCGCACACGGGGAAAATCCCAAGTGCCTCAACTGTGCCAGTTATAGTCACAAAACAGATGTTCAGTGGCAGAGTAATGAAACGTTTTTTTGTTTTTTTTCGTGCGCCAGAAGCTCTCTCGAAAGTCAACGCCTCTCACTCCACTTGCAACAACAGCAAAAGAAAACACTGTCCACCTACTCTAGATCTGTTCTGGGAAACTGTTCACGAACACAGGAGAATTATATGGGACAGAAACAGAACAGGGATCTCATGCCAAAAGGATCCATTTAAGGCAAACGTATGAATGTTGCTACAGGATGCTTGTACAGTACAGTGTTATCGAATAGAAAAGACTAGAACAGAATTGATTCAATGATGATGATTCTAATAATTCAGCCACAACGGTTTTCCTGTGGTGACACCCAAATGTCTATAACCATGTGTTATTTGAGTCCCCTCAGTTATGAATACAAACAGTACATATTACCCTAAATGCCACCATGTGTCCACCCCTCATAGTCCACACTGGGAACTGAAAGTAGCAGATGGGGAGTTTCCAGAAACTCCCATTATTATTAACCATATAGAAACCCACACACAACCTAATAATGCTGTTTAAATGTACTACTAAGGGCCTGAAGCATGATCGGTCTGTCAAAATATTAACTCCCTTGACCTTCAAACCATGTGACGCCTTCTATTTAAGCTTATGAATTGTATCTGTGCCTGAACGTAAAACACAGAGCTTTTACAAAGTAAAACACAGACAATTTCAAATTCCATTCATTCAATACATCAATGCTGCTCAATCTTTGTGAATTGAAATTAGTGTTCTGACATGTCTTCTGATGTCAGCGATAACTCTGTGAATGAAGATTAGTTATAAAGAGGTGTGCCCTGCTACTATAGATAGCAATACTCTATACATAATGTCCTTGTAACACCATTAAGTAATGGGTGCAGTTTCTGACTTGTCTGGCTATGGGCAGGAGATAATAAAAGCAATTACATTCAAATGATTGCTATTATTGCTTCAAAGCTTCATGTCTTCTTAAGTCATTAGATCTCCTATCACGCTCATCTATGTTTTATAAAGCTTGGTCGGGCTGTCGTCCGACGAAATTAGTTACAGTAGAGTTCTAAAAGAGAGAAGAGAAGAAGAGAGAAGAAGAGGGAATCTAACATGAGCTGTCCTTGAATTTGGCTGTTTCTTATCTATCTTCCCTGGAAAAAACGTATCTAACTTCTTATACTTGATAATGTATCCAAACAATAGATCAGTGTGGGAACCACCTGTGGTTCCTGCTCTGGGGACGTACCAGGGAGGTTCCAGGAAGAGAAAGCAGAACCAGGACCAGGACCGATCGCTTCTCATTTCTGTTAGACAGGGAGTTTCTGCTCTCCCACATACGACGAGCATCAGAAGTATGGGTCACAGTAGTGCTCTGTTCTGGGGTTATGGAAAAGACAAGTCAAGCCGACCTAGTGGTAGAGAGGACAAATGACTTTACTGTGAGTCACTATGTGTTTAAACAATATCACATTCCCTAGCTGACTAACCATAATGGTCTGCCAGGGTGCCCATACACAGTTTTGTATTCTTGTGTGAACAACCAGTAATTAATACCTTTTCTATAAGGTATGAAAGAAATGGGAGTGTGTGTGTGTGTGTGTGTGTGTGTGTGTGTGTGTATGCGTGTGTGCGTGTGTGCGTGCGTGCGTCCGTGTGTGCGTGCCTGTGTGTGTGTATGTGTGTGCGTGTGTGCGTGTGTGTGTGTGTGTGTTGCTGCAGATGGTTACTCAGGTTGCTGTGTAAACACTAATGCACCTGTGTAAATGACAGAGAGTGGTGTTATGTTTTGCAGGGAGGGCATGGGGGAATAAGACATGTTGTGCAAACTGTGTCACCTGGAGAGAGACTGACTTCGGGTCAGCGTTAGTTACCACCCATTATCACAATGACAACCAAACCAAACCCGACCAGTGGGATTGGCGCAGCACACCATTGCTGTGTCACAACAAAGGGGGAAGTATAGCAATCATGCTTACCTAATGAGCGGTAGTTGCTATGCTCAGGTCCCAAGTCAGCAGACTCTAATAGGGAAGTAAATACACGACTCTGATTACAGAAGTGAAGACAATGGAACCATACAAAGTAAAACAACAAGATACTGTGTATGTAAGCTACTACTGTACAATACAAATGTGCCAAATTAGTGAATTTTCTAGCTTACTGTAATACAATAAAACGGAGTTGGACAATGTGTTCCACTTTGTTATCTACTGTACAGCCTTTTCGTTGGGAGGAGGGTTCAGCGTGTAACAGGAAAGGTTACCATCAAACATTCATACCACAGAGCTCTTTTGAAGCATAGAAACACTGTGTCCTCTCTGCACATCACTGGGTAGCACACTCACTCAGCGAAGCCTCCCACATATGCAGTGGGAGTCAGGGTGCCATGGTGTGCATGCCAAGCCCCTACACCCATAGACTTGTATTCATAAGATGGTGCATGTTCCAATCAAAGTTTGGGGCATTTAAGCTTCCAAGAAAGAGCTGAAATGGGTGTCTCTTCTCATGGGCCCCATGGTTGTCCTGCTAGAACAACACTGAGGAGGCCGGCGAGTTGTGGGCCTGGCGTCTACGTCGCCTTGGCAACCTGCCTGGCTCTGGCTGCAGCACGAGAGCTGTGTGTGTGAATGAGTGACGTCACGGGGGCTGGCGCCGGCCAGTCTGCGCTGCGGATCCGAGGAATATTTTACATTTTACATATTATAAGACATTTAGCAAACGTCTTTAGTACATTTGTCTAAGTAAGTGAATCGTCTATACATCAGTCATCATGAGAAAAACAAATTCATACTAGCCCCAGGGGCTTATTGGCAATGCTAGAAGGAAGAATTACTTTTTTATTGTATTATTGTATTTACAGTTAGAGAAACTGTACAGGGGGGTTAGTGGGGATGAAGAGGTCTTTACAGTCAGGATGGAGAGAAGAGACGGGTCTTCAGTCTACGGTGGAAGATAGGTAGTGTAAGCTGTCAGCAAGAGTGCAGAAGGGCGCAACATGGGTTTGGGTAGTGAAGGAATGTTGGAAGCACAATGCACAGCTGGGTGAAGGAATGGGAATGTGGCGAGCCGCTAAACGGGCCCGTTAGTAACAAACTTGAACTTTTGTAAATCGAGGCATATGGTCCAGCATCAGCAGCATCACACCAGCAACATACGAGTCAGTTTTTGTTAGCGTAAACACAAAGCTTCAAGTTGATATTTTAATCAAAAAATGATTTATCCTTTATTTATCTGGGAAGTCCTTTGAGAAATAAATCGGTTTTAGACCTACATTATGAAAATGATAGATATTTAGCCTAATTTGCCTATATTTACACTGAGGCCTATTGCTGTTGTCTTGTGATTTATCATTCACTTCCCCTGTATGGGAGTCCTCTGCATTAGCCTACTTTATCTTAACAACTTTATCCTTGGTTGAAACTTGGAGGGTTTAGCCAACGCAATGATCCATCGAAAACTCCGTTGACTTTTGGCATGGTTCTATGTTTAGATGAGGATATGATAGTCTGTGAGATGTTAAATAATGAAGGAGGCTGCATGCGCTTCGACAAAGCACTGAAATGTAATCCGACGGTAATTAACCTCATCAATAGTGCAAATATCATGCATATTCAAAACTGCATTAGCCTAACTGCAATACCCTGTTTTTTTCTTTATCAAGATTTAAAGTAAACTGTAGGCCTATCCTAACTGACTTGTCACGTTCTGTTGCATTTTAACTTAAGTCTAAACACAATCTATACGCATTATATGTTTCCTAAACATGATCTGCCTATCTGTTTATTAATCTAATCTTGTGTTGACCACACGCATACACACACACACACACACACACACGCGCGCGCGCGCGCACACACACACACACACACACACACACACACACACGCACACACACACACACACACACACACACACACACACACACACACACACACACACACACACACACACACACACACACACACACACCTTCGATGGGCACCCACCGCCGCGGAGAGGCACCGCCTTTTTCTAGGCTCCGGTGTTCCATCATGGGCATCGGGCGGCTTGTGATTGACCAGTTTCTCGCCCAGAACTGTCAACCAGCCGCGGATGGCGCCGCCCCTTTCCTGTATAAATGTACGGAATCTATTCATTCTCTTCACGCCGTGCTTGGTGAAGTAGAAAGGACTGGTCTGGTCCACGGGATGTTGACAGAATAGAACCATCATTTTTTTTAAAACGTTTTGGTGATCTTATTCTTTTGGCTATTCGGCATTTATGTCAGCAATATTATCAGCATAGCAGCATATCCATAATCTCCAATATTGCGCACCAGTGATTGTTCTTTTTCCTCTAAGACGTTCGTCATTACTAAAAATGAAGGCTATTACTCCAGTCCGCCCCCAGAAGGATTCTTCCAGCAGCAACGAATTGTCTTTGCATTATCTGTCGGAGCACAGCTTGAACATCGCCCGGTGCAAAATGGAAGAGGAAGATCTGTTTTGCCTGCAATACGACATGAACGACTGTTACAGCAGGTTGAAGCGCCTGGTGCCTACCATACCGCAGGATAAGAAAGTCAGCAAAGTGGAGATCCTCCAGCATGTGATAGATTACATCTTGGACCTGCAGTTAGCGCTGGAGACGCACCCTTCTCTCCTCAGACAACAGAACGGGACATGCCCGCCCGCTTCCAACCGGACACCATTGACGGTTCTCAACGTTGACCACCAGGTAAGCATCCTTTCAGAGATCCTTTCAGAGATCCTTCCAGAGACTTACTAAGGCTCATGACAGACAACGCGCGGTCATGCGAGCAGCAAACCCGATAAATGTCATTGTCCTTTTCAAGTCAAGTCACTCCTATAGAATAATCTCACCGATCATAGATGCGATCTACCATGTTTGCTCTTGAGTACCATGCGTAAATTGGCAAGGCAGATTGGCTACAATTTAAGCTATTTGTTGGCAACATGATTTTTGCTCGATTTCCTGCATGTCAAAGGCCCATGATGGGCTTGACATAAGTGAAGAATTCTATAATCCTCTGATGTTCTCAAGTGCGTTTGTCTTGTAATGAAGTCAGTGTCACGGAGAAGGCTTTATCAGCGACTTTACGCGCATACATTGTTCATTTGGTGTCGCTTGTAGCTTTATGCCCCCTAATCTATAGGCTGGTATATGTGTCTAGTGTTGTCACATATTATGTGCGCTGAAATGTGTTCCCTTATTTCAGAGGACGTCAATAGTCAAAAAGCCGGAGGACTCAATTTTGTGCCGCTGAGATATGCGCAATGGTGAGTACATACATTATAATATGTTTACAAATATGCTTCACGTTTTTCTACAGCAAAGGTATATAAGTACCTAATTAGTATAATTTGTATAATAACAATAATTAGTATAATTGTTGTTATATTTGTTGTTGTTGTTGTTGTCGTTGTTGTTGTTGTTGTTATTATTATTATTATTGTTATTATTATCGTAATTAGGCCTATTATGCTTGTATTGTTATTAGAGTACACAGGCCGCTGAGTAGGCTACAGGATGCACTTGTGCAGCAGACATCAGCAGAGACTGTAATTGAGGAACATGAGTATTGGCAACAACTTGGAGGCAGCTGTCTGTTGCGCAATAACTGTCCCTTGTGTAGCAATCTTGCAAGCAGAGGGTTAAAGCGCCATCTCCCTTGTAAATGAGAAGGGCTGGTTGCTCGCAGCTGTGTCTTGTAAGTTTGCCCAAGCCGGAGAGAACTGTGGTTGTTGTTTGACCTGGTTTGTTTTGGGTTGTTGATCAAGCATGCCTTCTGTTTTGTTGGTGGCGCCAGTCAGTCTGGAGCTCTGAATTCACACACCCCCTTCTATTCATTCCCCCTCCACAGGTGTGCAAAGAGCCGGTCCAAAGCCAGCAAAGCTTCGCAAGGCAATCACACCCACAGGAGGCACAATCATAAGGGGATTTCAAACGCTAGGAGAAATAAACTGATGGCAATTAAAACGCTATTTATAACACATTTGTTTAAAACAGAAGGCATCTATGTCCAGTTGCCTCGTACCTGCTTGCCATAACAACCTTTTTTAGGTACAATTAGAATCTAAATGGGGTGAACGAAGACTCCCTTGTTGCGAAGTTTTGATGGAAGCCGTCGATGACACACACAGCGCAAACAAGCTCATAACTTGTGCATAAAATTAATTAAAACTCCAGTTTAAAGCTTTACTAAACAGTGGAAATAATTGTATATGTTTTGACATCTATTGTTTAAAATAGATGATTTGTGTTGAACAGGGTTTTCCCTGGGATAAAATGTTTAATATTGTAAAGAGGAACAATTGAGTCATGACAATTACGATTGTAAATATAGAGACATATGTTCTATAAATGTACGTGGAAGAAAATATCTATATGCTTAAATAGACTATTGTAATTATGAAATATTTTTATTAAAACC
>NC_137680.1:16196888-16199388 GCF_963989245.1 Nansenia antarctica | reverse complement strand
ATCTGTCAAAGCGGAAAAACACCGTACAGGACTAAATCCAGTATTAACATAGCCTATTGCTATACAGTACGGAGCCAGTAATGCTGAAAATGGTATCTCTCTTCTCTGCAAAGCCTCAACCTCCTTCCCTTCTTCCTCTCTGTGTTCTGCCTGGCAGCAGGCCTTCTCAGGAGACTGTAGTGGTGGTTTGGAGAGAGTGTCAGCTCTCTGTACATCTCACCAAAGGTCCCCAGGATGGGCTCATTAGTCAAACACAAGTGTGGCTTTGTAAGCAGTGCATTCTGGGTACTGTCAGTCTAACCGAGTCCCACAATGAGGTTTATGCCCTGACAGAGGAGAGGAGTGAAAAGAGTGTACTCCATATTCTAAAAATGACCTTGGCTGTGTTAGTCTCTTGTGTTGAGTACACATGCACGGTTCTTCATGAGGATACTGTGATAAGACGTCTTTAACGAGGTAACTAATCCATCCATGCCACTGAAAATTAGGGAAGAAACATCATTCTGTAATCTGGTTCATTATAATACAGGTGGATCTGGTGCATAGGTGGAAATAGTTTGATGAGATAATTTTTTCTACCTGTCCTGGAGAATAAATCAGTATGTTAATCATGAGCCTATTCATTATTTTGTAATTTCAACTGTCATTACAACTAGATTAAAGGTATTTGGTTTAGCAGAAGATTCATTTGTATTCATCAACGTCAGGTGACAACATTCAGATTCAGAGCTGATAACACATCATAACACAGCCAGACACTTCCACTCAGAGCGATATCGACCCGTTTTCACTGAGAATAAGGAGCCAGTTCCTCATAGTGTTATGTTTTCGCCCGTGTCCTGACGGAGCAGTCAGCAAACACACAACAGGAAACAAATAAGAGAAGCAGGATGTTCAATAGGATCATGTGTTTTGATTTTGTCATTGTCTCAGACCCTACTGGGGTACCAGCTGTTCAGATGCACATAAAGATGAGCTGGTGTCTGGTCTGGCAGGATGGGATGGGATGGCTAGAGTTACACTGCGACAGTTTCTTTAGTGCAGCAGCGTTATCGGCCCATATCTGTGCTTGGAGCCATGGCAGTCTCCTAGGCTGTTATCAGCTCTCCCATTATCTGTCTCTGCTGCGAGTGTGTAGGAGGAGTCCCTGCCTGCTTGCCTGCCTGCCTGCCTGCCTGCCTGCCTGCCTGCCTGCCTGCCTGCTCCCCTCCTCAGCTCGTTAGGGAAGCGGAAATTAAATGTCCCCAGAGTTGTGCCATGTAGCTGTGGTGCACCAGCAGCAACACTGCAACAATATATCCAGAGTCTGAGCTGAGACACCCGGTGCAGCCGCCACCTTTTGTTTCATAATAATGGTCTTGTAGGGTGGAGATGGGGTGTGTGTGTGTGTGTGTGTGTGTGTGTGTGTGTGTGTGTGTGTGTGTGTGTGTGTGGTAGGAGTTGTGGTGTGGGCCAGGAGGAGCAGGACTCAGATTCTGACTGTCGCCTGAGCTCTGTAAGTAGGGGACAAGCGATCAGGTTTGTGTTCACCCAGACAGACAGGCAGACCACCTCTGTGTCTGTGTGCCGGTGTGTCAGTGAGTGGCAGGCGGAGGGTGATGGCAGGCGGAGGGTGATGACAGCGTATCGGCCATTATCGTCTGCCCCGGCCAGCCGCTGGCGCCACACTCCAGTGAGAGCCGCCGTCCCGGGAACAGAAAGGGTACAGCACAGTCACACAGCCACCTCGGGCAGACTGGCATCTGGACCTGGGTGGCAACATGAGACAGGGTCTCCAGAGACAGAGGGATATACAGAGATAGAGTGAGAGAGAGTTTGAGTCTGAACACACCTTTATTGTACACCGTCCAGTCTTAAAACACACCTTTTCACAACGGCATATTTGGTTTGACCTGCTGTATTTTGTTTGTTGTTATATCTGACTTTGCTGTTTTTATCCGTCTTTGCTTTATTGATTTTAGAATGTTTGATATGTGGTTTTATATGTCTGGTAAGGTGTCCTTGAGCGCCTTGAAAGGCGCCCATAAATAAAATGTATTATTATTATTATTACCGTGTGAATGCTACAGTGCATACGTACATGATGTTCCTTCTCAGGAAATAAAATCGACACAGTGCTTCTCTGAGCCACACAAAAAAAGGAATGAATGCAAACATGAACAAAAACAAATGAGCACAGACAGCCCCGCACCTCAATGGATCACATCTCCAAACAAGAGTTCTCTCTCTACCACAGAACACACAGCTCCCCTATAGCCCCTCTTCTCCCCAACACAGGGAGATCCTTCACCGCCATGAAAAACACAAAGTCTGGATTGATCCTTGATTTCACCAACCCCTTAAGAGAGAGAGAGAGAGAGAGAGAGAGAGAGAGAGAGAGAGAGAGAGAGAGAGAGAGAGAGAGAGAGAGAGAGAGAGAGAAGAGAGAGACAGACAAACAGACAGACAGACAGACACCCATGCATACAGTCAGACAGACAGACATATAATATGAGTTAAT
>NC_137680.1:15986888-16191888 GCF_963989245.1 Nansenia antarctica | reverse complement strand
CAAAGGGACAGAGTATTCCAAGTAGGAGGAGTGGCAAAGCTATTTCAGGTGCCACTTTTTCCCATCCATCACATCTGGTTTTTCGAGCGCTCACAGGGGGAACCTGAAGCAGTGGATAATTTATTAGCTTTCTTCCTCTTCAATGGGCAGCATTGGGCACAGCATGGAAGGGCTAGACAGCGGTAACCAGGGAGTGCACTGCAGGCAGGCTGAGAATCCTCCGACGTCGACCCAGGATGACAGCGCCTCAAAGCAACACGCGTTGGAGATGATGCCCCCTGTCAGACGATCAGTCAGGATGTCATAAATCCACACCAGCAGACAGGAGAAGAGCTGCCATAAAAAAAACAACTAGCTCGCGTTGGTGGAACCCACCGGACCTGTCACACAGAAACAGGCGACTATTAGAGAGAACACCTGGGTCAACAAAGGTGGACGGGAAATAGAGCACTTTGTCGCCTTGGATACCTCTAGGTGACAGACAGCAGTGTTGCCACGTCGGAGGAGTCAAGGGACTGATACTGTACTATACTGTACTCACTAAAGGGTAGCGACATGACATTATCACTTCCAGACCAACCAATAAGCCAGTCCTCAACCACCACGCCAACCAGCTGCCACATAAAGAGCCACATAAAAGCACAGATGCTAGGTTGTAGGATCGCGGGCTATGACTGGTGTTTGGCTGTAGAAGCTCAGTGCTAGGCTGAGCCAGGCTGGCTCGCTTATCTTGCGTTTTCAGCAGATGCTCTTGTCATCTTTTTACGACTTCGAAAAAGGATCTGTGAATCCTTGTGATTTGAACACACTTGAAAGATGTATTAAACAAAATGCTAGACAGAGGCTTCAGACGTATCATTGTTATTCATCAGTTCAGAACAACTCTTGCATAGGCCAACCCTTCCGACGAGCATACACAAATGATGGAGGAGGTATTCTTTTTCTCTCCTCTCAATTTGTTATTCATTTTTCTGTCGTCGCATTAAAACAGAGATGGGTTTCGCTGAAAGGACTCCTTGATCCTCTGATGGTCTGAATCCAGGTCTGCGAGGGGCACACTTTCCACCAATTGGTTGAACCTCTTCAGTTCTAAAATATTCTTGAACGAAGCGCTCTATCCTGAATGCATTAACCTGTGTGTCTCTCTCTCACACAACCTTGGGTCTGAATCATTGTTAATGTAACTTAACACTTCCCAGAATCCTCGGCGTCCTCAGTGGTGGATACCAGAGCCCACCGTGTGTTATTCAACAGCACTCCTCTCTGTTGCTCAGTATCACTAATGCAACAGTCATTAGCATACTGTTTGATGTTGAGTTAGAAGACATTTAGACGCTCTCTGTTTAACAACTGTGTCAAGTGTCTTTTTCAGCGTCTATTGACTTGAACAACGACATCAAACAATACACGCGGCGACAATGCCCAGGCAGTAGAGGAGGAGGCCTCTTTTGTCTCTCTCCATCTCTCCATCTACTTCCAAACAAGAACATGGACTGAAAGTGCTGTGTGTGAATAACAAATAACAAACCAGGGCCCCTAACACTGCAGACCTTCATTAGAGCCGAGAGAGGACATCTCACTCCCTCGCCGTGCTCATTCACGAGATTTATTCTTTCTTTACTTTATTTGTGTATCACTTTTCTCCTCCTCTGCAGCAGATAAAGAGAGGCATTGCGACCGCGCGTGGACAGGCTGGCCTGATGAATACAGAAGGGGGGAGCAGTGCTGAGGAGATTAGAGGGCCTGGCTCGGCAGAGAGCTCTCTGGGAGAAGGGAGATAAGAGGGAAAAGGTGAACAGGAACACTTGTCACAGCAGATGCTGCCCCTGATTTGTGGGAGGGGAATAGAGGGGCAGGATGGAGGTAGGCCGGGATGTTGGGGCCTGTCCACAATGCACTGCTCTGACCATGGTCTGACGGCCTCTGTCCTTGCCTGGTCCAAGAAGTCCATTAACAGTCTTATCTTAATGTAACCCCGGGTGCTGCTGTCTGCCTGTATCAAGTTTTTGTTCATACCAAATCATCTAAAATATTAGACAAGAATGATACAGTTCATCTACTGCAAATAGAGTAATGTACTGTACAGTATACTGTAAGTACACATGCATGAATATATGTCACACACACACTCACACACACACACACACACTTGACTATGACTCTCAGTACCCCCCCCCCCCCATCCACCCTGGAATACGATGTCAATGACAATGACAATACTATGATGGCTGCACATCCCTGGTTAATGTGATCACTCTTTAAACCTTGCTTGCACTACTAATGTTTACAATACTACCATTGCACATACTGTATATTGCACATTGCACATGTCTCTGCATGCATACATGTAACAAGGGTAGGCGCAATAAGCCACGGCTTCAGCCTACACCTTTTTGGTCCTGGTGTTATAAATTGTGACTGTGTACATTTTCTTATATCTGTATTGTAAATTGTATAGGGGACCAAAAAAAACATTCTCAATCAATCAATCAATCAATCTTGCTATAGTTTCTTTATACTTCTGCACATTAAATACTGTACATAAGCTACCACACTGTACATAGCTCAAACTGATGTTACAATACTACCTTTGCACATACTGTATATTGCGTAGTTACCCATCACTATCATTCTTGTTTTATTTATATCATGTTCTTATATCACTATTTGCACTTTTGGTTAGATGCTTAACTGCATTTAGTTGTATAATACTTGTACTCTGTGATGACAATAAAGTTGAATCTAATCTAATCTAATATAGGAAACAACACAGTCATTGTTATTCAATGTATTGTAAATGGAACACCTATGCCTAAAAGGTACACAGTAAAATATGTTTATCCTCGTCTTTATCTGTAGGCGTTTTAAATTGTATTCTTCTTCTTCTTTTTTATTTTTTTAAGAGTACAAAGTAACATTTGAGCTATTTCAGATGTATTAATGGGGTTTTAGCAGGTGTCACTATGGGGGCAGTCAAAAGTCAAAGACAAATGCTGGGAAGCAGCAGGGTTAAGACTGAGTGATCAAGGGTAATCTGCAATAGTCTACCTGCCTTAGTGGGGGGGTTGCCAGAGGAAGAGGGTGTTAGAATCCCACTGCCAGTGTGTGTGTGTGTGTGTGTGTGTGTGTGTGTGTGTACGTGTGTGTAGTACTGTGTACGTGTGTGTACGTGTGTACGTGTGTACGTGTGTGTACGTGTGTGTGTGTGTGTGTATGTGTGTGTGTGTGTGTGTATGTGTGTGTACGTGTACGTGTGTGTGTGTGTACGTGTGTGTGTGTGTGTGTGTACGTGTGTGTACGTGTACGTGTGTGTGTGTACGTGTGTGTACGTGTACGTGTGTGTGTGTGTATGTGTGTGTGTGTGTGTGTGTACGTGTGTGTACGTGTACGTGTGTGTGTGTGTGTGTGTACGTGCGCGTGTGTGTGTACGTGTGTACGTGTACGTGTGTGTGTGTGTACGTGTGTGTACATGTACGTGTGTGTGTGTGTGTGTGTACGTGTGTGTGTGTGTGTGTGTGTATGTGTGTGTGTGTGTGTGTGTGTGTACGTGTGTGTACGTGTACGTGTGTGTGTGTGTACGTGTACGTGTGTGTGTGTGTGTGTGTGTGTGTACGTGTGTGTGTGTGTGTACGTGTGTGTACGTGTACGTGTGTGTGTGTGTACGTGTGTGTGTGTGTGTGTGTGTGTGTGTGTGTACGTGTGTGTGTGTGTGTGTGTGTGTGTGTGTGTGTGTGTGTGTACGTGTGTGTACGTGTACGTGTGTGTGTGTGTGTGTGTGTGTGTGTGTGTGTGTACGTGTGTGTGTGTGTGTGTGTGTGTGTGTGTGTGTGTGTGTGTGTGTGTGTGTGTGTGGTAGCCTCTAAGTCTCCACTTCCTGTTTGACAAGCTGGAGCGCTGGAGCGGGGCCCTGTTTGATATGAAGAGCAGCTAAAAGGTCCTTGGGTAGAGGTTGATATATGTCAATCAGTTTTGGGAGAGCAGAGCCTGCCAGGCCTCCCATTCTCAGCTCCTGCGAACCCCCCCTGCACTGATAACACTCAAAATAACAGGTGAGCGACTGCTGGCAGAAAGGAGATTGCCTGACCTTATTGTTTGCCTTCGTCTCCTCTTTGTTCTTCACAAATAAAGGTTTTTTAATAAACTGAAAGGTCCTCTGCCGCAGCCCATAGAGAAAATGAAAGGGGGCAGTGAGGTATGGTACAATGTGACAGCGAAAAAGGAGCAGCTCATCAGAAAATAACAAAGGTGCAAGTTAAAGATAAGGCGCCTGTCAGAGATTAATCCAGGCAGCTTGATTGTTTTCTTTAATACCAGTCTTGCTATGGCAAGCGATAAGTTTGCTGAGTAATTTGGTTTTCTGGGGGGGTGCTCGAAATAATATTCAGGTGTACTCCCGTAATTGATTTCTTTTCCCCCCCAGTTTTCAAAGAAAAATAAGATGAACCTCAAAACTGCTTTGACTTGGCTTTCTTTCCTTCCGTACTTTTCCCTTGGATTAATAAACTCTCTTTGTTGAAGACAATAACGCTGGGAGAGTGTGCTTGAGAAAGCAGTTTTCTCCTCAAGCTTGCAGGTCTATTGTAAGGATTTCTGAAAGCAGAGACAGAAAGCAGACAGCAATATGTGACATTTTGATGAGCTTGAAGAAAATTAATGCAAAGAACAATAGATTAAAATCTATTAGTTCTGTAATGAAAAGAGGATGTATAGTCAGCCTATGTTAATTTGGTTGCAGAAATGAAATATGTAAATATGGGAGACGAATCGGTGAAAAGAAATGCTAGTTCTAATGTATCTGAAAAGCCTTTTAATTTTCTTCCATAATTATCACTCTCTTTCCCCTCGGGGTGCATGCTCGCCAAGTTCTCCTGACCATTGACGTATGGGAGAATGAGGAAGCAGCTATAGCCGAATACAGAGAAGTATTCCTGTAAAAAACTGCTGGTTGCAATATTGGCTAAGCTCCTCCATGTTCCAGTGGTTCAAACCACTATGCAGGTGGAATATATGCATTGTTGACAATCACAAATACTGAAAGAACACACACCCTCACACACACCCTCACACTCATTACCACATCTCCCAACTCTCCCCCAAAAGAGAATATTAATATTACTATGATGAGTTCACCCAAAACAGCATGAAAGGAGAAATCGTCTCAGAGGAAGTAGTCCTTGTCTGCTTAATTTCTAGCCCACCCCACCCTCCCCGAGCCTCCCCGAGCCTCCCCGACACCCCCCACCCTCTCTCTCTTCCCCTCTCCCTCCTAGGCACTTCTAAAGATGGCCGTACTCCAGGGCTGTTTTCCAATTACGACCCAGCCTTTTCAAGGAAGGTCATTATAATTAGAGCTCCATTTAGCTTTTCTGTGAAAAGCAGAA
Source organism: Nansenia antarctica (assembly GCF_963989245.1). Classification (NCBI taxonomy): domain Eukaryota; kingdom Metazoa; phylum Chordata; class Actinopteri; order Argentiniformes; family Microstomatidae; genus Nansenia; species Nansenia antarctica. The sequence continues at coordinate 16,186,507 of NC_137680.1, read as the reverse complement.
AATAATGTTTTGCGATTGTGGTCTGCGACTGCTGTAATGTCAATGTGCCATACTCAAGTGGGTCTATTATGGCTGTGGACTGTGTGCGTTAATGGACTTGGAGATTGGTCCTGCATTACTACTGGCAAATGGAAAAGATATCTTCAGAAATAGCTCTCAAAATCAATAACAGGGCCAGTCTATGTATCCTCAGAAGCACTGAATCACCTTGCTGAGGTGCTGGTTATACAGGAAGTACATTCTGTACGACTTCATTGGGACTGGAAGGTGCTTTGTCCTTCTTTTATAGAAGAGATGGTATATCATTCCTAATACAGTAAACAGGCCAGTACAATGCTGCTGTGTGTCTATTCTATTCATTCTATTGTGTCTTTCTATTAATATAGTATGGTTTGTGTGTATTCATATGGATTGGTGTGTGTGTGTGTGTGTGTGTGTGTGTGTGTGTGTGTGTGTGTGTGTGCGTGCGTGCGTGCGTGCGTGCGTGCGTGTGTGTGTGTGTGTGTGTGTGTGCGTGCGTGCGTGCGTGCGTGTCTATGCTGTGTGTCTATTCTATTCATTCTATTGTGTCTTTCTATTAATATAGTATGGTTTGTGTGTATTCATATTGATTGGTGTGTGTGTGTGTGTGTGTGTGTATGTGTATGTGTGTGTGTGTGTGTGTGTGTGTGTGTGTGTGTGTGCGTGCGTGCGTGCCTGCGTGTGTGTATGTGTGTGTGTGTGTGTATGTGTGTGTGTGTGTGTGTGTGTGTGTGTGTGTGTGTGTGTGTGTCTGTGTCTGTGTCTGTGTCTGTGCCTGCGTGTCTGTGTGCGTACAGTATGTGCTTTGCTAAGTGTCTATGACAAAAGGCTATCTACAGATTCATGGGCGTATTTCCTTATTTCCTATAATGCGTTTGCACAGGAACTGTGCATGAGGCAGTTTGCTTGGAGCAGATGGCGGGGGACCAATCCTCCATTGCGGTGGAAACCAACTAATTGGTTTTAAGTAAATCGATATGGGCTGGCAGCAACCCACAGTCCCTCGCAGTCCATCAGTCTCATTCTGCAATTACCTCATTGATTGCCCAATGCTAATTGAAGGGCTCATTATTATGGGTTTAACCAGTCACCACAGCAGAGTTCAGGGTAAATATGAGAGGGATATATACTGGCTAATTAGATGCTTCTTCTTCTGAGCTTGAGTTTCATTTATGTATATGCCAAAATCTAATGCAATCAGCTGAGATGGATGATAAATTAGATCTAACCGATTTCCATATGGACATAAAGATAAGGCATTGTACACGGTTTCACATTGTTTTTATAATCATGAGACAATTTAGAGATTGTCGGTTAATTAAGCTTCTATGAAAGGAAAGGTTGGAGGAGAGGCTCTCACCACAGAGGGATCTCATGCCTGTATAACTGTGGTAATTATTTAATGAAATTCTAAATCATTCAAACACAAAAAAAGTTGTTGGAGAAAAACAATGTTTAATGTATGATTATGGTAATAACAAAACATTACACTAGAATCAGTTATTGGTATTAATTAGATCACATATTATAATTTCTGGTTAAAATATTAGGCATTCTTTCCTAACGCCTTTATTAGGCTGTTTCGCAGCTAGCTAATGCTGCTGTGTCTAAAGCTAATCAAATGGAAATGAAAGTCAATGCAAGATTCATCAAATCCCATCGAGCCATAGTTTGTTTTCAACAGGTTATGAGAGAGAAGTCGTTGAGCGTCGATGCAGCACAACTGCAGCCCCCGTTGGTGCCGAGCTTCTCCCATGGGCCTCTGTTAAAATTGACCTTCTCCGCCTTTCATCACGGCAAAATATCCCCTCAAAGAATAATAAGGGCACCAGACACATTAATTAGAAGCTCTATTTGGATAAATGTCTGCAAGGAACGTGAGGCTGTTATTAATATTTCATATATTCATATTCAAATAATTAAATTCAATTTTTCATATCGGGAAAATGGCACGTCTACATTAGCAAGTGTGGGCTTCCTTTTTTCCCTTTTTTCTCTCGACTTCATTCTCAAGCATGGGCTTCCTTGTTCCCCGTTCTCACATCTCTCCCTCCTGTGCTGATTGGGACAGGCCTGCAGCTGGCTGTGAAGGCTACGAAATGACTGTTAATTAAAGAGCTGACAGTTCTCGTGTGGGGCGCGGCGCGGATCACTCCCTATCTCAGGTGTTGGCGTTCCTCGCGCGGCGCCGTGTGCATGTGTTTGCCATGTGGAGTGACCCTCTGCAAATGGGTTTTATGTTACATCTGGCAGCAGTCAGAAACATTTCTGGTGTGTCACTCAATCACTCTTGATGAAAGCGGAGCCCTACTTGATATCAGGCTTGTCCTTGTTCCCCCACAGCATCTCCACAGCCGAGCTCTGTTTCTGTCCCCTGTCCAGCCAGCAATGACATGAATTTGCTGGGATTAAAGAGATTAACCTTTCGACAACAGCGTCAACGCAATCCTTATCAACACCCATCCCTCCCAGCATCACCCAGTCTCTCCAATGCCGACCACCTGGTCCAGGCTAAGCCCTGATTGAAGGAGGGGGCTGTTGCCATGGGAGACAGGAGATCACGTCCCTGTGTGCACAGGAGGAACTTCATCAACTCTGGGTGACCCCCGGAAACACAGGTGCAACCTCAGCGCCTGAGCTCTGTTTGACAGCCCCCCGCCCCCCCCCCCCCCAACAGTCGACACCTTGACAACCCAAATGTGTCCTTTGGCCTCCACACTGGGAGCTAATGGGCAATGTGGGGGGACTGGAGGATGTGAGGAGAGCTCCACTGGGAGGGATGGGAGGAGATGAGGAGGACTAGGGCAGAGGTGTGATCTGGGTAGCAAGGAGGGAGTATTTAGGTTGTGTGAGGGCTAACAAGAAATTGAGCACATTTACTACTTTACACTGCAATTTTCCATTGAAACCTATTTGTGGTGCATCTGTGAAAGTGGAAATTGGAACAGCTTACCCTGTTTATGTCTTGTTTTGTTTTGGTATAAATACAAATAATAAATTCAAAGGCATACAATGGCAACATATGTTTTGATATTCAGAATGTGAGTGTGCAGTGTCCTCTTCCTGGGCCGCTTGGATGGGGAAGTATCAGGGAATGTTTAGCATGCAGTTCCCTTACTGGTTTGGACCTTTTCTTGGCTCTGTGCCTCTGAGTGTAATTTGGATGAGTGCAGCTTGCTTGCCTTTGGGCTCATTAACAACAATATAAACAGTAATTACTGTGATCGCCTAATTAATTAATTTTAAAATGTTGCATGGTTAAAAAGCATGAGAAAATCTTTTCCAAGATAACAATTTTACGGAATCATTGTTGACATAATTAGCAATTACATGAACCAAAATGCAACCAAAATAATGAAAATACTGTTTAGTTTTCTTTTCATTCTTTTATTTTGTATCTAAGCTTGCTATTCCTGTAATTATCCTCTTTCTGATCCAGTATTTTCTCAGTGTGACAGCTTTGCTCTCCTGATAAATGTAATTCTTCCCCCTGGACAATTTTGTTTTAAGGCTATTTTTATAATCCTCTGATCACAAAGCTTTATTCAGTGGTTATTGTAGGGAAAAGAATGGTCATTTGGGCTTCAATGCTCCATCAGTCATATCTACTTAATTGGTCAGTTAATTGTGAACTGAGTTAACAATAATGAACATCCACAGAACAAAGAGGGATGTGTTGTGGTTTAAGGCGATATGGATATTTGAAAGAAATCTTCACATTTCACTGTACCCCAAATGTATCAGATTTCTTAAATATAACATTTGAATTAGCAAAATGTTAAAATTTGGGGTTAATTGATATGATCCATAATGTGGACAGTAATATTCCACGATATGCCAATAAAGATTTCCTCCCCCCCCCGGCACGCAAGCGGGTAAAAATATTTGCCACCCCCCCGCACGTGCACACGCCCCATCTTTTATAGATTATTCTTTCAGAAATGTTTTCCTAATATGTAATGAATGTACTGTAAAGAGTTAGTCTAGAATTTGCTACAAGCAAACATAAATACATATTCACAAGATGGTGCTAATTGCTGTAAACAATAATACAAGTAAAAAATACAAAAAAGAAAAAGAAAATATTTAATTAATGGTAAGGACATTTGTGTCAATTGTGTCAACACTGTGTGTGGTTCATGTGTCCTATAACCCTGCCACAACCCCATTTGACCATTACCCTTGATTACTTCATCTAATGAGAGTGTCTTAGATTTATGCACAGACCCCCTAGTTTAGTGGATGGCCCACTGGATATTCTCACAGTCAATGCAAATAACTGCTTGAGTGCATTGGCTATTAACACATGGCCATGAAAGAGCCTCTCCCTTATCCTTCATTCCTCTTCACTCCCTTCCCCTCCTCCTGTTATAGGCGACAGGAAGGGTAGCCAATCCTGGTCCAAGTCCTGACACAGTACAGAAGTGAAAACTGACAGAGTGAAGAGAAAGTGTGTGTGTGTGTGTGTGTGTGTGTGTGTGTGTGTGTGTGTGTGTGTGTGTGTGTATGTGTGTGTGTGTCTGTGTGTGTGCGTGCGTGCGTGTCTGTATTTGTCCCTCTCTGTCCCTCGATTGCCTGAATCAGTACTCAAAGCTCCTTTCATGCATAAATAAAGTTACCTGACACTGACACTCTCTGGGGCATCATAAACATACTGCATGAATATTTTGGATGCAATTGTGTATCCAAATGCTTAAAGGATTTAATTGCGTCCATACATGTCTACATCTGGGATACTAGTGGAGTGCAACTGATTTGAGTGAGAAGCATGCCATGGACAGTGCTGGAAGTATAAAGTTAAACTTGATCACCATCTGCTGGTCAAAGGCATCAACATCTACTACGAGCACGAGGACATTTTAAGGTGTTCAGTCAGAATCTCACCTCTACTGTATACGTTTAGGTACTTAAGCTCCTTGAACAAAATCCTAATTAATTGCTTCAAGCCAAACTCTGGAACAATTTAAATAACTAATAATGTTTTTCTATGTTTTGAGAATTATGTCCCAAGCTTCAGCTGGTACAGCATGTGGTACGGTGCAGAGCAATTTAAACAAGCAATTAATTTAAACAAATGTATCAGTGGTAGCAATGATGCCATGTGCCAGAGAAGTTCATACCTGTATATAATTAGCCTTTTTTTGGGGGGGGGGGGCTGGTAACAGCTGTAGTGATGCAGTAACTAACACTGTTATTATGTCAACCAGACTAGTGATCCCAAGAGCAGAGACAGACAAGAGGCAAATGGAGAGTTAAACCCAAGGCTGGGTGTATTTATTGTTTCCAGGGTATAGCTTCGATAGTGAAGCAGGCAGGTAAGGAGGGGCAGCAGGCATGGCAGGACAGGCAGGTAGTGAGGACAGGCAGGCAGATGGGGAGGACAGGCAGGCAGATGGGGAGGGCAGGCAGGCAGAGCAGGGGATTGCAGGCAGGTACAGAGTGTGTGCATGCAGGTAGACAGGGCAGGTACTTTAGGCAAGAGGCTGGAGTCAGTGGCAGGAACCAGGCTGGAGTACTGCAGACACAGGGAAACAGGAATTAGTATACGTGTGAGTGTGCTGGCAGAACAGTATTCGGGAAGGGCTGGAAGCATGACTTAACGATGAAGCTGAAGCTACGATCTGGCAGAGTGGTGAAGGCTGGACCGGGTATGGAAGGCTTACGATGTGGTAATGAGGAACAGCCGGACACCTGACTCCACTCCTGTAAATTAGAAAGAGGGAGAGAGAGAGGAACTGCCGGCTACCTAGGGCTACGTTCACACTGCAGGTCTTGATGCTCAATTCCGATTTTTTTACACAGATTTTGTTTGGCAGTTCACATCACTTTTAATAATGTAAAAATGTGACCTATATTTGACCTACGGCCTAATTGACTCCCGTGTGAACATTCCACGGCCCTGAACAGACCTGCATGTGCAGAAGGACAGCGCACTGTTTACAATAATAATAATAATAATAATAATAATAATAATAATAATACATTAGACTTATATAGAGCTTTTCTAGACACTCAAATACGCTTTACAAACTGAAAAGATCGAGTAGTAAAATAAAATAAATAAAAAATAAAGTGGGTTATAAATAATGATATAATGGGTTGCCAGATGGGGCGGGTTACCGATTTTGCGGTAAATTATAAACTGGTTAGGCTGTAAATTGTCAATCCCACCTGGCAACCCTGAGAGTCAGGGGTGTACCAACATTCAAATACGCCTGTCGTGTTCAATTTTTTATCCGATTTCAATGTATGACACATCATTTGAAAGCTTACAATCTGTAGTTTAAGCACATGCAAACAAACTGAAAAATGACTTTGCCTTCTCGTTGCACATTTCACCAGACCGCGTCACCTATGTGTTACCTCATTGCTCGCCTTCGCTAGTTGCCTAACTTTCCCAGCATGCAACTCGTTTTGATCACCTGTGCCAGCAAGGTGTGTACATACATCTCCTGATGCCTCTGGACACATCTTCAGTGAAGAAGCGGGAGGCGCGCGCTGCTGGAAGAACCTGTGTTCACTCGAGCTGCACGTAAAGGCCTTGTCCACACTACACCGTTTTTTTTGTAACCGGGGTTTTCCCTAAAAAAAAGAATCGCGTCCACACAATCACAGTTATAAAAAAACACCATCCACACAAAACCGCGAACATTGTTTAAACCGCGCCAAAAATAACCAATAGCGTCTGGCTGCGCCCCTTGGCGAATCAGAAGTCTGGAAAACAGCTACCATTTCCGGTCATTTCCGGCCAGGTGACAAGAACAACAACATCTAACAACAATGGCGCAACGTGGACGCGAATCGTTTATCTGGACTGATGAAGAAGTGGAGCTATTCCTCAATATCGCACTGGAATACAAGGTTAGAAGAACGCAGGAAAACGTGGACTGGGAGTCTTGCCAGTCCAAGTACGCCAACATCCTCGCTCTCTTCCTAGAGCAGTACCCTACCGAGACGTCCTCAGACTTTCCTCATCGCAAGGAGGATATAACTCGGCCCATCATCACCAACAAACTAAAGGCCATTCGGGGGAAGTATAGGATAGCAGTAGACTCCGGTCGGAAACGCGGTCACGGCAGAGTGGTTCTACTGTACTCTGAACTGTGTGGGCAGATATGGGGTGGTTCACCTGCAACGACTACCATTCCATTCGGAATAGAAACGTCGGACGTTAGTGTTTCTCTTGACCAAAGCACGGATTCTGACCTCCCGTGTGCGGAAAGGTCTGATGGATCGGAGCTACCAGAACTACCAGAGACTGATAGCAGCGTGCCCCCCTCTGTGGTGAAGGAGAGAAGAGATCTACTTAATGTATGTATAATGTTCATATAGCTATGTATGTATAATGTTCAATATAGCCTAATATGTTTAGTTGGTGTCCATCATGCATGCAGAATCATGTCATTGTCTCAACATAATGTTCATAACAGCACATTATTGATAATGCTGGAGCAGATCACAGCCTATAGTCTACTGTTGATCAATAAGTAATGGACATAAATACATTCTCAATTCATGCCATCTCAGGAAGTTTACAGCAATGGAGTTGTTTTTTTCCTTAATATTTATTTTGATCTACTTCTTTCCAGGCTAAACTCAAGTCCCACAAACGGGACAGACTTAAAAGAAGACTTCCAGCTGAGACACAGTTGCTGCATGCAGTCGAGGAGGAAGACCTCCAGATGAAGAGGAGAATGATGGACATGATGGAGGCATCAGAGAGGCAGTCTTCTGAAAACTTAACCAGATTAACTACTAGTCTTGTATCACTTTCAAGCTCAATTGCAGAGGGATTTGCACTGCTGAGAGAAGCGATGCATCCACCACCACAACCATACCAAACCAGGGGTCCTTATGGACACAGCTATGATGCACATACCCAGGGCACATTTCATCCCACCACACCCCAGCGCACATTTACTCACAACCCAACACAGGGTGGATTTCATCAACGTTGTTCAAAGTAGTTTTAAGAACATTGTTAATGTTCACCTGTTGTTGAGGTGTTACATGTAAAATGCAAAATGTAAAGAGAGCTTGCAACACTTTTGTTGTATGTAGTGTAACCATGTAACCAATGTTGTATGTAGGCCTACACCTTTAAGTTTGTTTGTTTTTTACTGAAAAGGCAGCTCAATTAATATTACCTTGTAAATAACAAGAGACTTTTTTTTACATTTTTACATTTTTATTGTACAGTTTGTTTATGTTACTTTAAAAGAAGACTGCTGTCAGTCCTGTGGACTGTAAATTGTGTTCAATAAACAATATGAAAAAAAGAAAACAGCCTACATCAACTTAAGTATAAACTAAATAAAAAAGCATATAGAAGAACAGTCCATTTTAGGGATCAAGGAATTCAGTAAGGACTCTCCTAACCCTCTTTCCTTCTGTTGCAATGCAATCGGTCTTGTCTTTGTCATTGTCATTTGTCTTTGTCATGCTGAATAGCCTCGACGACTCTGCTCTCCTCCATTGTCTCCTTGTAGCCTCACAGTAGTTATGGAGCACGAAACAGGCATATATAACAAAGGGAAGGTATATTATGATATATGATAACAGGATAACATGATAACGTTACAACCGGATTCATTTTCAAGTTTTTGTGCAGCGGAAGCCGGCAAAGATATGAGCAAGATGAGAGTCTAGAGTGCAGGGTTGCCAGATGGGGCGGGTTACCGCCGAATGGGCTACTGGATTTATCGGTTATAGATTGGTTAGGCTGTAAATTGTCAATCCCATTTGGCAACCCTGCCAGAGTGACGTAAAAGTCGCATTAAAAGCGACTTGACAATTCAGACGGCGGGCGCGTTAATACCACCTCTGAACGCGACCCAGGTCGGATTTTAAAAAGTCCGATTTCATGTGACTTGCGCTGTTCCCACGGTCATGCATAAATTACACCTGAGTCGCGTGTCGGCAAAAAAATCGGATTTGGGTCACATTTCACTGCAGTGTGAACGTAGCCCTAGAGGTAGAGGGCATGAGTTATTATAGGTTGCTGTTGCGTAACTGGCGTGATTGTCCGCAACAAACTGGCCGTTCAGTGGGAGAAGCGCTGGCGTCTTTGGCGTCCTCTCCCTGTTCATTTTCAATGAGATTTTGTCCTTCCAGCGGTTATTTCAACCACGGATGGCATTGAATACATTATGAATAAAGTCATTAAAGAGGATACAATTAGCAAGTTACACGTTAGGCTGTAGAGTGAATCAACAATCGCACTGATGCTCCACTCGATCATGCACTTGAGTAAAAGGGACTCACATGGCCTAATCACCAAACTGTCAGGTTGATAACATGAACTGTTGGACGCAGTTATGTTTGGGACACAAATAGTTGTCTATGTGTATCTATACTGTGTGTAACTGTATTGAACATTATTGGTGATTGACTTTGTCAATCCATTCATATTGAACATGTAGGCCTATCGATTTCAGGGCACTACAAAATGAATTCCACTGGGACATAATACATTCTATAAATATATAATGCAATTGAAGCTGCAGTTTATGTCCTGTTTATGTTATGCTCCAAGATGCATTCATTACTTAGGGACAGAATACACTTTACAATGCATTTGGTAGCCTACAGGTTAATTATATTGATAGGGTCTTACTTATAGGGTCGCGCGACTGCGTTAATAGCACAGAATTTCACAATGACGCAATTGTATTATGACGTAATCACAATCTAGCCTAAATAATGTGCGTTTCGGGTAGTTTATGTCACAGTTTGACTTTCACTTATCGGAAGACGGTTGTGAGTCTAAGATGGAAAATAGAGAGTACGAGAATGTGAGTAATTTCCTACATTTAGTTTGTTAGAAGCTGTATTCCTGTCAAATGGATAACGGAATGCAATTGTTTTGTGTAATTGATTGGTGAATATTGTATATATTTCATATATTTGTATTTACTTGTAGTAAATAGTTAGATGAATTCCACTGGGACATAATACATTCTATAAATATATAATGCAATTGAAGCTGCAGTTTATGTCCTGTTTATGTTATGCTCCAAGATGAATTTCATTACTTAGGGACAGAATACACTTTACAATACATTTGGTACCGGTTAATTATATTGATAGGGTCTTACTTATAGGGACGCAGGACTGCGTTAATGTTATACCCTGAGGACTATGAACCTCACCTGTATAACATGTACTTACTCAGACAACGGCTGTAACTTGAGTATTTATTGTTATGTACTGTGGAGCCCCACGTTAGATCAACCTAACAGTACAACATGGCATTTTCAATACTCAGTATGCATAGCGTTAACAAAACCATGGCAACGGTGAATACATCACAGAGCACAGCATTTCACAATGACGCAATTGTATTATGACGTAATCACAATCTAGCCTAAATAATGTGCGTTTCGGGTAGTTTATGTCACAGTTTGACTTTCACTTATCGGAAGACGGTTGTTTGTCTAAGATGAAAAATAGAGAGTACGAGAATGTGAGTAATTTCCTACATTTAGTTTGTTAAAATCTGTATTCTTGTCAAATGGATAACGGAATGCAATTGTTTTGTGTGATTGATTGGTGAATATTGTATATATTGTATATATTTGTATTAGTATTACTTATTACTAGCTAATGCTAATTACTTAGCTATTACTTGTTTAAATCTTATAGTAATTATTATATTATTTTGTTATTTTGTTTATCTACGTTTGCAGGAAAAGTGCTATACAAATAATCTGATGAAATTTTGATTAAAATGTCTCTCTCTCTCTTTCTCTCTCTCTCTGTCTCTAGAGGTCAGGTGACCATCAGCAGGGGGATTCACCTAGGGGATTCACCCCATCACCATGCAGGGAGGTCCTTACAGTCTCCGCCCGCCCGCTGTCCGCTGACATCTGTCCTCTGACACGTCATCACAACAAGGCTGCCTGCAAGAGTCGGTGTGCCTCAGCGGTGGACAGAACTACAGACCCTGTGATCATCACTGTCCATGAGGACACAGTCAGGAACGTGTTTATCAGGCTGTTCTCACAGCTGAGCCCCCTGAAGCTGCAGGAATGGGACCTTGCGGATGACGCGCTGACCAAGCTGAGGAACGCAACGTGGGTGAGGGTCACCACCAAGTGGAGCAAGGCCAACGTCTGCCTTGGGGCCACAGAGGTGTTCCAGCTGGTGCTGGCGGTGCAGAAGAAGCTCCTGCAGAGGTACGGGGGGGAGGAGGCCGTGCAGGAGATGATGACGCACAAAGCCCCCAAGCTGGGGAAGGACATGGTGCGTTACGTGGTGAAGGGAGTTTCAGAGTCCATGGTTCCAGTGTCCATGGTTATTGGTCATGTCACCAGAGCAACAGAACCAACTAAGAGGGACTTTGACATTGGTCAGCTGGATGACCTTGTCCCTCACCTGTTGGTGAGGATGAGTCCTGATGGGAATGTTGGGACCCCCTTCGATCCCCGGGTTTTGTCCCGCACCGACCTCAACCTCCTCTCCCTGAAGGTCATTCTCATGACCCAGGAGCTCCTGAGCAGGGATCCTGAGGTCGTAGTGGTGGACAGGGTCGACACCATCCCAAAGGCTGCGCTGGACCTGATGGCCACCAACATCCACTCCACCATACTGTCGGCCGCTGGTTCACTGGAGGCGATTCACTCTGGCCTGGTGAATAAAAGCCTGTGGCTCCTTAACAATCTCACAGCAGAGCTTATTAAAGCCCTGAAGGCCTACCAGTGGACCAACAATGACACAGAGAGCCACAACCAGACGGTAAGACAAGCCTATACTATGTACCTTCATAAAGTTACCATAAGTTACATCAATATTTCATCTTGTTTTTAAATTGACATATTTACATTGACATACCCCAGCTCACGACCAACAGAAAATCTTGATGTTCTATTGCTATGTTTTTTTTGTATCTGCAGCAGAATGATCACGGGAAGAAGGGAAAGAAGAAGGGAATACGTGCCTTCTTCAGAGGAGCAGTGAACGCCATGAGGAGTTTTGTCCTCTGCTGCTGTGAGCTCTCCGCAGAGGACGACGACTACTACTATGTCCTCCTAGATTAAGCCTGGTCATAGACTGAAATGCATTTACACTTTTTGTAGAATTTGTAGAACACACACACACACACACACACACAAACAACTTAGCCCTAATCAATAAATTGTTGCACTGGAGATTTGCACTGTCCTTTTGGTCATTTTATTTTCAAAGTAAGTTTTGATGTTAAAGATTCACTCTGTAATAATTGGCATTATTGGAGTTGATCATGTTTTGTTATTAGACACGTTTAAATAAAATTTAAAAACTGTCTCTATTCCAATTGTGTAATAATAAAAGCGGCTCAATACAATTTCTATGTAATTACAGAGCAATTACAAATTGCAATGTAACAGCCATGTCAATGATAATGTAGTGAGTCGATAAGTATTAGCACAGCAGGCGCCCCTGAGTAGTAATGAAGAGCTGGACCACTAGATGGCAGTAGATACCAATCAATGGGGAAATCCAAAAGACTCCCAAACTAGTAACCAGATTAATTTCCAACTTTAAATTAGCACAGTGATAAATCCTATTCAACAGCCACTTACAGTTATTGGGGCCAGTTGCAGTTCAGTGGAAGTAGTATTTACGTCGGTTAGGGCATGTCTGTTGAAACCTACAACGAATTAATATGAATGTGATGCTCCACCCTCTTTACACCCAGGCATCCTATGACGTTGCCCATACAGGACAACAGCTATGGGTGCGTTCGTAAATTCGCTCTGGAAATCTGAGCAGCGCTCATGGAATGCCTCTCGTCCAATCAAAATTACTCGGTCGCTCTATGACGTTGTACCCAGTGTGCGCTCCGGCGCTCTCAGAGCAAATTTACGAACGCACCCTAGGTCTAGCTAACGTTTACGTTTCTATAGACGGGCTCAAACGCGCAGGGTGGCTAGGAATACTATATTGACACCTGTTGAAGCACGTGTTGTCTATTGTTTTGAAGTGTTTTTGTCCGTTTGCGAAGTACTTGTCAATTCAAGAGGACCAGGCTCGTCCACATTTTTGGACTTTCGTAAGTTTTCCTAAACCCCGAGCAGTGTGATAGCTGCTGTTTCCTTCCTCTTAACCGGTTAGCCAGTTAGCATAGCTACATAGGAAGTTGGAGTTGCTGTTGTTTTCCTGCTGCACATCTGGCACGTTAAATGTTAAACGTCCAGTTAGGCAAATAACCGCATTTAAATTCAAACTAAATGATATTTATTTATTTATTTATTTATTTAAATGATATTTATCGGGTGATAAAGTTACTTTCTCGTTAGCTATTCTCTACGACAATGTTGCATCCACGACGCACAGCCAAGCCTCCCCGAGGGCATCTCTGGTCTCATCTCTAGTCTCTCATCTCTGGTCTCTCATCTCTGGTCTCTCATCTCTAGTCTCTCATCTCTGGTCTCTCATCTCTGGTCTCTCATCTCTAGTCTCTCATCTCTAGTCTCTCATCTCTAGTCTCTCATCTCTAGTCTCTCATCTCTAGTCTTTCATCTCTGGTCTCTCATCTCTGGTCTCTCATCTCTAGTCTCTCATCTCTAGTCTCTCATCTCTGGTCTCTCATCTCTAGTCTCTCATCTCTGGTCTCTCATCTCTGGTCTCTCATCTCTAGTCTCTCATCTCTAGTCTCTCATCTCTAGTCTCTCATCTCTAGTCTCTCATCTCTAGTCTCTCATCTCTAGTCTCTCATCTCTGGTCTCTCATCTCTGGTCTCTCATCTCTAGTCTCTCATCTCTAGTCTCTCATCTCTGGTCTCTCATCTCTGGTCTCTCATCTCTAGTCTCTCATCTCTGGTCTCTCATCTCTGGTCTCTCATCTCTGGTCTCTCATCTCTAGTCTCTCATCTCTGGTCTCTCATCTCTAGTCTCTCATCTCTGGTCTCTCATCTCTGGTCTCTCATCTCTAGTCTCTCATCTCTAGTCTCTCATCTCTAGTCTCTCATCTCTAGTCTCTCATCTCTGGTCTCTCATCTCTCGTCTCTCATCTCTGGTCTCTCATCTCTAGTCTCTCATCTCTGGTCTCTCATCTCTAGTCTCTCATCTCTGGTCTCATCTCTAGTCTCTCATCTCTAGTCTCTCATCTCTGGTCTCTCATCTCTAGTCTCTCATCTCTGGTCTCTCATCTCTAGTCTCTCATCTCTGGTCTCTCATCTCTAGTCTCTCATCTCTGGTCTTATCTCTAGTCTCTCATCTCTAGTCTCTCATCTCTGGTCTCTCATCTCTAGTCTCTCATCTCTGGTCTCTCATCTCTAGTCTCTCATCTCTGGTCTCTCATCTCTAGTCTCTCATCTCTGGTCTCATCACTGGTCTCTCATCTCTGGTCTCTCATCTCTGGTCTCTCATCTCTAGTCTCTCATCTCTAGTCTCTCATCTCTAGTCTCTCATCTCTGGTCTCTCATCTCTGGTCTCTCATCTCTGGTCTCTCATCTCTAGTCTCTCATCTCTAGTCTCTCATCTCTAGTCTCTCATCTCTGGTCTCTCATCTCTGGTCTCTCATCTCTGGTCTCTCATCTCTAGTCTCTCATCTCTAGTCTCTCATCTCTAGTCTCTCATCTCTACTCTCTCATCTCTGGTCTCTCATCTCTAGTCTCTCATCTCTAGTCTCTGGTCTCTAGTCTCTCATCTCTAGTATCTCATCTCTGGTCTCTCATCTCTGGTCTCTCATCTCTAGTCTCTCATCTCTAGTCTCTCATCTCTAGTCTCATCTCTAGTCTCTCATCTCTAGTCTCTCATCTCTAGTCTCTCATCTCTAGTCTCTCATCTCTGGTCTCTCATCTCTAGTCTCTCATCTCTAGTCTCTCATCTCTGGTCTCTCATCTCTGGTCTCATCTCTAGTCTCTCATCTCTGGTCTCTCATCTCTGGTCTCTCATCTCTAGTCTCTCATCTCTGGTCTCTCATCTCTGGTCTCATCTCTGGTCTCTCATCTCTAGTCTCTCATCTCTAGTCTCTCATCTCTAGTCTCTCATCTCTGGTCTCTCATCTCTGGTCTCTCATCTCTGGTCTCTCATCTCTGGTCTCTCATCTCTAGTCTCTCATCTCTAGTCTCTCATCTCTGGTCTCTCATCTCTAGTCTCTCATCTCTGGTCTCTCATCTCTAGTCTCTCATCTCTGGTCTCTCATCACTGGTCTCTCATCTCTGGTCTCTCATCTCTGGTCTAATCTCTAGTCTCTCATCTCTAGTCTCTCATCTCTAGTCTCTCATCTCTGGTCTCTCATCTCTGGTCTCTCATCTCTAGTCTCTCATCTCTAGTCTCTCATCTCTAGTCTCTCATCTCTGGTCTCTCATCTCTGGTCTCTCATCTCTAGTCTCTCATCTCTAGTCTCTCATCTCTAGTCTCATCTCTAGTCTCTCATCTCTAGTCTCTCATCTCTAGTCTCTCATCTCTAGTCTCTCATCTCTGGTCTCTCATCTCTAGTCTCTCATCTCTAGTCTCTCATCTCTGGTCTCTCATCTCTAGTCTCTCATCTCTAGTCTCTCATCTCTGGTCTCTCATCTCTAGTCTCTCATCTCTAGTCTCTCATCTCTAGTCTCTCATCTCTGGTCTCTCATCTCTGGTCTCTCATCTCTAGTCTCTCATCTCTGATCTCTCATCTCTAGTCTCTCATCTCTAGTCTCTCATCCCTCTGTCGATGTTCACTCAACTATCGGTTGGTTCTAGGAATGTGAATCCGATACGCGTGGATTTAATTAGGGCTACAATACTATAGAGTCTGTCTGGCTAATGGTCACACTTCTCCTATCCTCCCTGTCATTGTGTTACAGGTGGTTGGAACCGTGTAAAAAGGGGGGAAATGTATAGGCTAGTTTATAACATTTAGATGTATATTTGATTTAGGGGTTGTGAATGTGTCAACTTACCCATTACATCATTATGTTTTCAGACTATTTAAAATATTGTTATGGGAGGGATATAGACATCAAAGTTAAAGACACATATTTCTATTCCTTTGTTTAATATTTTCAGGGTTATGCTAGCAAAAACCCACAATATAGCCAAGACAATCTCTGTGTCTGCCCAGGCTGTTTTGATTTTCACACACTAATTAGAAGCAGATGGGGAATTCTTTGGGGATTGTTACGTGTTGCTGTCACTAAAACTGAGTGTTAGGTCTCACCTCTGTGTTTTCCGGTGCCAGATATTTTCCCCTCACATTGTTTCTGTGTCATTACGTTCTACAGAAAACACAGATGATCAGACACCTGGGCCAGAGTCAAGCGCAGTGATACTCCCGTCACCTCAAATCAGTGTCATCAGGCTGAACACACAGAGAGGTATGTGATGTTGAACTTGTGATGGAAGCAGGGCAGGCGTCTGAATTAATATCGCACCCCCTGCCTGACAGACACATGAACTTCCATTGAGACGGTCTTATGATTGACCAGGGCCTCTGGTTTGCAGGTCAGTGGGCTGGGCCACAGTCAGGCCTACAGCATGTCTCAAGCTGAAGCTGTACATTCACTTACCCACCCTCATATGCTCATATACCCAGATCAGTATTTCTAAGGGCTGAGCAGGAATACAATTCGTTTCAGCAAGTGATTGACAGCACACACTTGGTCTAACAAATTGATTGAGATCAAATGACTGTAAATTTAATTGTAGTATTGTGTTTTGATTCCCCATTTATTTGATTAACTTTTTCAAAATTAAAATAAATTACATTTTGCCATTTAGCAGACGCTTTTAATCTCATTCGTTTCATTTCATACAGAGAAGCTCAGTTTTAAGCCAGTGATTCCCTCTTCCTCCAGGTGCTGTACTACACGTACTGTTGAGGTAACCCGTGGATGAAGGAGGACACCCCTCCTCTGTCACAGAGAGCACAGAGCACAGTTCCACCAGGTAAAGGGGACAACGCCTAAATCAGTCTTTTTGTATTATGCCGTTAAAGTAATTACTATGTAACAGCAAGTTAGTATCACGTTATTACAAGTACTCATGAATGGAATGTGAACTGTTACTGTACAGCCTTATACAATTTGTATACACGTATTAAATAAAATAAAAATCAGTATGAAAAAGGGTTGTTGACAGCAATGTAGTAGGCCATTCTTTTTTGTAATGCTGGAACTATTTATGAACAGCATATTATAGAGTAGAGTACGCCTGCATCCCGTATCAGAATATCACATTATTTTACTTGTTATAACTACTCGTTATAACTACTTGTTATAACCAGTTAATTTGCCAATGAACTGTTTGCCTCTGAGCCTTTCAGGTGTCTAGCTATTGATAGAGACCTGGCTCTGCCTGTCAGTCCCACTGCCTGTGCTAGCTAGATAAACCCACTGGTAGGCGTTCAATGGACTCATGTGACTGCTGCTCTTGGGCCCTCCATTGTTAGGTTGGTGGATACCCCCCCTCACCTGGAGGTATGCCACTCTATCATCCCCCCACAGCCTTCGCCCAGTCAGAGAGGAGAGGACCACTAGCACTGAGATCCAATGGGATCATCAGTTTTCACCACGCTTTCCACAATGGAACAGGATAATTCTGTTAGCAGAATCTGTGGTTTAATATTATTACATATGTTTTTTGGGACTGATTTCCGATCTTCTGCCCATACCGATATCCGTCTGTTGGGGTTTGTTTGTTTGCAATGAAAGTTAAGCATCTATATGCACCTACTTACTGTCCAGGAAGATTTGTGACAGTTTTCTAAGTATCTAATAATGAAACATAAAAGAGACAAAACTAAAGAATGCTGAGCTCAATGGATAACTGTTTAAAATAAGCTCTAACGGTAATTGAGTAATATAGCAGTCATGCAAATTATCAAAATCAGAATTGCTTTTATTACATCAATAACAACAGTATACAAAATCAACAATAATAGAATAAAGTAAATGAGTATGGTGAAAATAGAAACAAGTAGGATGAGGTGATAAGGTGATAGTAGTTGTACTACAGCGGGACCAGTTGTGTTGCTGTAGAACAGTAGTGCAAAATGCTGTGCAGGTTAGAATGACATGAAATGCAATATCATACAGTATGCATGCATGCAATGATATAGTTCAGATATGATACGGTACAGGAAGTTCAAGTAGTAGTCAGGTGGTGCAAAAATGCTGTGCAGGTTGCAATGAGATGTAATACATTATCATACGGTGTGCAATATGGTACAGATATGGAGCAGTACAGTGGCCTGGGGTGGTCACCGCGGTCTACAGTGCGCACATATGCCCATGTCGGCATGGGTTCGAATCCGGCCCCTGCTGACATGCCCTCGCTCCCTTCTTCTCCTTACTTTCCTGTCTGTCTTCACTATATCTGTCCAATAAAATGTGAGTGGGGCTGCCCCATTCAAAAAATCAGGTAGTGTGCAGGTAGTCATAATATATGTGTGGTGGCCTGGGAAAACCCGTCGGATGTCGCTGGCGTTCGTTTGTGGCAAAGAGCAAAAATAGATGGAAATCGCGATTTTGGCGATTTTGATATTATGTGGTATTCTAGTACTTTGAACTCCATACTACATTATGGTGAATAAACATTTTAAGAAAACAAAAGAGAAAGTACTTATTTTTATGTTTTTGTGGTGGGTAGTTTGCTAGCGAAACAACGTCACGTTGAACATGTCTCATTCTCAGTTAAGCAACGCACACACACATGAGCGAAAGGAGAGACGATACTTCCACCTGTGTTATTGCCAGTTTACTGATGCTCACAATAAGCATAAAGTAATAAAATCTTAACTAGAAGACACACAAATGGATCTGTCCCTCGCATACCGACGAGGCGAGCAGACTAACACCGCATCACAAGCAGACAAACGAGACCGGCCGATCTGCATAGGCTCCTCCCCCGACCCGGAGGAGAAAGGGGAGGATTTCTCCCCTTTCACTTTTTTTGACATGATACATTAAAATGCTCATAACTTTTTAAAATAAAGGGCTATCTCAGTCATTCAACCAGTTATGAATAGCTGAGAACTTCTAATTTATGGAAATATTAAAAAATGGAAATGTCAAAATGCCACCATGTGAAGGGTTTTCCCAGGCCACCACACATATATTATTAATGCAGTGGGGATGGTTTGGGAGAGACAGTCTTTTGCCTTCTATTTCGATTCCTTCTATTGCTAGAGGGAAATAGCTGTTCAACATCCTCTGGGTTTTAGCCCAGAGGGTAGGTTACCGTTTCCTCGATGGCAGTAGTTCGAACAGTTTCTGATTTGGGTGGCTGGGATCTTTGATAATCCTGAGGGCCTTACTGACACACTGGTCGCTGTAGATGTCCTGGATGGAGGGAAGCACCCAACTGCTGATCTTCTTGGCTGTCCGCACTACCCTTTGCAGCAGCTTTGGGCAGTGCAGTTCCTGTATCAGGCAGTGATACAGCCTGTCAGGATGCTTTTGGTTGTGCTTCTGAAGAAGGCCCCCAGTATCTTAGGCCCGAAGCTGAACTTTTTCACCCACCTGAGATGGAAGAGGCGATATGAGCTATAGCCATCCAGATCAACAGTAGAGTAAATCTTGGACAGTTTGAAACACAAGCTGGATTGCTTAGGCAATAAGTTTCCCTGGAGAAAACAACTGCCAACAATGTTCCGTCACTTTATCCACTTTATTATCCTTAAGGAAAAGTGAATGAATAAACAACAGGCGAAAAATAACAGATATCGCTTCTCTCCTCTCGTTTCTATGTCTGTGTATCTGTGTGTGTGTGTGTGTGTGTGTGTGTGTATCTGTGTGTGTGTGTGTGTGTGTGTGTGTGTGTGTGTGTATCTGTGTGTGTGTGTGTGCGTGTGTGCATGCGTGCCCTGCGCTGCCCCATCCCCCTTGTATTCTCTCACAGCTGCAGGAGGAAAAAGCATTCTCTGCCTCTGGCTTCCATGCGATCTGCTTAGAGACAAGTCCTCAGAATATTACTCCATTGTATACAGTACATATATACCCAAGTGCCAGGCATAGACATTTTGTTGTACATACGCAAGCAGTGCCAACGACAACTCACTGTAGAGAAATGTGGCTTGTGTTTTTTTGATCGTGGCTCCTGTTCATAGATGGGTTCACTGTAACGGACAAAATGAAAGTAAGATCATGTTTAGCAAGAAAATCTGCAGGTTCTGATTGGTGTCAAATCCAATCGGCCCATCCCTAATGAATAATCATAACTTCTGTACATTGAGACTTGCATTGTTTCTTACTCTTTGGCATGATGCTAGCCATTCTATTATCACCTTCTATGTCTCCTCTGTGTACTTTAAAAAGCATACCTGTCGTTTTGCATATGAGCTTAGGTTACCCATGGCGGTTGTAATGGTGTGTGTGTGTGTGTGTGTGTGTGTGTGTGTGTGTGGGTGTGGGTGTGGGTGTGGGTGTGGGTGTGGGTGTGTGTGTGTGTGGGTGGGTGGGGGTTTGGGTGTGGTTGGTGGGGGGGGGGGGGCAGACCAGTAGTGCAGAGCAGCAGTCTGTGGATGACTGAGTGGTGATACCTGGCCCTCTTGGTTGGTCAGGCCCCAGGCTCTGACCTCTGAGTCGTGACAAGTATGTACACTGACAGGCACAGAGACCCCAGTGAGCCTGTGACATTAACACGCTCGTCAAAGTGCTCGGTGAAATGCCAGCACCCCCTTTTCTGCTTTCCAAATTTGAATTTATTTATTAGTTGTCTCTTCAACATACGTATTTAGAATGTGAGAAGGCCGCTCTATCCTATAAAGCCCCAACCTGTTGCATGAAAGATGTAAGGCTGAGAATAAAGCTGTCCCCCCTCTGTCTTTACGATCCACTGAAATAGTCCAAGATGGTATCTGGCACGCAGCTTAATCGTTCGGAAATGAGCAGCTCTTGCTGTCCCCCGCTGACCTCTCCCGTGCTACCGTACCAGCTCTTCTGTTTCCATTACATAGCACGTCCCAGGACATCTGTTTTGGGGGATTCACAGGTCACCAACGCATCCTCGGCTCACCCAAGTGTCGGCCTTGCCTGGAACCCACATCCCTCAGCTCCCATTCAAATGTCATCTCGACACACCAGCTGGCTGGAATGCCTCGGACTCTAAAAGGTCAAGAGTGAGCCAACATCGATTATTTTAGGATCATGAACTGGCTGAAAGGTTTTCAAGGATGATACTGAATGTTCCAGTCGAGATGGTTTTTTTTCTTCCTTTTGTCCGGTCATGATTGCTGTTGAACATCAAACTAGCCCTGGTGTAATTATGATGAAGAGCTATTGACTAAACACTCAATCCCTCTCTCTCTCTTTCTCCCTCGCTGGCTCTCTCTTTGATGTACAATGTAATATCTCCAGATAATTGCAGTCTGTATTTCTCACAATAGCATTAGCTTTAAATGGCAATACATTATCAGGCAGTGACAGGGGGGACAACAATAGGCATGCTCTGCCAGCCATTTTCAAAAGCTGTGTAGTTATTTAGTAGTAAACAGCAAACTCTACGCCATTGTGTTAGTGAAAGTGGTCTCTTCCAACCTGTAGCATAAGCCTCCCAACAGATAGGGAGGGGGGGGCAAAGGTAATTGTGTCTTTCAAAGTCTCCATGAACCAATTTACACCTGTTGTAAGACTGTTTCCTGTGATTGGATCTCTACCCACATCCGCTTCGGTCTCAGTGGCGTGTGTGGTGGACACTCTGGAGAGGTGGCGATTATTAGATCCAGCAAAAAACACTTCGTCCTCCACCTTCTAAAGGATGAAATGTTCTATAGCAGTGTTTGTGTTATCACCAGTTTAATAACGTAGACCACACCTGTGTGAGTCTATTTACATCCCGGCGTGTCTGGGTTGGTATTCCATCAACGTTGCTAATTGAAAATTATAGAAAATTTACAGAAAATGTTGATTTGTGGTCAGAATAAGCCTGGATTTTCCTTTAGCAACGTTGATGGAATACCCCCCCAAGCTCACTGGGAATGTGTTGCCGTTAGGACTGCAGGCTGGGCTTTTGGACGTATCTGGTTCTCTCCGACATTCCCAATTCACCATGGAGCTCCGGACGCTTGGCGACACTCACCAGACAGTGATCTCAGGCATGCGGTTACGAACATCTCCACTTGTTATTGTTTGTGCAGCAAAGCCGTGCTGGGATAATAATAATAAGGCTGTGCTTTCAGCTGTTCCTTTCAAGCTTTACAGTTGACTTCTACTCCATTTTACAGAGGAGCACATCAGAGACCCAAAAAGGATAGGGTAGCTGCTTAGGTGATGTATTCAATTTATTTTGCAGAATGTTTTTTTATGTCAGCCATGTGGTGATTGACTATGGTGTGCTGAGTCTATTTTGTATGGTGTATTGAGTCTATTTTGAATCTATTTGTTTTGTCCATGACTTGTCTCCATCTGTTTGCACTGAATGCCGAAATCTTCACCACCACTCCCAAGATGCTAGGGTGTGTAGAGAACGGCCATTGGCTGATATAGATCCTGATGCTACTGGGTGGAACACAATCTCCCCAATAAAACAGATCTTGAATCTTCTTCCCATATAACCAGCGTGGTAAAGTAAATAACAGCAGCTAATCTGGGATGTTGTTTTTGGAGGCCGTGTTGCTAGCGTCGGATGTGTGACTAATCCCGTCCAACAGCTGCTAGCCATCATTATGAGGCCTATCGGACCTCGCAGTGCCACCTCTCCCACTCACACACACTCACACAGACACTTAAACAGAAGTTCAGAATGCTATATCCGCTACATACGGTTGCACTGAGCCGGTTGCAGAGGCGAGACCAAACGCTAAAGGCGTCAGGTATCACCTCTTCATTGATCGACAATGTATGGTGAGCACACTGGCGCAAAAGAGCTTTGAGACCTTGTAAAACGCAGAAAGAAAGCAATAACAGCACTTTGTTATTATGACGACAAACAGGACATGAACCCATCGATGAAAGGACGGATAGTAAGAAGAAAAGGTGCTGGCATTAGTGAGTTATTATCCTGAGAGTTGAGAACTTGGGTGGCTGAGATGCACTGACAGGCTCTGGCTTCACACCCTGCGCTGGCCCGGAGTCCAGACTCCAGTGGCATTCCCGGAATGAACATAGGGCTCCTGACAGCACACGGAAACGCTTTGAGTCTGGAGCGAAGTGCTAGCCTGCGACTTTGAGCCTAGTGTAGATAGTCAATAGCTAGTTTGGAGCGAGCCTCTCTCTGTAGCCTACAGAGGGGCATTCTCTTCGCCGACGGCTAGTGGTGGAACACACGTGTCAAGGTCAGGCCCTCTTCATGCTGCATATATGAATCACTTGATTGGGTTAATCAGTTCAATCTCTGGAAGTATGTGTTTTCCATCTTTGACACTCCCATGAGAAATGTGTAGTATTAAAGAATGTATTGATCTCTGTGGAAACATGTTTCTTTCCTGTAGAGGTTAATGTAAAACGTGGCTGGCAATTTAAGGTCATGCATGCATGTATAGATCTATAGTTTGAGAGCAGTGTGTGTAATGGCTCATAGTCAGCCATATACTTTGAATAGAGAGACGTGTTCCATTTTCCCTAGAGGTGCGTGTCAGGCGCACGGTCGATCTGCTTATCTTGACACCCATCATCCATTTCGATAGAAATCCACTGCAGTGACAGCAGCACATCCTGTCCATTTGCTGTTTGATGTGTTGATTGGAGCTGTTATCGGATTGATTTCCGAGCATGAACTCCTTGTTTTAGAAATGTCGTCACATAATAGAAGTGGTATCCATCCCGGTATTGGCCACGTGTGTCGTGTCCCAGATAGATAGTCACACATGAATGCTTTTTTGCATTTATTACATATATGTCCAGAGAGGCACTGCTCCACTGATGCAGGTGAACGCACACACTGCTGTACCACACTTTCCCTTTATCTGCAGTTTACCACCCAGCGAGAAGGAGGGATGGAAGACTGGAGGATGAACGTTGCCCGGAGCGTTGGTTACAGGAGCGGGGCTGATGAGTGGGCTAGAAATCGTGACAGCCGGTCTGCCGCGAGTGTGAGTGAGAGAGAGAGAGAGAGAGAGAGAGAGAGAGAGAGAGAGAGAGGGAGGAAGGACACGTAGGAGTGTATACCGAATCGGGCACACGTTTCTGAGGCCCATCGAGGGTGCATGTTTCTCTACCAGACACCCACACAGCCCTGGCACGACCAGTGTCCTCAGAGATGAGTGCATTATGCCCATTGTCTCTTTGTCTGAATCATTCTTCATACACAATCATCTCAGAAAGAGCACCAGGTATCCAGTATCCTCGTCTTCGCACAGAGAGATGGTTTGGTCAGATTGTCGTGCGAGTTATTAATATGTGACGGGTGGGAGCGCGAGCGCGAGTGGCCAAACGGCCTAGCTAAGGAGCAGATTGGTCATCTCAGCGTGTGACTCATGCTTTCTCACATCGGCACGTCAAGTACCCGCCCCGAGGGACTTACTTGAGAAGATGATGCATTGCAGTGAGATTTTTAATCGTGCCATTGTGATATCTGTGTGATAAGCTCAGCATAGAGCCTTGTAATGGATTTCTTTAATCCATCAAATTCTACCTTCTCGCTTATCAGTTAAGAAATGATTGGAAGGTGTTTTGGTAATGAAATGCCTTATCTTTAAGTGATGTTGCCATTTTTTTCTTTTTTGTATATATATATTAAAAATATATATTTTTAAGAAGATTTAATTAATTTGCAGCTGTGAATTCCTTTAGGCCTAGCCAATGTTTGGCTCTCACCTTTCACATGCACAACATGTTGCCATGGTTTCAATGCAAACGTTGTGGTCTCCCGTCAGTGAGATAATGCACAGGTTTAGAACATGGAGATGGAAAATATTACGTGTGTTTACCGACTCGGAACCCCCTCTATGGGGAGACGGTCCCAGGCAGGTACAGAGATGTTGCAGAGACGCTAGATGAAGCTGTCATGTCAAGGTTTCCTCCTCCCAAGGGGCTTTTACTTGCCGCTGTGCCCTTTGTGTTTTTCCCCTCTGTGGCTTGCTTTTTTGGTATCTATGGTTCATTGTTAGTTGATATTGTTTGAATTCTATTTATTGTTTTCTATTGTTCATGCTGTAAAGCACCATGAGATAATTGTCTTTGAAAAAAAGTGCTGCAAATGCATTTGTTTGTTTGATCCATCCATACAAAGCAATGGAAATGGTAAGTCAAGGTGGAGAGGAATAAAGGAAACTGCTTTCTTTCCTGATTCTTACGACTACATTGTATTGTAGTATCCCACATGATCAGCGTAGAGTTCATTGAACTCTGAATTTGGCAAATTCCTTTGTTTTTAGTGGTAGATTTTTCAGTTTCATTACCGCCCCCCCCCCCCCCAGTGATTAACGAGTATGGCTCTGGGGCCAAATGTCACGGCCCATGTACGGCTGTTGGTTTGGATGAATCAGAACGTCTGGGCTTTATGATGTTTTTCTTATTGCAGGAAGTGCCGTATGAAATATGTCTTAGCAAAAACCATTCATTATTCTCCCTGACATGGGTCTTTTTATTCACAGCAAACTAACAGTATTAAAATAACCCTGAGTTAAACCAGGCCCGCATACCAGGGGAAATAAAGGGCCATGATTGAACACATTCATCACATGGTCTAATGTTTTGAATGCATTTGGATGGATTTTTCCTCTATCCCCCAGTACAAATCTGTCAGCCTTATAGCATCTTGCATTTCCCCTACCCGTCCCCTACTTGATCCAGTAGAGAGTGTTTTGTACTGTATATCCTGGCCTGGGAATGCAAGTGGGGGTAGACCAAGGTTGTGGCACATTCCTTTTCAATTCCCTAAATGACGGTAGTGAATTGAATTCCAATTAGGCAATTTAAATAAAAGCATTAATTTTCAATGATTTTTCAATCAAATTAAACAATATATCTGTATTATGTATTCTGTATATTCTGTGGGTTATTTACATTATAATGTAAATAGAAGGAAGGCATTGAACTGTAGTTTTAAAAGACTTCCTGAATTGAAAAGGATTTCCCTCCCACCATTTTTTATCCCTGTGTAAACGGTGTCAACACTGTGCCCTCAGAGCTGGCGCCGGACAGGCCTCCCTGCCTGTGTCAACACCCTCACCCAGGGCTCCTGGGGGCCCCGTCACGTCACCCCAGGCCTCGGTGAGCAGCTAGCGTGGTACAAACAGCTAGCATGGTACAAACAGCTAGCGTGGTACAAGCAGCGAGCGTGGTACAAGCAGCTAGCGTGGTACAAACAGCCGTCCGCAGCCTCACATGGTCAGTCTGCTGTCACACTCCTCAGGGAGCTAATATGCTTGTGATCACCAGCCCTATATTTGGTCGCCATGAAAGTCAGCGTCATCTATGTGCTGCAGCAGTCGAGGGTGCCATTGTGCCCGTCGCCATAGGGATGCAGTAAGGTAGTATTTTTTTAGCACCGTTTTTCTTTAGGGCTTAAGAGGAACACAGGAGCATTTGCTGTGTTAAACTAAGATACACATTTACGATTTCTAATAAACCTATGCTCCTGTCATGTCTCCCTAGTAGGCCCAGTGGGTTGCTGTGTGTTTTACTGGTGTTCAGGGCTATTAATAGACCAAGCAATGAATCAGATTGTATCTTAATGTCAGCCTTTGTTTTGAAGCTCTCTGTGTCTTAAACAATGTGCGCTGCTCTTCGTCTGTCTGGTAAAACACCAACTGGTCTCTTAAAACACTCTTTCCAATTCTGTGTGAAAGAAAAATATTTAGAAAAGTTTCAGCCTAAGATATTCATAGTTGTTTGATGCTTACAGTTGGATTAACACTGTGTT
Organism: Nansenia antarctica; assembly: GCF_963989245.1. NCBI lineage: Eukaryota > Metazoa > Chordata > Actinopteri > Argentiniformes > Microstomatidae > Nansenia > Nansenia antarctica. The sequence continues at coordinate 16,159,778 of NC_137680.1, read as the reverse complement.
GCTGGCAATAGAAATAAAAAAATACTTTAAAAAGAGTCTCCTCCATCACTTATAATAGTGACTCAGGCCCAAAGCGATGCGTGAACCTCAGTGGCGCGTGTCAGTTTCATTTCGGCGGCCATGTTAAGGGGTTAGAGCATGCATACAAGCCCTGAGAGGCACGCCTCTCGTGCCTATCACGTTGGCTGCCGCGGCACGCGAGCTAGAGAATAGGAGGCTCGCCTATTTTTTCTGCGTGCCGCCGACCTGAAAATGATCATACCAACTAAATACACTGCAGTTTCAATGGCTATATCTGTAAATATGTTTTTTAATAATCAAAACTTCCACTATCCCACCTATGCTATAATAATAATATATATTGTTATAAACAACGTTTCACTTTTCGAATCACTCATCATAATGGATGACAGCAGAGACTGAACCCCGAACAATTTATAATGAAGTGAAATGAAACATTATAGTACTATTGACGGCCATTATTGAAGGCGAACTCAATGTACAAAGATAGGGCTGGCTGTAGCAGCTCGCAGCCAAGCCGCTGGACAAACACGCTGGCAGTGGAAAAGCAGAAAGTCCAGCAGACGTTCCCGCCACAGACACGTGCTGCCGAGGTACCGCATGGGTGTGTTTTCTCTCTGTTCCATGATGTGTGTGTGTGTGTGTGTGTGTGTGTGTGTGTTGTGTGTAAGTGAGGTTTGAGGGGACAAAGACGGACAAACGCAGGGGGGAAAAAAACATCCTAAATACCGTATTAGCTTTTGTTCAATTCCTTTTTAATACATGTCTTTCAGTCCTTTTGAATCAAATTGCCATCGCTCAAATGCTAAAATTGCCTCTTCTACAATGGATCATTTCAGCAGCAGGGCGCCTATAAAAGCCTTTGTGTCCCTTCATCTCACTGACTCGGTTGGTGGTTGGACTTAGTACAAAGGGGCCTGGACAGAGAGGACAGGAGGTGTACAGACCCCTGTTATGACTGAGCCAGAGGCACAGCTACAGCTACCTGCTGTCTGAGGGCAGACAAGCATGACTCTGAGACACAAGCTGGCGGAGACAGACCGCTGATGAAGAGAGAGGGAGGGAGAGAAATAGGGAGAGAGAGAGACAGACAGACAGGAAAGAGAGAGACAGACAGGAAAGAGGGGGGCAGAGAGAGATAGAAAGGGGGAGAGAGAAAGAAAGAGATGAGAGCAGTAGAGGCGCCCCAGCAGCAGTTTGTGGAGAGAGAGAGAGAGAGAGAGAGAGAGAGAGAGAGAGAGAGAGAGAGAGAGAGAGAGAGAGAGAGAGAGAGAGAGAGAGAGAGAGAGAGAGAGAGAGAGAACGAACAAACATAGGGTTACAGCACTGGAACATTAGCCCTTGACAGGTCAACTGTTCCTGTTGTGTAAGACCTCTCTGTCCTGCTGTCCCTCCACGCCTCAGGCTGGGGTTATGGATCAGGTCAGCCAGTTCAACCAGTGAGCATCCTGGAACAGCCTTCATCTGGGTGACTGCACTCTCTCTCTCTCTCTCTCTCTCTCTCTCTCTCTCTCTCTCTCTCTCTCTCTCTCTCTCTCTCTCTTCTCTCTCTCTCTCTCTCTCTCTTCTCTCCTCTCTCCTCTCTCCTCTCTCTCTCTCTCTCTCTCTCTCTCTCTCTCTCTCTCTTCTCTCTTCTCTCTCTCTCTTCTCTCTTCTCTCTCTCTCTCTCTCTCTTCTCTCTCTCTCTCTCTTCTCTCCTCTCTCCTCTCTCTCTCTCTCTTCTCTCTCTCTCTCTTCTCTCTTCTCTCTCTCTCTCTCTCTTCTCTCTCTCTCTCTCTCTCTCTCTCTCTCTCTTCTCTCTCTCTCTCTCTCTCTCTCTCTCTCTCTCTCTCTCTCTCTCTCTCTCTCTCTCTCTCTCTCTCTCTCTCTAGATACAGTGATACAGTGCTACTGCATGGGAAATTCAAACAAATAACATGGAAAAATTTGATGTTGAATTATTATAATTTTTATCTCTCAGCAGTTTCCAGATTCTGTACCAAATAGAAATAATGACCTCACCTCTGACCTTGGGTTAATTATTTTTGTCATTTCCTGGGACCGGATTGTTCACCACCACTGGTGAAGTGGACTCTCAGCTGGGGTGAGAAAGAAAATGATCTGTGTCGTATGTCTGTGACATTTTCTTCTCGTTATTTCCAGTTGGCCATCCTCACAGCTCCAAATGTGTGTCCCCTTTTTGGAGTCTTCTCTGGCTGCTGAGTGTGAGGTTAACAAGCCGTGTGTTGTGACAAGATTCATGTTTTGGAGACTGCGTAGGAAAATGAAAGGGCACGAATTTCAGGAACTCGCGGAGTGAGGTGAAGGGCTTTCACAAATATTTTTCTTTCAAACTCATTAAGTGAGAATAGTTCAGATCAGAAATGATAAAGCTAATCTTGATTTTAAACATTCATTGCAGTGCTGTAATTGGAGAGAACAGGTTATGTGCTCAAGTGCCACTTGAAATGCTGTTCTCAATGTGTCCAATTATGTTTGAATTAATGAGTTTTAAAATAAAATACACATTACATCTTTGAATCTATTCAGAATCAGAATCGCTTTTATTACAATCACTTTTTTCTATGACTCTGTACAAGTACAGAGAGAGTACAATTAGTTGGCTTTGGTTCCTCAACATTGGCATTGCAGCATTCAAATACAAAATCACAATAACAATAAGTAAAATAAGATTCATAATATTCTTTAGATGTTATAACCATACGTCAAACAGGCACTTAGTTTGACCAATTAACATTGTGTTGACACAGCATTACCATAAAACGTAAGTTATTATATTTCTTCCTTTGGCTGCTCCATCATCATGTGTGGAGAAGCACATTGGCTAACCATTGATAGAGGCGTTTGTCATAGCAGCATCTTCTATTTTGTGTGCACCTGGCCATCACAACAGTAAACAGATTGGTTGAAATGTGTACCGTATCTGTGAGTGAGTCACATCATCCCGTTTTGTAATCCAATGACTCACAATGTGAGTCTCATCTCCCCCTCCCCTCCACGCCCCTCTCCTCCAGAGAAAACGGAAGCCTGGGTAAGCCTTGGGTAATTCGTCCCCACTTTTCATACTAAAGCTTCTTGTTCTTCTCATATCTCCTCAGATCGGTTTGTGACCCCGCCGGCGGAAGGGCGTCCCTCTGAGCCGTGAGGAAGAGAGCAGGAGTCCATCCTACAGGTCGGTGTCACTAACGCGTCTTGTCACAGATACGGACATTTACGCATCGGCTCAGTGCAACACAAACAATAGGAGGCCTAGAATGGGTTATGTAATTCTGTTCCATGGTGATGAACTGCGGGGCAGATGGATTTGGCTTTTTCTTGCTTTTTTAAAAATATAAGATCCCATCTTTTTGGAATTGGGTTCGTGCCATGTGGCCAGTGCAGATGGACATTTCTCAGAACGATACAGTATATAAATAGGCAACCAACTGTTCTGTAAGCTGTGGTCGATATGGCTCTGTTGTCTGTGGCTTTTCCAATGCTATATAGCTAGTTATGTGCATTACCCTGCAGTTGTACATAAAGGCCTCCCTTGCAAGTGGTTAAGCTGTTGAAGAGCCCTTTGGTTGCAGCACGCTCTTGTTTCCCATGACTCTGAGATCTTCAGGGGGGAGGCCCGGTGTGGTTTCCCCCGAGTTCCCAGGCCCTGAGATCCTCCCAAACGCAAGCTGCCGCTCATGCATTCATTACTCATCTCTGAGAGAGAACGTGTGTGTGTGTGTGTGTGTGTGTGTGTGTGTGTGTGTCTCAAACCGGAGATGCATGTCAGTAGACCCCATTCCCCCTTACACACACACACACATACACACACACACAGAGGGCTCTCAGGCTGAGGGACAGCTGCTGCTCCTCCACTGAAGAGGCCCACTACAACACCACCAAGGGCAAATGACGGCTCACAGCCTCATACAAAGGGAAGGTCACAGGGCTCAGTGGAACCACTGAACTCCCCTCAAATGACGTCTGCCTGTGTGACCAAGAGTCCTTCTAAAATCAAGGGAATTTAGAGTGTTTTGTGAATGCCTGTCTTTGCCACTAGAATTCCATTATAGGAGAATTTATGTACTCTAACCCACTACATATTTTTTTATGTTTGTTTAAAAAAAAAAAATGTTATGGCATTTCTGCCTTAATGGGGTGGAGAGAGTAGAGATTGACAGGAAGGATGGGTGAGAGTGAGGAGGGATGACATGCCGGACACGTTGACGGACGGAATCAAACCGGGGACCCTGTGGTTACATTGCTGACGCCTTAGTGTGCTACGCCACCAAAAACGCCCTGAAACCCACTACATGTTATTCTACAATGACTGCATTATTTGTTATTCTATAAAGATGTGACACCGTATTAGCTTAAGGATGTATTAGTTTAAGGATGATGAGCATTAATCAGTGTCTATGGTGGAGTCCTACAGGAGTGTGTGGCGGTCAGGCCCCCACCGTGTGGTACGTTTGCCGCGTGCTTTCACAGGTCCCAGGGGAAGGCAGCGGTCTGCTCCTGTCACCTATCATACAGGACGACCTGAGAGATTCCAGCCAACGGCATCAATCTTTGTCCCTCTTTTTATACCACACACACACACACACACACACACACACACACACACACACACACACACACACACTAAAAGCCAAAGGCATCATGTCTGTGTCTCCTATTTGGTACCAAATGCCTCAGAGGTGATGACAGGCCTGGGACGGACGGAACACTTGAAAGGGAACCCCCCCCCCCCTCCCCCCATGTCCACTCCAGTGGTCCATGCTCCTCCACAGCCACCACACCGCTGATGCTTTCAGAGGCAGCCACGAAGGGGCCGGGGGGTCCTGTTACTCCACCGGGGATCTGGGGGTCAGTGACATATTCCAGGGGTACAGCGTGCTGCCTGGCGCCACCCGGGTCTCGCTCTGGGCCCTCCACGGCTTAGTCAGTCTGCATAACCTCCAGGGGATGCCGGCAGAGGTAGAAATCGGAGGACGGGCTCATCGTAACGCATGGAACGGAATAAGGAACGGTATCAAAACATGCCTTACAATGAGCCTGTCCTCCGTGTCCACGTCCCCCAACCTCCCCTGCTCCGCTCCTGTAGAACTAGTTTTATTTGACCTGCACACACTCCTGACAGATTCTCCTTCTTTCCATACAGTAGTAAAGAGTAAGGCTGTGCTGTTGAGCAGGGCTGCTGCCATTCTTCTGCCTCAGGTGTGTTGATGGCAGAGAATACATGCTCTTATAGTCTGCATTCATCGTGCTCACGCATAGGCGGATTCATAAGATATTGCACCGACTGACTTGACTGAGTAATTGTGTTTAGGAACACCACGAGGGAATGCTTCAGCATGCTGATCTGAGCCAGTAATTCCAATTGTGATTCTATTCTAGCAGTCATCCATCAAACCTCTCTGATGTCCTGCCCAGGGGGGTGTTCCATCAACGTCGATAAAGGAAAATCAGGGCTTATTTGGATACATTTCGCAAGCCTTATCAAAAGATAAGCCTGGATTTTCCTTTAGAGACGTTGATGTCACTTAATCCCAGTGTCGAGACGACAGCTGGACTGTAATCCCATGTCCCGTTTTAAAGGCTTTCACCTGCGTTTATGACACCTGCAGGGTTAAGGTTAATGTAATGTTATGGCTGGCAGTCTTGGCTGCTGGTTGAGAAGCGTCTGAGATTGAAAACTCATTTGCGACGGCTGGCTGCTCTCAGGTTTTCACCCTCGGGATTCTCCCGCCCGGCATTTGAAAGACAAACAAGCGGCGTTCAAACCCTCCATGTCAATACATCATAAATATGCAAGAACAGGCCGAGCCCGAATACATTTCCCGCAGACATCAGGGAGTAACAATGGATCCAGAATGAGTCAGCGCCCGTAATGCGCCTTTTCTTTTGCTCCATCCCTCAATCTGCTTCCTCTAATACCCGCCGCTGGCTGAGACGGACCTGCTTAATCCTCTCCATTGGACCCTGTCGTACTGACGTCACGCCACCATAGAAGGAATATCTCATCGTCTGCTTTTCATCCGCCTACCCACAATCCTCCCCCCCCCCGCGCAAAAAATGTAAACGGCAGATGTTGTCGAGAGAATGTTCCAGACCAGGGCCAGAGCACTCTCTATGTAGGCGATCACTTAACAGGACGTCTGCTCACCCCCTTTAAATAACATGCTGCTAAGCCAAGGGACGAGGGGGCACTTCACGAGTCATGCAATAAAAAAAACATGGCACATATAGGAACAACCCAGTTCTCTGTTTACGACGGCGTAACAGATATGCACTCACTGACTCCAACAGGTGGTGCAGCACTCCCCTGTGCCTTCCGTCGTTTCAGGCCCTCCTGTCTCTCAGTGACTCAACACGTGAGGCGGAGAGGGCTGAAGAAGATGCGCCAGTCTAATGGAGTGGCACGCTGCGCCCTGCCATGTGTATATATGTACTGCCCAGGAGTGGTGACTGAAGGGCTAGAGAGGAATGGTTGAAGTGATAAGAGAGAGTCCCTCTGGTGTTCATCGTTGCTGAGCAGCAGAGCAGGATTCTACCAGACCTGCACCAAGGTGTATCCTCCTACCCCTATAGGAATACTATAGCTCCACCTGCCTCAGCTAACCAGAGAGTCGTTATCGTGTTAGCCACTGAGGCGGAACCGTGTGACGCACACACGCTGGACTGTTGTCGGGTAAACTCTGGGCTCCATATGCTGCGATGGGAGTTGAATTCCCTTTTCTATGTGCCCGCGCTCTCTCTCCCTGGGCAGGGGAGAGGAATGAATAACAGAGGCATTTCTCTGCTTGTCTCTGTAGGAGTCCACAGCAGGGCATCCATCCAGAGGCATTTATACTTAGAGGGGGTAGTAGTCATTGTGTCATGGTCATGGACTTCAGCTCATTCTGTAAATAGGGTGAGCCCAAGCAAGTGCTCCTAAAAAGGGTTTGGGTGCCTGTCTCCCGCTGAAAGGTGTGTGTGTGTGTGTGTGTGTGTGTGTGTGTGTGTGTGTGTGTGTGTGTGTGTGTGTGTGAGAGAGTCTGTGTGTGTCTGTGGGTCGGAGCTTGTGGCTGCCCCTGTTCCTCAGACTAGAATATGTCATATCTAAACCCCCTGTGTGTGCCCGCCTGGTTAGATAATATATAACCCCCCGTGTGTGCCCGCCTGGTTAGATAAGCCATAATCAAACCTCATTAGCTGCCTGGGGCATTCCCCTCTCGGGCGATTATCCATCTGTAATCTGTTATTATCTAACGTCTGGAGCCTCTGTTTAGACAAACATAATAGCTCATTATTAATGAGAAAACCGGATGAATGGCTTTGGAACTAAAAAGTGTTGTTATTGTAAAACTTCTGGTAAAATAGTCTGTTGCAAAACTTTTGCCACTTTTTGGTACGTATTGAATACGACCCAGGTGTCGTGATTAGACCACCTGGGGGAGTATTCCATCAATGTTGCTAAAGGAAAATCCAGGCTTATTTCTTATAAGTCACGCAAGTCTTATCAAAATAAGCCTAGATTTTCCTTTAGCGACATTGATGGAATACTCCCCTGGAGTGGTTTTCTGAAATGTTTGTGAGAATGACTCATTGGAGGGTGAAATGACATCTCTGTACATCTGTCTGGAGTTTTGATAAATTGTTGTTGTCAGTTTTGCTCACAGCATGTTTGGCGTTTCATAAAAGCATTTTCTGCCTTTTGTTGTCAGCTCTGTCCTTTTGATATTGACTGACTATAGTTGGATGTTGACAGATTATGCTGAATGGAAAAAAGTGAATTCAATTATTCAGTAGCTAGTCTCATATCAGAACAGAACATACACTTCTAAGATTTTCTTTTAAAAGTTTGTCTCTCTTGACTTCCTTTTGCATGAAACCGCTGTGAGTCGTTGTCTTGGTGCCATTCAGGAGGAATTCCCGCCTGTCCCTGTTCCATATCCATATCCTTTACAGACCCATTTAATCCCCAGGCTGCAGCCTCAGTCTAAATAATTCACCTTCGCCGCCTGACAATAACTCCTATTTATTTTATTTACATGTCCTCAGCCGTTGAGTGTTCGTGTTTCTGTTCTGCTGTGTAACAGCTGAGCCACAGTAACTCATTTGTCCTAGTATGGCCTTTAACTAACACCCAATCTCTCTCCTCCTCGGTCACTATCTCTCTCTCTCTGTCACTCACTTTCTCTTGCTCTTTCTCTTTTTGCTCCCTCTCTCTCTCCCCCTCCGTCCCTCCCTCCCTCCCTCCCTCATTCTGTCTCCCCTCCCCCACCCACAGCCTGTCGTGACAGTCCCCCATACCCATACCCATGCACAAGCACTGCTCTCTGGTCAGGCCTTGCCCTCCCTCCACCTCCACCCCGCTGGCCGGGGCCCCACTCCCTCCATTCAGCCACCCAGCAGATGCTATTCAAATGAGTTGCTAGGAAAGTAATGGTACCAAAGTTGTCCATAGTCACAGCTTGGGGAGGGGGAGGGGATGAGGAAAGGGGGGGTCGACCCCAAAATAGTTCCCCCTGAAGTGCCCTCATCCTTTGTTTTTGAAAAGCACTGTGCCCTAGAAAATCCTCATCCAACAGTCCCAACATAGCATAACAAACAGCCAATAGGCCGATGCAAAAAACACTTTCTGAAACCAAGCTGGTAGCACTTCATACTATGGATGTCTTTAGAGAAGGTTAAAGGTCCAGTATGTAACTGTCAAGGGTTCTAGACTCACTGATTTCCGCCTTTCTGTCTCTAGTGGCTGCCTCTTCGAATCGTGCTCACATGCAGAGACACAGCAGCTAATGTCCGACACTGCCAGGCCGTTTCGGGGGGTTATATTATATTATATATAAGGCAGGATGTTGTGGTGTGGAACTTCTAACTGAATTTCGCTACGATGATCAGAGGTGGAAGATTTCCGACAAACCTATGCCCTGCTCCTTTAATAAAGGATTTATAAGTAGTTTAAGAATTAAATATATATTTTATATATAATAAACTGTTATAACCCATTGGTTGAAATTATGTGATCGTTGTTTTGTGCTTGACAAATTCAGCTTGTATTGTAGTTATAAACCAACTTATAAACCATTTACAATAGCAACCTTGATGTGAATTTTTACCATAGTCATTTCAGAAATCTATGTTGAATATGGCCTTGTTATTTATCTCAGACCTGTTTATTATGTTCCAAATCATCAACAATCATATCAATACCTGTGTTTTGTTGTATTTTTTCATCACTGACACTGACTTTACAGTCCCAACTGAGCTAGTGAGCTAACATTTATAGTCTGTTGAAAACAGACACTGAACCTATAAAGTACTATTGAATATATTGGATAAAGCAGTGGCTGAATACCCCGCTACTTAAGACTGTTTGATTCTCCCCTCAGCTTAAGGGATTTGTGTTGTCCTGCCATAGGAAACTACAGTGCTCCTGTGTGTGTTAAGTCTTTATTTTGATATCCAGTTTCCATAAAACTGAGAATGTAAAACTGAGAATGTTGTGTCTGGATGTCTTAACATCTTTTGGATGTGCTGTTGCAGACGACCTGCTGTGGTGATCTTAAGGAGCTGTCGCTGTATTCCCAGGTCTCTGTCCAGTCCTAGGCCTTCTATCAATACAGTTGGAATCTGTTTAGTTTCTCACAGTATACCCTCTCACTTGTTCTTCCATTAATGATCTATTGTTCTTTCAGAGTGATTTGAAAGGATGCGCTTAATCTCGAGCGGTAAGAGGAGGCAAGGGGCATTTCACTGTGGTCATTGAGTGAAGAGGAAAAAACCCACTAATGCTTTTATAATTCAACCAGGCTTTAATTCAGTTTAATCTCTTGGCTGAACAGTTCATCCATTTGGGGTTCCGTCATAGTTTGGGAATATGCTAGAACCTGTCCAGGGTTGATGTGTCTTAATGTGCCCTTGGTCTCATCCTCCTTTACTTGACTTGGTTATATGAACTGCAGTTCAGTTGACCCTCTTTGTGGAAGGTCAATAACTGGAGAGAAAAAAAATGTAAAGCTCGAAATACCCATGTCAGACTGCACGTAGCACAAAGCCCATATATATGAATTCCTTTTAAAGGGATCATCAGTGGATATGATACAGTCGGTCAAACTGAACTCGCCCTAGTTGTTGTCACAAAGCAAGACTAGCATTAAATATGTTCATCATATAGAGCTGTTCATGAGTTCTTGTCCTGAGCTTTTAATGCTTTGTTTTTCTGTAAGAGAAAGCAGGCAACATATAAATAATATGCTCTCGATTGTAGTGTAATTAGTTTACAGGCATTTGTCCTGAATTAGAAAATGTACTGCTTAATATCAACTAAATTCGGTAGTTAGCTAACATTCTCTCCCTCCCTGCTGTTGACAGTCTAGTTGTGCGCCTTTTTTCAGTTCAGACTCTGCAGTGTGTCAGATGACCTATTGAAATCATTTCAGTGCAGTGTTCCTGTTACCAGGGCAACGCAGGCTCGCTTTTGCCTTTCATTTCACCATGTGACCAGGGTCTTTGACGTCAGCGAGGAGGAGGCAGAGTTTGGTACTCAGCAGCTGTGGGCTTCTAAGAATCTTGTGTGGAGTTGCGAACCGTTGTCACTAGTCGTGCTTCAGTGCTTGTTGCTGCTGCTGCTGTTGCTGCTGCTGCTGCTGCTGTTGATATCTACTTCTCAAAGCTCTGGGTAATGGACTGCTGAGGGCTTCCAGTACATTATTATTAAGTGAGGTAAGCTATCCATACCTTTATCCTAAGCTATCTTTCGTGTGTAACATTCCCGACCGTTTGCCTTCACACGATTCAACAGTTCTTTAAGCTGATGGCTACAGGTCTCATATGCCTGTTGCGTTGTTTTTTTAGAGCTGAGTTGCACCGTTCTGCGAAAGGAAGAAGTGGTTTAGATCGCTCTCAGTTTTAATGATTCAATAAGGAACTGTGGGTGCTTGATCTTTACAGCTGGTTCCGTACGGTGGAGATGAAGGGGAGGATAGTGGGGTTAAATGCTCGATTAGGGGCTCTGAGATATGTAGTTCAGAGTGCAGTTCCTCCTCAGGGTTCTGGTACTGATTTCTTTCTCTTTCTGTCTCTGTCTCTCTCTTTCTTTCTTTCCTTCCCTCTCTCTCTCTCTCTCTCTCTCTCTCTCTCTCTCTCTCTCTCTCTCTCTTTCGTCTCTATCTTTCCTTCCCTCTCTCTCTCTCTCTCTGTCTGTCTCTCTCTCTCTTTCTTCTCTGTCTCTCTCTCTCTCTCTCTTTCTTTCCTTCTCTGTCTGTCTCTCTCTCTCCCCCCCCAATGGCCCCAGATCTGTTTTAAACCCCAGCAGGAAGTGAAGGGAGAAATCACCGTGGGGCAACACTAGTGTAATTGCGAGCTCCACGCGGCTCCCCAAAACGTTCGAATGTTGGTGGGAGTAATAGGTTGGAGCTGGCTAAGCTACCTACAGGGGGAGGGCAGGGGGGGGGGGGGGGGGGGGGTGCAGGCAGCTGCCTGTGGGACCCCTCAGAGGAGGTCGAAGGGGGATGGTGTGGGAAGACTGGAGCTGTCTGATGTGAGCCCACCTCCCTGGCTCGCATGCCTCAGACAAAAGCACACCAGCCCCCATTTAGCGTGGAAGGAAATGGCAACCATGAGCAGGCGGGCCCGTGGGGACGGGAGATAATGAGGGTGGTTTGATATCTGCACTCCATGTTGTTTTCTCCCTCTCGTCAGCTCCTCCAAGTCTCCAACCCGTTCCCTCTCACAATCTGTCTCCCACTCGCGTTCTCTTCCAGCTAACTTCATTAACGGGAGGTAGGAGTCTCGCCTGTAAACAGGTCTCTGTGGCCATCTGGGATCTCACGAGCGGATCTTCGTTTCAAGCCATACACAAATATAGACCTCGACGCATGGAAGAGAATGTTTTTGTTTCCTTGCGGGTTCCCGGCATCGACACAAATAAGATGTGTCATCGCGGTGTTCTGCCTCTCTGTCTGGAGCACACAGGCGTGTGAGCTCAAGAGGGCCCTCATGAATGATGCAATTGTACCGCACAATATTAACGGAGGACGGTTTCAAAAGTAAACAGCGGTTGACAAACAATGGAGAGACTTGGAAGAGAATTCACTTTCTCAACTGCGTCTCCCGGGGTTTAACCAACTCCAAATGTCTACGCCAAAAGCTCGAGTCAGGGCACATCAGTTAAAACTTCTGCTTCTTCCTGTTGTGAAATGGGGCTGCATAAATAGTCCTCTGAGGCCCAGAGGGGTGGACAGACTGGGGGGGGGGAGCTGACCCCCATCTCCCTCTCTCTTTCCCCATGTATGACTCATGAGTTGTTACCCTGTCAGTGATCCTCCCCTGCCTGCCTGTGTCTGGGAGACTGCCACTGTGTTGATGGGATGTGGCTGGTGCTGTTGGACGTGTGTATACTGAGCTGGAGGAGTGTGTGTCTGTCTGTGCGCTAGGCTGGCTGGCCGGCGGCAGGGCTGGGCCGTGCTGTCCCACAGGGTGCCAACAGCGTGTGGGTGCGGGTGCCGGTCCTTAAGCTGATCAGGGACAGCGGTGGTGGTGGTGGCAGTAAGGCTGGTTAAACACAAGTCCCCTATGTGGGTGGAGATTACCCTGCTGCCGCTGGTCCTATTGTGTTTTATCAGCTTTTCTGTTATTACAGCCAGAAAACTGAGGCTTTGAGCATACAGAAACGTGTGTGTGTGTGGGGGGGGGTCCAGGTGGGTGGATAGTGGATACGTGGGTGGAAGTAGTGTCTTTGTGCAGTAAATGTGAATCCACTGTCCTATAAGGTTTTATATGATCTCCATTCTACAACCAATTTATTTCACATTCTAGTCCCAGTCCCAGTGTGGACAGTGTTAGTGTTGACAGACCGTCTGACCGCTTTTTAAACGGCTAATAAAAGGTTGTGGATGTGGATATTTGAAAGAGGTGATGTCGATTTACCAGCCCTTCTAATGGTTCCATCCTGTGTTGCTTCAGAAAGGCTCATGTAGCCTGTAACACTGGAAACCAACCTGAAGGCAGTTTATGTAACACCTGATTTATGATCAGGCCGAGGAAGAGAGCCTCCAGTTAGCAGAGGCGTTTTAACCCACTCTGAAACAACTCTCCTGTTGTTACGCCTGAAATAATGACAGCCTGTGTCGAGGTGGAGGGTTTTTGACACTGCAGCGCTATCTGCGGAACAGCCACAGTTTGTGTATATAATAGTTATTATATCAAGAGAAAGGATTGCGTCGTGCAGGATGCCAAGCTCTTACAGTTTATCACTTGCTCTGCTTTTGTCTCGTGTACCGGTACTCAAAAAATAAGCTTAGGATAAGATTGACTATTTAATCACAGGAGTCCTGCTCTCACATTACACAGACCTGTTGCATAACGTCTCAGCTATTGACTCTTCACTTTAAAAGGTTATGGAGAACTCTTATAGCGGTGTGATTGATGGCTTGGTGTGGCTTTCATCAGAAGTGAAGAAACTAAGGTTTGACTATCGGTTTAAACAGGAATGACAAACTGAACCTGTAGAATGTAGAACTTCTGAGGTGTCCTCAGAAACACTCTCTCAGTCTGAGTACCTAGCCCTGACCCCAAGTACCCCCGGGCCTAACCCTGACCCCAAGTACCCCATGGGCCCCGGCTGGAACCAAAACCACCGGTGACCAATCATCTACTGACGTATTCAAGACATTCTGCACACTTAGTGGTGATCATACAACAGTTGACCAAATAATTGGAGCTTTACCCTGTTCCATGTTGAATGACTGAAATCCTATCTCTGATGATGATGGTGATTATTATAGACACCCTAGCTCAATGAAAGAAGATACTGTTCAAGGTGGACTTCATCAACAAGCCTATATCGGAAGAAAACATCCGGAAATAGATATCGCCTCAGAACTGTGAAATTAGCATCTCCCCAATTAGTTTTTTACAATAGTGTGAATTCAACTCCCCCGCCCGCCCCTAGCAGTGAGCCGTGCTGACCTTCAGGTCTGAATGAGGTGTGGGACAGTGAGTGATTGTCTGTGGACAGGGACCTGTCAGTGATGTTCAGCAGAGACAGCTGGTAGGGCGTCCTCATGGCCATACTCTTTAACAGGCTCCTTTATGCAGGGGTCAGAGGTCACCGAGGCCTAACCCCATGTGGTCGTTTGGGTCGCCAAAGGGGCCTCGGCCTGTACACTCTCTGGGACGTGGGAACAGACTGTTATGCACACACAACGGAATACGCTCGGTCACGTGACGTGGGATATATCCCCTCACATAAATGTTGGAGTTTCACCAGTAAATGTTGTAAAAACAGAAAAAGAAAAGGCCTTTATTACTTTCTCTTCGAAATACTGAAAATAGTTTGGTCACACTTTGGTCTGATAGTAGGCCTACATGTACCACATAGCCAGGCACATGCCGTCATCTGACTTAGAGGGTAACATGTAACGTCACTTTGTTGTATGTATTAGAAGAACTCCAGAGGTGCGATGTCCCCACAGTGTGAGAAATGTGAAGCCTTTGTGTTGTGGGAGTGTCACAGCGGTGGTCTGGTCCTTCAGTGTGGCAGTGGGAACCACAGGAAGAAGCCCTCAGGCTGGTGGATCAGCCAGGGGGAGGACCGGGCACACGGACTATGGCCTAAGTACTGTTGTCATTGTCACCAGGATAAAAATAAGCACTTGTTTCTTACATAAGTGCCACACACATACACACACACACACACACACACACACACACACACACACACACACACACACACACACAGACACACGCTCCTTGGGGTTAGCTGCATGTAGACATCATCTCGTACCATCTATGACCTGGACACAGCTGCTGTGTAGGCATTTCTGATCCAGTAATTGCTTTACCTTCTCAGGCAGCCTAGTATGAATGTATCCAGCAGGTAAAGTTCATCATAGTGAGTTTTTTTTTATATTCTAAATTACATTAGATCTGTATTACTCTGCCTATCCTCAGGCCTGTGTGTGGTTTGAATTTGAATGTACCACTTAATCTCCGACTGTGAAAGAAGAAAGCCAGATTTATCCTGTGAGCTATTTTCTCCCCTCCCACAGTGTCTTTTTGAAGGAGGTTTGAAATGTAAATGATCGCATCTGTTTGTTGTGTCATGTTTTTCTTTTGTGCTAACGAGACTACTCTCCTTTAAGCCCTTTCTCCAGAAGCCCACCATTTTGAGCTTGGTGAACCTCAGCACTTGATGTCAATCACTTCCATTCAAGTCCAGTCTCTCCTATCCATACAGTGTGGATGTTAGCTAATGTGGCTACTGTATGTAGCTAATGTGGCTACTGTATATAGCTAGCGTGGCTACTGTATGTAGCTAGCGTGGCTACTGTATGTAGCTAGCGTGGCTACTGTATGCACCTGGGTTAGGTCTTACAGCATGGCGTGAGGATTTCCATCTAACGTGCACCGTGCCAGCTCAGCATGTGTGTTAATCCTGCCACCTAAGTGTCTTTAACAACCGGCATAATTAAACAGCAATCCATCACTTGTAATGAATTGCTTCCGAGGACGAAAGCGGTCACAGTGAATTTGCAGAAAACACTTTGCTCAACACTTTTGCTGGGGTAGGCAAATAACCTGGAGCAGTTCAGCCCGGGTCAAGCACGAGCTCGGTTAGGAAAGCTGCTAACCTACTACTTTCGCTGTGTGCGTGGGTGTTTTACACACATCATTTTAGAAAGGTATTTGAAAGGTTATATTTGAATGGCTATAGCAGATGGAAGATCTGTTCTTTCTTTCTTTCATTCTTTCTTTCATGCAATTCCTCTATCTCTCTTCCTACTCTCTCCATGAGTAATCATCACACTGTTTTATTTAGTGAGGACTATTGTAGATGCCGGATAGTGCCATTATGCTTTTCTAAATTGGATATTTTTAGCCTCGTCTGGAGTATAATTCCCACCAGATGTCAAACTGTGAGCCATATGACCACACACACAACCATCGGCAAGGCTGCGGAATAATATCTGCTCCGCTTCCATTGTTGTTGTGCTCTCCCTCTCCTCCTTTTCCAATGACAACATCCATTCAGTGCCTGTCAAGGAGAATACACTACTACTTCCTCATCTGTCAGATTGTATGCCGAGTAATTCCACTCATAATTCTATATTTTTTTATTATTTTTTTTGCTGATTTTGAGGTGTGTTTAGTCTGGTTCACCATCTTTGCATGAGAAGTGAATTAAAGATCACTCATGCATGTGCTGATGCACACACGCACACACACACACACACACACACACACACACACACACACACACACACACTATACCATTCAGCTAACAGGAGGTATAGCTGCCTAGCTGTCAATTATGAAAACTATTCTCTAGCAAGCCATTCCGGACTTCAGCCTTCACAGAAGCTAAACCAGAGGCCTACATGACATGTTGAGGTTGTCAGAGTTCACGTTCACTGTCATTAGAAGCCAACAGTTTGTTTGAGCCCCTTCAGATAGCACTGTAGCGCTATTCATGGAATTCCAGATATCCTCTACTTCCTATTTCCTGCAGGGAGAATGGTAAATAACACTGGTATACTTGTTGGAGCCTCAGCTACTTAGAATTCCACTCTGGTTGCATTCATTTGCTTGGCAGTCTGGGTGCATGTTTGCTTCATCTGCTGTGAAATGGAAGGAATCCGTATGCACTATCATCACCACTGGATTGTTTTAATTTGCTTTATGCAATTGCACAAAGATCATTTTTTAAGTGAAATACTGAAATTGCTTTATGTGGCAATGTACTGTAAAGTGATGTCAATTTGAAGACGAAAGAAGAAATTGAAAACATGTTTCTTTTACCTAATCAACCCACAAGGAGACATCAAACGTTAGATGTTCTCAGACATGATGCTGAAGTGGCTGCTCTCAGATAATGGCTCCTTCTTTGTTTTCAGTTTGTTTTGGTTTTTAAAACAAATGTATAAAGAGAGTCAGAACCTCAAGTTGTTGGCCCACCTCCAAGTGGTACTAAGATGGAAACACTCCCTGGCAGCCTCCCAACATGTTTTTTTTTGTTACTCTGATTGATCTTGACTGTTGTACCGAAGGTGTTGCATAGATAGAGACAACGTGTTTATGTCCCATATTCCATTCTGAATGGCTCTGTGACCATGTGACATGAGCTGGGCTGAGGCTTCTCCTGTAATCCCTGGTGTCAACAGCACTCCCGTCCTCTCACAGTCTTCTCACATCATCACCACTTTCCCTCTCATTCAGAGCAGCCTCTGTACCGCATGATGACCTTCCTCCGTTTGATGGATGTTAGAATGAACATACACTTCCACTGCTACTGTAACCCCTGCCCTAGCCCCCACCACCACCACCCCCCACTCAGTACTCTGCTCAGTGAGCTGGATCACGGTGGCCTGATATTCACCGTGGCTGGGCTCTGTCTACCTCTGTTAGGGCTTTCACACCGCCACGGAACCGTGCCCGTTCCCGTTCCCGTTCTGGAACCTCCGAACCTTGGTGCTCTCTGGCGAACCAGCCCGCTTTCATACCAGTTTAAGCAGAACCATCAAGATGGCGGCTACTTCACTGGAAATGAGGGTAATATCTTCAACTACAGTATCTGTACAAAATAGTGTTTATTTCAGATACTGTACTGGAAGATATCCTCATTTCCAGTGAAGTAGTCGCCATCTTGTTGTGACATTTCTCTGTAGAATGTGTCATATGACACACCCACTGACGACATCACGGTTCTACTTTTTGGTTCCTACTGCAAACCAACATTTCAGCTTCCGAACCAACTTATTTTCGGTCAGAACGGGCCGGTTCCAGACTAGGTTCGGGAACGAGAACAGGCACGGTTCTTTGGCGGTGTGAAAGCCCTAAGAGAGAACTGGCGTCTCACCACTGGGTAAGAGGGACGCTCCGTCTCCGGTACTGTGAGGGAATGAAGGGGAGAATAGAAAAGAGAGAAGATGACATGACAGGAGAGTAGAGGTAAATGAAAAGCTGGGGCAGGGAGACGGGGTCACGTCACCCTGGCAACAGGATTCCATTAGAATGTAATATAATGCACCGGAAAAAGGGAAAGGGATCCTATAGAGAGATGAGTTATTACGATCATAATGACACTGTGTTTATGATTCACTGTTTATTATTCATTCATTACTACCATTCATATCCAATTCATTGATGAAGTACATTGTACATGACTCACTCAATTGCACGGGTATTGTTACCAACCAGGAAGTAAGCTCCCCTGGGTAGGGTGCTGACAGAGTTATTTCCAGTAACGGTGTTGATTAATAGCTCTGCTCGGCGTGTCATCATCGCTTTGTTGTTAACCTTTGTCTGTAATTATCATAATTCCACCGAGGTCAGAGAGTCAGCGCAGATTAGCATATGAGCGCTGAGCAGCCTAGGCCGTCTCTCTGTGGAAGGAGTCATGATATGACACTCCTCGAGTCCAAGTTTGGCCACTCTATTAGGGGCTGTTAAGTGAAGCCTTAATCAACTTTAATCTGCTGCCATTATCAAGTTAGCGGAGGGAGAGAGGGTTTGTGTTTGAGGCTGTCCAGCTAAATGCTTCAGAGTAAGGCACAGAGTTTCCCACTCTGCTCCACGGAGACAGACAGTGCTGTGTGTGAACGTAACGGCAAACGGCAACTCTCTGGCTTCATCCTGCAACTTGCCACGATGTAACTTCCTCTTTTGTTTGTTATTTTCCATGATGTCATTTCCTTTAGCTATATTTCTCTTTGACCACAGGAAACTGAGCCAGATATGTTTGGATCCCAGGGCATGTCTCTCGAGGCAGCACCGTCATGGGGGCTGGCCTGAGTAGCATTCTCTCAGGCCTGCTTTCACCTTAGACCAGACAGGACTTTGATGATGCACTGAGCAGCCTGGATCAGGTAATAACAAACAGACAAGACGTGCTATTCTGCTAATCTGTGGATGTTACTCATCCAGCCAATTAACCGGCCATGGATCCTGTGGCACGGAGGGAAGAGCCCCCACAGGAGCAGCACAGGGAGCCAGACCAAATGAGTCACGAGCCCAGAATACAAGGCAGGGGTCATCTCACGCAGCTCCTGATGGAGACGAGGAGACTCAACACAGCCAACACTACTGTACACAGCGTATCCAATCCATCCAGTCTCCACATATCCAACACTTTATCTAATCCAACATGGAGGCTCCACTTAGGCTACAGTACACACATCACTACCTAATATATCCAACACAGACAGACTCCACACGTTCCAAATCCAATGTATGCAGACTCCACATGTCCAATATATCCGATCCATGCAGACCAGACATGGCCAGATATCCACAGATAATGAACCACCCTGATGGAGCACTGTTTTAATCAATAAAGAGCCTGCTAGCGTCATTGTCATTACTTTGCCAGCAATGGCTTTTCTCTCCGGTAATTATATATTTTTTAATTATCAGTTTATTCTTCTCAATATCAAATGCCTTGTGGTCTTAGTCTGGCTCCTGTGCAGAAATGTTTGCCAGTTAATTGAGGGAATGTTCCTTTATTCCTCAACGCTTTATTGCTTTTGTGCTGTAATGGCTGCACTGAGGCTGTTACCATAGCAACATAATGAAGGATCCGGGACTTTAAAGTAATGGTTGAAAATAAAGGCTGCAGCGAGCTAATCAACCCACAAGGAGACATCGAACGTTAGATGTCCTCAGTCAGACATGACGCTGAAGTGGCTGCTCTCAGTTAATGGCACAGTTTGTCTGTTTCTTTATTTATAATATTTTAGAAAGTTGTTGGCCCACCTCCAAGTGGTACTAAGCCACCCTGATGGAAACACTCCCTGGCAGCCTTCCAAAGGTCCTGTCTCTCCTTCCTCACCTCCCGGTGCCCGGCGCACCGTTGTAAGGCAGCTCTCTGGGCTTTCTCAGACCCGCTCGGGTCACGGATGGTTTGATCACAGGGCCTCGTTCTCCTGCGGGCCCGGGCCTGTGGTGGTCCTGTGCAGCTGTGTGTGTCCGTGGGGCCCAGAGACAGAAGACACACTGCAGGCAGTCAGCTAAGCAGACAAACTCGGACCCTGTGTTGGGGCGGGGGGGGGGGGGGGGGCATCCTTTGTTCTGTTGACTGGGCTAGTGTTGTCTTGTTGTCTAGTGTTGTGTCTCGTTTGGTTGTGGTTGAGTCATGCCTTGATTCAAGCCACAAACTCGTTTGTCTGTTTATTGTACTGTTGTGATTCTCTGGTTGGCTGGTTGGTTGGTGCTAATAAAGGTTATATAATATAATAACCTACACATAATAAATAAAGGGTTTATTATAATTCTCTTTCTCTCTCTCTCACACTCTTTCTCATTGTTCCCATTCGGCATTGTTCCGGTGACTAAGCTGCCGTCTTGCACTAAGAGTACAGATGTCTCACAGAAGCCAGCACGCCCCCTCCTTTGCCTGAGAAACTCTCTCTCACTCTTATCGGGTACTGGGTTCTACACACACAACCACTCCCCCCCCCCCCCCACTGTCCTCTTTCTAATTAGGCCCATTGGAGGTGAGCATCTCCACCAGCATAGGAACAGCGTGGGTGAGATGGGTTGGTGGGTGAAGTGGGTTGGTGGAGCGGGCCCTATTCTCTGGGGGCCTGTGGCCTCCGCGTGTCTGGCGTTCCTGGGCTCCCTCTGGGGCTCTGGTTTCTCATCCCTCTGACAGAGAGGATAATCTCCGACAGCTGGACCAGCACTGGAATGTGGCTCCACTGTCTCTGACAACACTAGCTACGTCCCGGGTATCCGCCACTAATCTGGGCCGCTATAGTAATGTCTTGGGCAGACCAGGGCCCCAGATGCAGCTTAGCAGAGTAGGAAGCCACCTACTGTTGCCCCTGGTCCATCTCCTCCTCCTCCTCCTCCTCCTCCTCCATCTATAGGAATCTGCTGCAGCTGGACATTCAGCCCCCCAGAGCAGCTGCAGGAGTGGGGGATGGGGGGAGGCTTGGTTGAGGCTATTGGGGATTTAGTTTTAAAACTTAGTTTTAGCTGTAGTCTTTGTAGCTGGAGCTTTGTTGTCGGAAGACATTTTGTTCCTCAAGCTTGATGCTCGAACCTGAGAGAGAGGTGGTGCTCTGAGGTGTCTGTGTGAACTAAGTGTTACAATTGTTACACTTTATTCTTGCGCTGGTAAATGTGTCACACACAGCCGCTCGCAGCCAGTACCTGTTGTCTGTCTCTCAGAGCCTCTCACCTGCTGATTTCAGTGGGCTACTTGCTACTCACCACACACACACACACACACACACACACACACACACACACCAGCCCAACAAAACCACCCTTGCACTTTCCCCCCACTGCAATCAATGATTCAACGTGAAAGTGAGTTTGTGTTTTACCTCCCTACACTTTTTTTTCTTGTTTTCTTTCCAAAAGCTTATCAATGGCCCCGGAGTCTTTGCAGGGGGTTTCCATAGCAACTGCTGTGGGGAACGATCAGATGGTGGATGTAAAGGTCTTGAGAAGCAAAGTGAAGTGGTGGCCATGTAGGAGAGGAGGAGGAGGAGGAGGAGGAGGAGGAGGAGGAGGAGATGACATCCTCCTCTCTGGCCTATCCAGTAACACACACCAGAACTGAGGAGATGAAAGGACTCTGTCTGATGATATCCCTTATTCACTGAGGCTGTTGTATTCTCATCCAGTATCTGTATTAGGTCCTATCTGCTAATGTATTCACGCACAATTACCATCACTATGGGCCTCTTAGCCATTCAGGATAAGGATAAGTGGCTTATTACAGCTGGAGATTTCTTCTCTATTGTGATGGTGCTGGGAATATATGAAAATGTTCACGGGTGATTGCAAAAAGTGGGTATAATTAAGAATAGCCTGTGTGTGGTGCACAGTGACTTTACAGTAAGATATTCCATTTGACCTGTTGCCCTCAATATCTGTCTGTACGTCAGGGGTTGCGTCTGTGTGTGGGGTAATGGGAGACGGGCATGGTTTTAGTTAGCTCTGTAGTGAATTGATGAGAGCCACCCATAGTGGGCTATTCCTTTTGTGTGTTCACTTCTTCATGAAAATCATCATGGCTGCCTGAGAATCAGATATTGACCGAGTGTAGAAATTCACACAACGAAACGTGCGTTGTCCATGTGATGACGGTAACGATACAGTGCTTGACGACGCAGATCGTCTCCATCTCTCGGTGTCCTATTTCTGACACACACAGAGGGGAGGGAAGCATCTCTCCCAGTGAGAGACGGCGCGGTCGGCCGCACAATGGGGTTTCTGTGTCACACAGCCAGGTCCAGTCAGGTCAGCCCTCAGAGAGGCAGACACGCACACACACTGAAAATAGACTCCCATGTTGTCAGACCACGGGGCTGCAGGCGGTAGTTTGTGCGTATCATGATTCCTGACAGGGGCCTGTGGTCTGGGTCATGGTTATGGTTATGGATTTTACTGGTAAAGCACATTGTGTCGGCCAGAGGAAGACAACAGTCAAATGAGGTACATCCTGTGGCGTTGTTTGGGTTAAGTATGGCCTCTGTGATATTTCTGACAAGATTTACAGTCAAGCGTAGTAGTTTCATTGTAGCGCTGTAGTTTTCGGTTGTGTTAGCTAACTTTTGCCCTTCAAAGCATCACTCCTCCTTCACTCCTCTGATGAAAGTGTCCATGGTTATCTATTTTGGCTGTTGGAAAAATATCTAATAAGATGTGATTTTTTTTTACCTTGCCTTATTATCAACACAGAGTTCCCTCTATATACTAATATGTACAGCCAGTCACCGTTCTATAATATGAAAATAAAACACTGAAGAATAGAGGTTAAACATAGGGTTAAACATAAGACATACATTTATTCCCAATGATTACTTCATACAGTCATGGACATGATCAAACAAACTCAATACCAGTGGTCACATGACCAACTGACACAACTTAACATTATGTTATATCTGACTCCAAAAGACATTTCATGGTTAATAATGATTGCCAATGCTTTGCTCATCCCTGTGTGACAGACAATCGATCATATCGGATCCTAGATTCCATTATGAATACCGGTACTCAAAATGCTATTTAACCAAGCCCTCAGGTTAAGATAAATCGGCTTGCGAGGATTTTATGCTCAGGCTAATAGCTGAAGCTGATGACTCTCTCTCCGTGTTGTTAATGATGCATGTGAACATTAGACATTGATGGTAAGCTCTGTGATAATCTGGTCACATTATGTTGTGCTGTTTTAATGGAATGGTGCCCGCGACGGGCCTAACCCAAAAAAACAAACATCATTCCCAACAAAGGACAAGGTGTGAGTTACATTACAATTTATGTGTGATTTCCTCAAGCACATAACAATCGCGACAGAATTGACAAATGGTGAGGGTGTGACTTCTTCAGGATGTCCGCCAGAATTGTTCAACTGCAAATAGTTATACACGATGAGATCAAGGCTGACGCCCAAAATCCCTCTACAACGCTGCCTGGTCAATGTGGCTGAGCAAACAGGCTTTAAAGCAGACACAAAGGCTAACAGTGCCTTATCAACGGGTGTAAACAAAGTTTTGGAGATTTATTACGTCTACCTTTTAAAGAGCATGCAAAACCTACATGCAAATCTTATTCCAGTCATGGTTGTAGTTTTCATCACGTTTCCCAAACGTGTTCTGTATTGTCGTCTCACTCAACCATTGGTCCTCGTTAGCCTACATGTCGTTAGCCTACATGTTGTTGGACTTGCTACGGCCATCTTCCCTGATGTATTAAGTGGAAACATTTCTAAACCTTTTGTTGCATGGGAGTTGTTGTCCTTGGCAGTTCAGAGCTACGTGTACTATTTCATTTGAGAATGTAGTCCAGCTACACCTTCTTACTGCAACTGGATGTTTAGGTTTTATACATACTTCTACCAGTCACCTGCTCTGGCAGTGATCGACACCATACAGTAGGTACTGTCACTCTGTAGCAAACACAAATACAGGATGGAATGATACCGTTCCTCATTCCATTCATTACAATGAGTCTCTGTTCCAATTTCTACCTCCACCTGCTCTACTCTGTTGATTAGTTGTCTTAGTTATCTAAAGTCAACTTGGGTAATAAGTCCATCCATTACCAATTAATTGTAATTGGTTTGACATTCCTCAAATATATGAGATGCTGTATTCAGATCATTTTACTGGATTAATTCAATGGCACGGTACTTTATACAGCTCTTGTATAAAGCATTCAACATTATTAGCCGTGTCCAGTTGAATAGTAGAGAGAGACAGAGGGACTGGTAACAGCATAATAATCTGTGCGTCTGGCCTCTTCCAGAGAGTGAGGTCGCAGGCTCAGACGTTCGTCTCATTAGTACTGGGAGACATGACCTCGGAGAGAAGGGGGGGAGTCACTTCCTGTTTGGAGTTGCACTAAATGTCACGAACGGCTGATACGAAACAGACTTTCCGGCCCCGAAGGATGAACAAATTCCGCCTGAGAAGATACTCGGGGTAGTTTTGTCAGATACTATTCATTTTACAAGCACTTTTCAAGAGGTTTATCGTGCAGTTGCTCGATCGGTATAACAATGGGAACGAATTCAGTTTTAAATGAATGTACAGAGAGAGACGTACTGCTGGGTCGTACTGCAGCACATTGTGACTTATAGTGTCAGTAGTCAGGTAGTTTCCCTTAAGACACAGCAGCTGTGGAAAAAGACTGTGCCAGGTAGCTGTAGCTTTTAGTAGTGGCTATGAATCAAGCTCTAAGTGGCTATAGTCAGCGACTGAGCAAGAGGCCTTATTCTATTAATGCACTTGAGTTACAGTACCTCACTGCACAGTTTTACAATTAACCAAACATTGTGTTTCTGTCTCAAAGGAACAATTGTATGTATGTGTATTCAGCAATTAATATCCCGTTTGAAGAGTGAATGAAAACATCTCTCAAAGCCGTTTTCGTGACCAGACTTTCTGGGCTACCAAATCCTCTCTAAGCCATTGTCTCACACCTCTAGCTGTGGCAGCTCCCTCCACACAATTAATCCTCTAATTTGACAGTGTGCAAACAGACAGTAGCTGTGTGTGTAGGCTATAGGGCTACTGCTCTGGCAATGACATGGCAATGTGAGAGAGTTATTCTAGTATAGGGTATGATGTGGAGGGGTGTTTGTTGATTGGCTCCAAAATACAGTATGATTTGGAGCACCTCTTTCAGCCCACTCAGTGTGTGCTCAAGCTCGCGTTGAGTAGAGTAACGGACTACTCGGGTTTAATAGAGCTGTAAAATCTGTGGAAAGCATACGTTTGACCGCTCCATGGAAAGGTCCATCACTTGAGAAGTAAGAGAGACTTATCTTTTTGGTTCTCATGTAGTAGTGTATATTATATAGTGATAGAAGCTCTGGGTTCTTTTTTGTCTGTTTTAATGGAGGACAACCCTATTTGTAGTATTTAAAAAGGGTAATAAAGAGTAATATTTTTTATTTTATTTTTTTATAGATAAAAGCTCTGGGTTCCTTTTTACTTGTCTCTTATTCCTCTGTGGGGACACCTCAGGATAGATAGTGACTCGTGCTGCTCAGCCTGTCGGGTCGAAAAGCAGTCAACAAACCCCTTCTAATGTTCAACTTGTTTGCTGTATACCTATCTGTCAACACACACGCTGACAGCTCTCTCTCCCTCTCCTGCAGCTGTTGCCTAAGTGATCGTCATGGGGAAGCAGAACAGTAAGCTCCGTCCCGAGGTGATGCAGGACCTGCTGGAGAGCACGGACTTCACCGAGCACGAGATCCAGGAGTGGTACAAGGGCTTCCTACGAGACTGCCCCAGCGGGAACCTCTCCATGGAAGAGTTCAAGAAGATCTACGGCAACTTCTTCCCCTACGGAGACGCCTCCAAGTTCGCCGAGCACGTGTTCCGGACCTTCGACGCCAACGGCGACGGGACAATAGACTTTCGGGAGTTCATCATCGCCCTGAGCGTGACGTCGCGAGGCAAACTGGAGCAGAAGCTGAAGTGGGCGTTTAGCATGTACGACCTGGATGGTAACGGCTACATCAGCAAGTCTGAGATGCTGGAGATTGTACAGGTAAGGATGACAACATGGGTGGACGTCACATGACACAGGTTCATCCTACTCTAGTGTAGTGTGGTTTATAGTTTCAACTTTATTGTTATATATCACATTACACAAGTGCGTGAGAGTAAAATTCTTAGGCTTCGATTCCTGACATTGCAGCACAAGACAAAAAGGCAATAGGCATAATTCAAGATAATAAAAGTGACAATAGTACAGGACATAAGTGATAAATTGTTGTTATATTGTCTGACCGCGTAAAACAATCTCTCTCTACGCAGAGTTTTATTGTCCGCTGCAATATATTCTCCTATTAATTGCTTGGGGAAATATATTGTGTATGGATTCCAAGTGATCCATAAGCGTCCCTTCCTGTGGCTCTGGACCAGACGTGTGTGTCCCTGCAGATTAATCTCCGTCTGGCAGGTCATGCACCTGACGTTGGCAGTTAAACGAACTCCCCGGCAGACCAGCAGTCAAACAGTCAGAGTGGACTTTAACACTGGCCAGAGCCGTGATTAAACACTGTTACATAAACACGTCCACCGCCGTATCCATAACACTTGTAGGCTCTGTTTATGAGCTAGTCAGGATGGAGCAGGTACAGTAGGATTTACTGTACCCCTATGCTTATGACGGTCCCATGGGTAATGGGTTAGGGAGAGACCTCGAAAGAAGGCCTCTTGTCAAGGGACGCAAGATATAGTATTCTTTGAAATTCTGTTGCAATATTTTTTACCGTGAAGCTTACAGTTATTAAAGCTAAGAAGTGGACACAAATTGCCCTGACCGCCTAGACTCAACAGGCACATTCCGAGCGGAATTACAAGAGAGGGGTCACAGAGAAGTCACGTTGGTTACCGGAGCTCTGCGGTGGTGTTCAGTTCACCTTTGAAAAGAAGAAGACAGTGGCTGGCATTTCCTGCTGAAGTGCTCCTTATGTAAACAGACCTTCTACGTATCACTCCCTGAGCTCAGATGGCTATTTGTGTCCTAAACTGCAGTTTGTCCTAGTTCAGCTTCACCTAATTCTCGTGAGCAGAGAGCTTCTCTCCACACATATGTAATTTTAGAAACAAGTGGTCGCTCAGATGTTGGGGCCCCGCCAAGGCAAACTCCTCTGTTCTGGGGTTCTTCAGAGCCCTGCTGGGATGGGCTCGCCTTGCTCTGGATCACAGCACTGGTACTTTGAGCATTGGAACCAGATGACGTCCTGTATGATCTCAGATGGACTCCTTGTCATTTGAGCTCTTGTAATAGCGCTTGTATCCAAATGTAATCAGATTATTTATGTTGAATTAGAGCGGAATGTAAACCCCGCTCCAACTCCAGGGGGAATCCCTCTGTGATGATGAGGCGGCGTGGACTGTGGGATTTTTCTCAAGGGGGAAAAGGGAGAGAATTAGAGTCGGAGCCTTTGTTCTTTTCTCGACTTGACAATACAGCAGGATCTCAGTCGTGAGAAGAACTCAGAGTGCTCTGCGCTGGTTTATGTAATTCTCTGTGTCCATCACTGGCTATGAGTGACAGTCAGAACAGAAGAGCGGCTCTACTGCTACAGCCCGTGTGCGTGTGACTCTTCTCTGAGCTCTGTGGCACGTAAAACTGTCCTCATCCCTGAGCCTGGCCTGTCCTCATCCCTGAGCCTGGCCTGTCCTCATCCCTGAGCCTGGCCTGTCCTCATCCCTGAGCCTGGCCTGTCCTCATCCCTGAGCCTGGCCTGTCCTCATCCCTGAGCCTGGCCTGTCCTCATCCCTGAGCCTGGCCTGTCCTCGTCCCTGAGCCTGGCCTGTCCTCGTCCCTGAGCCTGGCCTGTCCTCGTCCCTGAGCCTGGCCTGTCCTCGTCCCTGAGCCTGGCCTGTCCTCGTCCCTGAGCCTGGCCTGTCCTCGTCCCTGAGCCTGGCCTGTCCTCGTCCCTGAGCCTGGCCTGTCCTCGTCCCTGAGCCTGGCCTGTCCTCGTCCCTGAGCCTGGCCTGTCCTCGTCCCTGAGCCTGGCCTGTCCTTTTTTATTGGTTTGCAATCTTCTTGTTCCATGATAGGCTGAATATTACTCCCATATTCACTAAGAACGATGGCTCTGATAGCAAAAACAGGCTTGATTCAAGAAACTGCTAGGGCCTACACTATCTGTATCACCTGAAGTGATAAGAAAAACTCCCCTTTTGCTTGTGTGCATACGTGTGATTGAGTGTGCAAGCATACATGCGTGTGTGTGTGTGTGTGTGTGTGTGTGTGTGTGTGTGTGTGTGTGTGTGTGTGTGTGTCAATGCTGGTGATGCTCATAATTGGCCTTACTGTGGGTGTAATTGAATTAGACAGATAGCAGCCAGCTCATTTTCTTCCGATAATGACAAAACCGAACACGGACAGATAAAACCGGCCTCTAATCTCTATAATCTATAATTGATACCTCTCCCTGGTTGGAAACAATTATATCTCCGAAACACACATGGACATGCCAGCTCTCTGAGAAGTGCATGTTTGCAGTGGTCATTTAGGCCACAGATAGAAGATGTGTGTGTAGTAGAGAGCAGAGACTATCTGGTGGTGTGAACCAGCCTCTCGCTACATGGCAGGTCTCCTGGTGTGTGTTGTGTTTTAAAGGAGCGAGGCGAGCACCTGGCGCTGAAGCACGGCGCCGCCTGTGGGCGGGGCCAGTCCAACACTGCTCAGCTGGCCCTGTCTGGTTCAACAACCCTCAACTGGCCTCTCCTCCAGATCACACAACCACAATTCTTTTTATTGCCAAGTATATTCGCATGTACAGGAAATTGACTTGGTGTGGTTGGTGCATAAGACATAAAGATACAAACAACAACGTAATAAAAAAAACAACAACAATGTAATAAACAACACTATATAAGCAAAACATTGTTTAAAAAGACAATGACAGAAAGAGGCAGATTTGATTTAAGGCTCCCCCATTTCACGGCCCATTCAGGCCCAGTGTGAACACAGAGAGATAGGTAGGGGAGGTAGGTAATGGTCCTGCGTGCTGTATCAGTACTACACCCTCCACTCACTGCAGCTCTTCAGCCTTTTCACTGGGGGGGGGGGCTGGCTGTTGTGTTGGGTTCTCTGCTTTTGTTGTCTGGTAATGTATGAGTACAAAAATAGGTGTACAAAAGAGGCTCCTTTTTTTTTTTACCATGTTCACATTCAGGACTATTTGTTTGTGAGGGTAAAAAAAAAAAAAAAAAAAGGGCTGTGGTTTGCTGAGTGTATGCGTGCGTGCGTGAGAGAGAGATTCAGCTATTAGACTGTCTACAGGAGCCGGGTGAGAGTTAGTATTTAAGAGCGCTGCCCGCCCGCCCAGGACAGAGATCGATCACTCACGCCTAATGAGTTAGAACGGCTCCCACCTGAGTGGCACTCGGGTCATTATTCCCTGTTAAAAGCATCAAAGGTGATTCAGGCGATTATAGCTAGGTCCATTCCTCACGCTATACGCTTTCAGACCTGAATGCGTCACCACATTTTTGTGTTCCTGGGAGTGTGTCCTCCACCGTGCTCTCTCTCTCCTCTCCTGTGTCTCAGCTTTTGTTGTTTACCTAACGTCTCTCCTAGGCGAGGCGCGCGTTTGGGGACCAAGATATTGATTGATAGGCCCGCCACCCACCGCTGCCTGAAAAATCCGTGTTTTAAAAGGCATTCAGCTTTGGTCTAGCACAGAAATGGTTTTCTGCTCCAGTGCGTCCGTATCGGATTGGCTCATGTATTAGTAGATTACATCACAGTTCCAAAACAACCTGTCCCAGCTCTGATACCGTCCAGACTGGACCTCCAGGCTAAGGCTTGGCGGTATGACGGTATGACGGTACACGCTGACAGTCCAGGGAGTGTCCCACTGTATTGGTTCTATATAGAATAGGTGTAGGCAGTCATTATGTCAAATTTCTCTCTGGTGGGGGGGGCGGGGGGGGGGGGTGTCATAGGAAGGAGACTAGAGCTCAAACTTCAATAGCCACGATCATGCCCTCTGGAAATCATTCAGACTTTGTGGAAGGAAGAAGCATTCGGAAATTGTTTCAGGGTGTTTCAGAGGAGTGGAGGTCGAAGAAGCAGGTGCCAGGTTGTGAGGGTGGCTGATTCTATGGAGATGTGGCTGAGAGACCCTGGGATGCAGGCAGTCAGGCAGTCAGGCAAGCAGGGCCGGGGGGGGGGGGGGGGGCTCGTTACTGTAGGCTGTGGCGCTGAGGACGCTGATGATAATCAGGTGGGTGGTGGTAGTGCCCCGCGACGCCCCCCCTCCGAGCCCCCGGCACAGCCCCAGACAGAGCAGCGGTGCCATGGGGCTGATGGTGGGAGAGCAGGGCCTATTTAAAGCTCCCGCAGCCCCTAATCACAATCAGCCCTCTGCTGTTTAGATGTCAGCTCAGATTCCCCTCCAGCCCTCCTCCTTATTAGAGATGGAGCAGGCGCCTCCGTTATTTCATTAATGAGTACCGTAACCACGCCGCCAACCTGCGATGCAGCAGTCCAACACAGACAGACACATTGGTCGTAGGCTGGTTGTTTGTTTTCCCCCCACACCTGTGTGTTTCACACCCTGCTATGCAATTAATAGTGAATCATTTTTAGTGTACATTTGAAATCTGCTCTTTGCTTTTTTGCCTGCCAAGAGTTGTGTTACTGGACACAAACAGGACAGCCTCTAGTCTGAACCCCCCCCTTGTTTCTGGTTGTTCTCCAGGCGATCTATAAGATGGTGTCCTCTGTGATGAAGATGCCTGAGGATGAGTCCACACCGGAGAAGAGGACAGAGAAGATCTTCAGGCAGATGGACACCAACAGAGATGGTAGGTCTTCTCCATGCCCCTACTGCCCCCCCCACACCCTCCCCCCACACCCACCCCCCACTGCATCTCTTCCCCAGATCATAGCTGCAAAATAGGAAATATTCTCAGTCAACTTAACCTAAAGTAGGGTTAGGGTTAGGATCAAACAAAAGAATAGGTTCATAGATAAAACTAAAAGGAAACAAAACAAAATGCAATCTACGCCCAGGATTTTTCTTTTATGTACTTCTAAAAATGAATTGGTGTTCAGATTTGCTAGCAGACAGCACCTCTAACCAGCTCTAAGCGGGCTTCCCAAGCAGCTTAGCCTACAGCTGCACGGTCTGACACAGCCACCTGTTGGAGTGTCTGTGTGTACAGGGCAGACGTAGCGCCTCTTGTCTTCTACTGAAGCGTGTGGCTGGTCCTTCAGCTGGAGTGAGCAGCTCACTACAGACAGGGCCCGCTATGGGCCGCAAACATGCTCCTGAGCAGAGGAGACATTCCAACAGGTCTGCTTCTGTAGAAGGCAGAGGAGGAGAGAGAGGAGAGGAGACCGTGGATTGACCTCATGGCCATTGAACTGTGCTGTCTTTCATTGGCTCCCTTGATTAGACTCACGAGTACTGAAGGACTGGAGAGTGTGTGTTTGAGTGTGTGAGCTTCTGGATTTGTGAGTGCATAGGTGGGTGTGTGGGTGTGTGGGGGAGGGGTGCACGCACGCACGTGTGTTAATTTGTGCGTATATAGTATACCGCCTGCATACATGCTGTACATGACAAGGGTGTGAATAAGAATTGGGGGCCATCTCAATACTGCCACCTGTTGATGAAAGTTGAACACGACATCCCATAGTTCCCTTCTACTTGTGTGTCGTGACTCGTGATGGACCCTTGTTGGTTAGCAGATGGAGCTCCAGCTAGCTCATGTTTGGAACATGAAGGTCTTGTTTGATTCTCACTTGGTCTGCCTCTCTCCTGCTGTCTCACAGGCAAGCTGTCCCTGGAGGAGTTCATCAAGGGGGCCAAGAGTGACCCCTCAATCGTCCGCCTTCTGCAGTGTGACCCCAGCAGCGCTGGCCAGTTTTAAAAGGGGCTCGATCCACAATGTAATTCACCTTTGTTATCGATTTTAGGTTTTGTATTACTTTTTCTTTTCACTGGAAATGTCTTATCCTGTATATATGATCATCTGGCAAGATGGAGGAAAAACACAAAGGGTCTACCAATGTAAAGCATGTTGATTTTTTTGGGTTTGTTAGATTATATATCCAACTTACTGCACGTACAGTATCTATCCATGGTTGAACAATTTACTATTTTTCTTTTTCAGTGCTTTTTTGGGTAAATCCAAATAGCCCCTCCCCCTCCACCATGGAGACAACTGATGGAAGACATGCCTTCAAACAAGCACTGAGGACAAGGGCATCATGGGAGCCAGCTTCTCCAGGCGTCATGGTCAACCCCTACCCCAGCAGAGACTAAAACCCAAAGGTTTTCCGACTACATTCATGATGCTATCCCCATGTATTTGACAGAAAGAAAAAAAAAATCCTTATGTTTTAAAGGCATACATACATTGTATCATAACTGATCTAGAGTCTCTAAAGGGTTGTCCCTGGCTCTCAGTGTCCTCCAAGGCTCCATAGGCAACCCAGGTCCTCGATAGCGCTTGTGTGTATCATAAACAGAGTGTGCATGAGAGAGAGAAAGAGAGAGAAAGCATGAAATGGACAGAGACAGAGAGAGAAAGAGATTATTTAACCTGGTGAAAAGGTTGTGACATTTGTCCCACGGAAAGAATTGTTTTACTTGTTTGTTTTTTTACTGTGAGAATGTGAATGTGTGTATGATGTGATTTTTGCAAGCTTGATACACTTGTTTTGTCCTGTTCCATTTGTGCTGGGATATTCAGACTCAAGAAACAGATAGAGACTCTATATTGTGCTATGCATATACAGTTATTACATCCATTGGAATGGTCTGGACTTCCTGAAGTATCTCTGGTTTGATGAAGGAGAAGGATGATCCAGCCCTTATCTGTCCTGTACTCCATGGTCAACATATCACAGAGAATTTGGTATTGATAGGTAGCTATCCTTAGTAAGGCTCTTTTTGCCATGTTTCTCCTAAATTTAGTTTTTTAATGGTCAGAGTAATGCTTTGACAAAACCTCTAAGACATTTGATAAAAGCCTTTTGTGCTTGTGTAGTTTATCTAAATTTACCTAAAAGTAGGAAATAAAAAAAACTGGTTTTGTACCTTACTCTTAATAGTTTAGATCAGTGCTTAATAGTTTAGATCAGTCAGTGCTCCAAAAAACATTTTCCCTAAAACCCACAAGTTTCAGAACAAATTGTTAGAAAGTGTGTTTTCCATAGAGCCTGTTAAAGGATATCAAGCATGCAAATCTGTTTCTGTTCTCATTTAATGTGTGAAGAAAAATCCTTCACATTAAATTTTAGATGTTTTAAATGGCGCATGTGAAACAATTTTCGATAATTTTAAAAGGTGGAGGTGGGGTTTACTGTATGAACACATTATGCATGTGACTCTGTGCATGTGTGTATAAGTGTGTTCATGGTTATCAGCGGTGTTTGCTATGTTTCAAATGTCACTCATTACCTGTCAGTGTGTTATGGAGAGCATTCAGATAGAGCATTCAGATAGAGCATTCAGATGGCCAAAGCTGACATTATGTATGGTAATCCAACTTAACGACTCAAAAGCGAAGAAGACCCAAATTAGTTTTTTTAGCCGATATGACATCCTGCACAATGTTATTGCACAATGATTCAAATGCCATTTTGGTCAAAGTTCGTGTATTTTGGGCGATACATTCTATTTTCTTAGCGCCTCCTAAAACACGTGCCGTAATGTGACATTTCATACAGCTGTAGCTCCTCAGTGTGACAAGGCTAGCCTGTTTGTGGAGTTAGCGCCCAGTCAAATATAGCCCTCTAACTAAATCACAAACACCCTTTCGGCACATTTTATTGAGAATTACTCCTAGCTATATCTGGTGTTACTTTCCCAAATACCGCTGTGAATAAGTACTCCACTCAGTGCTTCCGCTGTTTGATCTTTTTCTTTTTTTTCAAGAAGAAGCGGGAAGCAAAACTGGTTGGCGCGGGCCAAAGTTAAAGCTCTGAGCCACAATAGTGCACCACTGTTAACTGTATTCACAGATACACACACATACGCACGCAGATGTGTGCACTGTTTAATGGGGTTAAAATATAATACTTTCTTTTATTAGAGATATGCTTTACCTTTTATGTTGAGCTATGGTTAAAGCCGTCATTCTCAAACACAAATCCACCAAGGACCATGGAAGGCCGTCTGGCTCTGCCAGGAGTCTTCTCTCTGCTCACAGGCCTTCTCCTCTCCACCCCTACAGTAGCATACAGTACCACGTCAATTTGTTAGCAACACATTGAACCATTTTCCTTTTTAATTGAATGTAACTGAGGCCCCAGGGCCTAAATCAGTGGTTTCAGTTACTGAATATTGTTAATTGGACAAATATTGAATGTTTTTTTTAATAACTGCTGTTTTGTAAAGAAAAGACGACATTTAAATAACTGAGGATCACAACTACTGCAAAGATTATGTCACATTGTATGCTTTTATTGTATTTCTATTATTTTTTAAAAAGCTGTGTCAGGTGTAACATTTCTGTAAAACACAATAGCACCATGTGGTCAAGTGCCAAATAAACAAAAACAGTATTATAATTGTAAGTAATATAAATTTATACTGTACAATTGTTATCTGTCGAACAAAATGTTTGTAATTGTTGCATTTTGTAGGTTTTGTATGGTATCCTGTATTTAGTGACAAGTGTAGTTTTTGAACACAGGATTCTGTTTCGGTCAACTTAAAAAGCAAAAATTAAATCTGCAACTTTTTGTGCGCTATGTTGGATGTCATGTCTGGGTTTTTTTCAGTACTCAACAGTAGGATGTCTGTGACATCTAGAGCTATATTCAACACCATTATGTTAACTCCACCCTAACCAAACCAAGTATGGCTATTTTCATTCAATACTTCCTTTACTGGGAAATGAACATAGCACCTCTTGTCCAGAGCACATGACTGACCAGGCACAGCTGCAGCTTGTCAAATGGGCCAGAGTGAGTTCCTGTTTGTCAGTAGAAAGCAGTAGGGGCATGTTCTTTCTAGAGCTGGGTTGTATTGGACCTGAAACCCTAACCACAGGAGGTATGGTAACTAGAAGACTTGTTCTTATGCTGTCAAGTCAACATCACATTTTGTCCACAAATACCTAGACTCTGGTGTTATTTGAAGACTAGATTCTAGTGAAATTCATCTAAACCTTCCATGAAATGTTTTACTGTTCCATCATGAGTACTGTTGTGACTGTCTGCATTTAGAGACCTGGGGCCTCATTTCTAAAAAATACAAAAAAAGTACTTGAACGTCATCTTTGACTTTCACGTAAGCAAATTTTTCTAAACGGAGGTAAGCATTATTTATAAAACAGGCTGCGCTTGTTTAAAATTGCGTACGTGCTATAAATACCAACACAGGTAAAATTAACGCAGGTGAATGAGGTTTGTATTAACGCCCTGTGATAGTGGTTGAATTATAGCAGCTGAATTAAGTTAAGTGCTATAATATAGGGTAGGCGTTCGTCTGGAAGTGGGAGAGGGCAGAGAAGGGTGGCTTCTCGGTAAGTTGCATTTGTAACATTTGATCATGACAACTAACCAGGCAAATGCTTATACTCAGTACTCAAGTTGTATAAGAGGTGGTGGATTTTATCATTATGAGGACAATTTTAGCATCACCTCAGCGTCAGTGACCTTGTAAAAATGTCATTGCATGTGTGCGTGCCCCCTCGAACCTTCGGCGGCGTATGGGTAGTTGTTTTTCCTCTCCACTCCACCAGGCTCGGGGCCGAGGGGCTACCCTTTTACCACCCCGAGACCTGGTTGAGGGGCTCACCCGGGCTATATTTCTGGACACCCCTCCAGAAGCCACGTCATCGTCTCGTCATCTAATACCGACAGACCATGCATCCCGTTGGGTGGGTGGTACACCGGGCAATCCAGGATAATATGGTCTGCGGTTTGGTCCTCTGCGCCACACTCGCACGACGCATTTGGGGCCAAGCCCCATCTGTGCATTGATGAGCGGAAACGCCCGACGCCGGTTCGGAGACGATTGAGCCTCACCCAGGATAGCCTTGGCAAGTCCATCCCGAGGGGCTCAGCGCCGGCGACTGGGATGTGGTCGCGGAGTTTGGAGGTGTTAGCCTCCCACTCCGCGCGCCACATATAATCCGCCCATCCTGCCGCACTGATGTTGAGATCTCTGCATTGCTGCCTGAGATCCTGTGCGGCAGGCACAAATGGGTGTCTCGACTTGAGACGCCGGGAGGGCTCCGCTGTTATAGTGAGCCTATCATGGAGCAGATGGTTATTAAGCTCCACGGCCCGGCAGGCGAGACGTGCTGTGGCTCCCATGCGGCGGAGGCCTGCGGGCTGGATGCCTGCTAGGATGGGGAGGTTGTCCACGGGGGTAGGACGCAAGCATCCTGTCACAATGCGCAAGGCTTCGTTTATAGGCGAGTCGATAAGGCGGGTGTGGGCACTGCGACACCATACTGGGGCGCAGTATTCACTAGTTGAATAAACGAGGGCCAGGGCTGCCGCCGGCGCCCCAGCCCGAGCCAACCAGTCGCCTCATCAACGCCACACGAGCTGTTAACTTCTTGCGCAGTGACTCGAGGTGTCGGCGAAACGTGAGCGTCCTGTCCAATGTCACGCCGAGATAGATTGGCTCAGCGGAACATGGCAGGGGAGTTCCATCTAGGTGTACTCTAAGCTCACGTTTAGCCTCCCTGTTGTTAAGGTGGAAGGCAGCCGACACCGTCTTTGCCTCGCTAAGCTTCAATCTCCATTTCCGGAAGTATGCCACTAGTGTCTGCATGTCCTGGCTCAGAATCCCCTCCACAGACTGCCAATTTCCAGCAGAGTACACAACTGCGAGGTCGTCTGCGTAGGCGTACTTCCGCGAGAGTGTGTTGGGCAGGTCAAAGGTGTAGATATTATAGAGGAGAGGGGCCAGGACCGATCCCTGAGGGACGCCGTTCTTAAGGCGTCGAAGCCTGCTTAGCTGTCCGCGACCGGTGGTGAGGGTAAAGCTGCGGTTACGGATGAGCTCCATGATCATTCTGACCATGTGCCTGTCCGGCAGCAGGCGGAGCAGCTTGCAGGAGAGGCCGCGATGCCATACGGTATCGTAGGCAGCCGTCAGGTCTATAAAGACGGCCCCGGCCTTCTTTTTTGCCGAAAAGCAATCCTCGATGTCTTGAGTCATAAGGGTGACTTGCTCTACGGTCGACCTCCCGCGTCGGAACCCGGCCTGCTCACGTGGGAGCAGCGGGTCGACAATTGGTTCGATGCGGGCGTAGATGAGACGCTCGAGGATCTTGAAGGGGATGCATAACAGAGAGATGGGACGGTAACTCTTAGGGTCCCCTTCAGGCTTATTCGGTTTAGGGATCGCAACAACTAGGGCTCTTCGCCAGATTTTGGGGATCTTGAGTTGGCGCAAACAGGAAGTGAGGAACGCTCTCAGCCAGGACTTCAAGGCGGGTGCGGCATGGAGAATAAGCTCCGGGCAGATGGAGTCAGGCCCCGGAGCTTTCCCTGGCTTTAGATGCTGGAGGGCAGCAGCGAACTCCTCCGGGGTGAATTCACCGGAGATGTAGTCACTGCTAGGTGTTGGGGCCCTCCAGAGGTCTGACACTTCTTTTGCCACAAGTCGAGACGACTCGCGGTCTTTGCCCTCGTATGACCCACTTTTCACAAATTGTGATGCGATTTTATTTGCAGAGATGGGGCAGTGACGGGGGGAGTGTCTGGACCTACCAGTGAGATTGTTCATGATACTCCATGCCTTACGGCTGGAGTGCGAGAAGTCGATGGAGTCAATGGCCTCCTCCCAGGGGTCAAACGTCGGGTATTGACCTTGCGTACGCACATTACCTACTGGTTATGCGGAGTTATTACAGGCATGTGAGCTGCACTGCCTATACTGTAATTCATGCAAGTGGCTCGAACCTTGAAATAGCAGTAATACCACGTTCATTGATAAAATGACATAAGGTATGGAAAGGGGGGATGGCAGTTTTAGAAGGGGGATGATTTTGACTGCTTTTATTTCAGGGGGGAAGCCATCCCCCCTCAACTCGAGTGCTGCAGTGCTTATACTGTAATAATATAATGGTCTTATTCTTATCAGGTGACATTGAAAACATGATTGCGAACTCCCAGACACCGGATAAAATCCAGTATAATTTAGCACGTGGCCGGGCAAGGTCCGTTGTGGAACGCACTAGGCATGTTGAAGGGGAGATAGACAGCTCCGGAGGGATATAAAGAAAGACTGAAATACAATCATAAACATCAGTTCCTTTTAAATCTTGAATTAAACACATTTTCTCGGCTGATAACGTCATTAATTTTATTACGAGCCACTTGCATGAATTACAGTATAGGCAGTGCAGCTCACATGCCTGTAATAACTCTGCATAACCAGTAGGTAATGTGCGTACGCAAGGTCAATACCCGACGTAGAGCTACGATCGTTTCCACGGTCAAACTGACTCACGTTGAAATTGTATAAATCACTACGTTGACGTGGTTTTCTACGTACGACAGGGGTAAGATCAACATTTGATCCAAAGTACTTTCTATAAATGAGGCCCCTGTTCTATTTCTTCCACCTGAATGTCAAACTATGCGAATAATGAGCCTCATTCTCTGAAAGAACAATCAATAATCCACATGAAATGTTTTCTGAGGTACGGTGACACAGCAGTATGTCTTGTCACCATGTTTTAAATATCAAGTGCTGTGCAATGGCTCTGTCTTTTCATTGTCACAGCAAAGTAAATCACAAGAGAATAAAGACAACTGTGACATATATAAAACTACATTTATTAATTCATTAGAAAATACTATGTACAATACACATTCACATACGTTGATAAAATGACAGAACGTATTGCTCCCAAAACAGAAGTTGTGTTCTGCAAATGATGCTCCAAATAGGGGAAATGGCTTGCAATAATGCTATTTTTGGAATGAAGTGGTGTCTGCATATCTGTTGTTGACATCCACTGTCCGACGGCATAAATAGTCATTTTGATGCAATGAGGAGCATTAATTATACAAAAGGAAGCCATATGATTGAATAATAACCTGAAGGGAATGGCCTCTGCTGCGTCAATGAGCAAATCTAATAAAAATGTATCAACAGAAAACAGTCCTGTAACCTGAGCCTGTGGTTGGTTCTAAATATCTACGCTTATCTTCATCATCTTATTTCCTGTCCAAGCCACGATAAAAACACTTTTTCAAAAGCATGGACATCAGAGGGATGCTTTCTCCGCACATACTCTGAATACATTAATAGAGAATGGCACCATAGCAGTGCAACAACATGACAACCTGGGAATGGTGCATAGACGTGTACATCATTTTTCAACGGCTCAAAAGAGGAGACTTCTAAATAAGAAAAAAGTATACACATGACATATCACGCAGAGCTATCATTAAAGATTCAAACTGCGCCGCGGTAGAAACAGTCCGAGTGCTAGGAAGAGCGCTTGTTGAGCATGCACGCTTTTAAGCATTCATCTTTGAAGCATGTGAAGCAGGCGCTTCCTTTCCCTTTTCCATTTCAGTGGCATATCAACTCAGTTGAAGAGGTAGCAAGAGCAGTGCTGGCAGACTGGACGTGGGTGTTGAGAGTCTGTTGTTTGTCTGGAAGGCTGTTGTATTGTCCTGTTCCAGCCAATTAAACCACGCAGGAGAGATGAGTCCAGATGCCCAAGCCGTACATCCCACAGTCCCATCCTCAACCTGAGGGGGGAGCCATTGAGTCACCACGTGGGGCTTTGACGAGATGCATCTCTAAGTACTAAACCAGGCAGTGAGTCGCCTTTTTGGAGTGTTTTTGTCAGCGGCGTCTGATATTGGCTTGTGGTCCAAAGAGTGGGGTTCAACGTGTGGGGTCCTGAGAGGTCAAGACAAGTAGCCCCGCCTCTCCCCGGCAGGTCAGATCTCTGATAGGATGACCCGGAAGGAGTCTGCCATGTTCTCAATAGACAGGATGAACGTGTCCTCGTTGGAGTAATGCTCGATGACGTTGTCGTCCATGTTGACCAGAATTCTAGGGAGAGATGGGAGGGTTATAGTTAGCCTAGCAGAAACAGGAATACAGA
Organism: Nansenia antarctica; assembly: GCF_963989245.1. Classification (NCBI taxonomy): domain Eukaryota; kingdom Metazoa; phylum Chordata; class Actinopteri; order Argentiniformes; family Microstomatidae; genus Nansenia; species Nansenia antarctica. The sequence continues at coordinate 16,119,747 of NC_137680.1, read as the reverse complement.
AAACATTGTCCATTTTGACAACATGAAAACATGTCTGTAAAGTATAGCCTTTCGCTGGTTGCTAAGTTCTGTAGCATGGTCAAGGTATTTTAATTTGCTGTAAAACACATTTTCCTCACCCTTTTTTGCTTTTCTTGTAGACTTTGGTCATCCTCTCAATGGGCACTGCATATTTCTCTGAGATCTGTGAAAGCAATAGATTAGTACCAGAGCAGTTATTAGAGGAACTAGAGGTACATTACAGGTTTCATTACACAGCTCGCCCAATTATCCAGAGCAGAGTGAAGTGGAGAATACTTACTGCCTCCACCAAGGCCTTCAGAGTTGGAGACTTGAGCATCAAGGCATCAAACACCTCATCAGACTCCTTCCTCACATACAGCAGAACTGTGGAGACGGATTTACAGTGGATGAAACAAACATCACATGATCCTTGTAGTAATCAAGATCATTCAGAACCAGTCAAAAGTTTGGAGACACACACACACACACACACACACACACACACACCTCTCTTTTGAGTATCTGCTTTGAACTGCTTGGCAGGGGGCGGACTGAATTCTTCCTCAGCGGGTAGTGACATCCTCTTCACGACAACACTCCTGAAATACAGGAATACAACATCAACCATCTAACACTCCTGGCTACAGGCTAATATATTTCAAGGCATGGAGAGGGCATTATAACGAGCCATTTCATCAAAGACCACCAATACACAACATGCAAAGCAATGTTCATGTCGCCATGGAAACATATCAGAGCACATCAGAGGACACATCAAAGGATGTGCTGCACCATGTGAAATTGAAACACCTCATACCACTTAATCATGGATGTCAGAATAGTTATATTTGCTACACTCACCCATTCCTCTCCACCTGCTCCGTGTTAAAGGAAAAGACCTGTAGGAACAAAACAGGCAGACAAATCAGTTAGCCAAAGAGGAAGAATAGTGTGTGCGTGTGTGTGTGGGTGTGTGTGTGTGTGTGTGTCACTTTCTCTCACCTGTCCAGCCCTCTGCAGGTTGCCAAAGTGGACATCAGGGATGAACAGGACAGGCTGGGACTCCAGGTCAGCCATTGATTTGAAGAACATTGGATCAGCCTTCTTCATCAGAGACATTGCCAGATTCCCGTCCTTCCCTGTTCCGTGAGCCAGAAACCAGATACAGTGTTAGATAACAGTGACAGTCTAGCACCAATTGCTATGCAACTATCTTAAACTCTCCACGCTTCATCAGACTTGATTTCAATGTCACAATTGTTCTCCTGGGACTTATGCCTCATTGAGTTCAGCTGCAAGTCCTTTTTTGTTGTGGTCATCCTGCTGCATGATCACTGTGTCCTAGTTGACCAGAATAGCAGACACTCAGGTTAACAAACTACAATTCGGGGAGCCTAGATGTAGCACACTAAGGTGCATGCCACATAATCGCAGGGTGCCTGGTTCGATTCTGGCCTTCGACCTATCCTGCATGTCATTCCTCCTCTCTCTCACCCATCCTTCCTGTCAATCTCTACTGTCTCTATCCCAATAAAGCAGAAATGCTCTAAAAGGATATTAGGATAAATTAGTAAATTCAGGGGTGCTTAGGTGGTGTAACGGGTTAAACATCGACCATCTAACCGCAGGGTTCCCGGTTCGATTCCGGCCGCGGACATATCCTGCATGTCACCCCTTCTCTCTCTCAAAATCTCTACTATCTCTATCAATAAATTTTTTTTAAATAGTGGGACTGCCCCACTCAGATTTTTTTTTTAAAGAAATTCAATCCATCACTACTTTTCCACATGGGCACCACCGACCTTTGGTCTTCTTCCGGTTCTGCTTCCTCTCTTCATCACGGATCTTCCGTTCAGCCCCCTGTGGAATAAATGAGATCAATATACTGTGTTAAACAGAGAAACATGGAAACATGACATGTACACCTGTTGCCATAACACTGATTTAACCCTCCTTTTGTGTGTGTGTGTGTGTGTGTGTGTGTGTGTTTCTTTCTTATCATCAATCCCCAAAGCCCACCTCACCTTGTCACAGAACACCTTGATCTGGGAGAAGGCGCGGTGGATGGGCTTGTTGCTGCGGTTGTTGTAGCTGTAGGTGTCAATCTGTATCATGAGGGGCATCCCCTTCACTCCCTTCTGAGAGGAGAAGTCCGTACTCAGGCAGTTTACAGTGATGAAGATCTGTCGGATAAAAGAGATGAGTACATCAAACTAGCCTCCGTCAACTAAACCCCCATTAAAAACCTCTGAGTGGTTTTCCCTAAAACAAGTAGTTTGTCCTTTCCATGAGCCAATTCATCTTTCCCAATATCCTCCACTATTATTGGGGGGGTCCTCCTGTCTAAAAGCATTCCCCCTCCCTAACCTAGCCAGCTCTCTGGTCATAAAGTGCTCTTTAGGCCCTGTCAGTCAGTCGTCTATCTTGGCTCAGTGGGTTTTACATCGTATAACTGATGGCGACTGGTCAGATCTTTGTTCTCCGGCAGTCAGCCTCCAGGCTCCAGCAGGCTGTTAAGATACCCAGTGAGGTGCAGTCTGAGAGGGGGTTTACGGCACAGCAGAGCAGGGGTCAGGACTGAGTGAGTCAAAGCTTCAGCAAACAAGCCAGGTCTTTTCAAAGCTTATCATGTCCTCAAGACCCCCACCCTATACGTCTATTCCTAATAACCACCACACCCTTCACTTATCCTGTCAGAATACAGTTTGTTAGAAGAAGTGCTCTTACAAAGTACTGTTTGTAATTATCATTCTTTTACAGGAGAAGGGTGAAGAGTTGGTATACGAGACCGTGATTATCTCTCACCGTTCACCTTTCATTGTTGGTTTATGAGCCAACATTTTGCAACCAGTTGTTAATTCCAAGTGGCATGAAGTTGTTGTCACCAGTAGAACGAGATATTCAGCCTCTGCTACAGAGCTATATAAACAGATTGAACGGTTGAAGTCTTTACCATAATGAGTGCAAATATTTTCCCACTGAGGAGCATCACTGCGATCAAGTCTGAGCCTGTGTATGAGTGCAAAGCCTGGAGCACAAATAACTCCTCTACAATGTACACACATTGTACACACTACCTCCTCCCCCCTCTCCCTCCATTTACCACAGTTTAAAAAGAAAAAAACAAGAAAAGAAAAAAACACTGCAGTGGGCAAGTCTCAAGAGGTATGTATGTGTGTGTGTCAAAAGTCCTATCCATTCAGTTGCTCATCTAAATGACGCAAAAGCTCATAGGAGGTATGAGAAGTCTGGAGCCCATTCTGTGCAATCATTCAGCCCATTGCAAACAAACAAACAAACAAACTAACACAAATAGATGTCTGGCTGCATCGTGCACTCATCCAACACAGTTCTCACTCAGCAATAATGATGATGACTGTTGCTTGGCAACAGCAGAGCCAGTGCTCTTGTCAAAAAACAAAACCCTAAAACTCTAATCAAACACCCTTGTGGTTGTGATTGTTTTGCTCGCCTGCAAATTGTGATTTGAGGAGGGTTTCCGATTGAGTTTTTTCAACAAGGTTCACGGGGCAGAACACAAAATGACACAACCAGTGAATGACTACATCCTCTCCGATAAGCAATGGTGGCCAATGGGACCCCAATTCAGAACCAAGCTGATTGAGAACCCCTGTGTGTGTTCTCTAGCTCCTGTCCATTTCCTCTGTGCCGTGACCTCCCTGTGTTTGTTAAGGGGGAAGCCTGCTGTGGCTCTGTCTGGTCAGGCAGGGGTGATAATGACAAGACAGACGGCATTGGTTTGTTTTCAGCAGAACCCTAGAATCATGTCGGCCCTGCCTGCAATGCACACAGAACTGACTCACACGAAAGGTTACTAGAGTCTTAATGCAGGTGTGACGTATGGATACACAATAGCACCTTTCATCTGTGCAGGACAAAGCAACAGTTCCTGTTTTCAACTGCAACATGACAGTCGTGTCACTCAACCACAAACAACCATCACATACCTAGAGTTACTTCATAGAATACATTTCTGACAGAGTACCTAGCTAATGTATATCCAATTAATCAAACGCATAGTTACTCTTCAGGACACCTACATACTCTGGGAGTTATTACAGTTTGCCCCCAAACGGTTTTGTTTGACAACGGCAAATCCACTTAATCCATTTGGAACCTCTCCATCTTACAAATAAGGGAATGCTGTCATTAAACCCGCATGTGTGTTCAAAGAACCTAGACAAAACATCAACATGTCCAGCTCCAGATAGACTTTCCTCGCAGACAATAAAGAACAAAAGGACAGTACTAATAATCCACATACGTCCCAAAACATATGATCCTTCACTCACTAATAGCTTTAGACTCTTTCAATAGAGGAGGCCATCCTGAACTGCAAATATTTATCCATATAGCTGGAATTGAGTCTCTTTCATAGGCGTATTTGAGGAGACCTCATTAAACACTGGAGCCATAGGAGAGCCAGTTTGTCTCTGTGCCCCTGCTCGGCCTGTGTGCCTGGAGGGCTTCTCTATAGAGGCGGAGGTCTGTTGGAGACCGGCAGGCTTCATCTAATGACCCGGTGTGTTTGCTGTCTGCCTTTGTATGAGTGACCACCTCACACAGGTGAAACCCGAGCAGATCCTTTCATGTGCTGCTGTTGTGTGCCCAATGCGTCACACCTAACATTACAGGGGCCTCCTCTAATGAGCTCACACAAAGCAAAGAGGCCATCCCCCCACTGTTTGGATGACAAAGAGAATAAGGATGTGACATGCTTCAGAGGTAAAATGTGGGAAAAAATGAGTTATTGGAATTCAACATAAATGTATATCCACCACATATTGTAAAGCTGCAGGAATCTTGAAATGTTTTAACTCATGAACTCGGTCTGGGTAGTGTGGTAGTGTGGTAGTCTGGGTAGTGTGGTAGTGTGGTAGTCTGGGTAGTGGCAGCACAATACTGACAGAGTTCATTCATGTTATGAACAATCCCTGAGAGTATAAATTGTTGACACTCTAATAATAGAAGTAAAAATGACAGAGAGGAAACACTTTCATTTGTCTTCACACAGTACTTCTGTTGTTGATGCACAACTACATTCCTCCTTCTTACCTTTGCTTCTTCATTGACATCCCAAGTAAAGGAGACAGCATTGTAAGCAATTTCCTCAATGTTTCCGATTGTGTTGAAGCTCTCTTTGTAGTCGGCTGCATGAAGAGAGGAGATTAGAGAAACAAGATGAGTTTTTGTGGAAACCTTCCTTTTTTTTTCCTTTCTTCTTAAACTATACATAGGGCATTTTAGAAATGGCACACACTCAAGAGAAGGAACAATAGAAACATTGGGCTTTCAAATTCTACAACACAACAGTCATATTTTAACATATTTTCAGACTGAATCAACCAATAATAGATATTCAGTTTAAAAGCTTCAACGAAATTAGTAGCCTATATTTAACAAATCCACAAAACACAGATGAGGCACAAAAACTGGAATGATGTCAACATCTGGTTTTGAAGATGGCAAAATGTTCTTATTGGGTATTAATTGTATGCATGGACAGGGACAGGGCAGATAAGAGATTCCCCAAGTTGTCCACACCCCAAGTTTACACCATCCAATACAAGCAGGGACCTGTCTCTGAGCATGAACGGGGCCCCCGCCCATTTCTCCCGTTAACGGCTCTATTCAAATCTCTGATCCAGTGACACTGCCTAGGGGCTCGGACGAAATCCGGGCCAGACAGACCGTTATTCAAATCAGCTGGGCTGTGTCAGGTTTCAACCCCCAAAAATGTGATGACTTTCGGAGCATCTCGCAGGTCTGCCACCTGTTGTCTTGCCATTTTTTAGGTGTCAGTCGAGTCAGGCAACAAACAACTCAAACTGACATTTCCTAAGGAAGGTAAGTAATGAGAATACCTTCCCTAAGGCAAACTGATAATAACTTCCCCCATGTATTCCCCATCTGTTAGGTAGACTCATAAAAACCCGCCCAACTCAAAGCAACTCTGACAGTTATCCGTGGATATGAAAGAGCTTTAGGCAAACACTGGGTGAAAGGATATCAAGAAAAGGAAAGACTTGATCTCTTCTTACCGATATCCAGAACCCTCTGCTTGGCTGTGTGCTGGCGGGAGTGCCAGTACTTCCAGTGCTTGAGCTGCTCATCTCTGCACTTGTCCTCACTGAAGACCACCATGACCACACTCTGGGGGGGACAGACAGTACACAACCACTGAATTTCATCCATTTCAACAAATACCAATTCATCACAACTTGAAAATACCTCAGTAAGCCTTCCACAAGTGGTTTGTTTGTGCGCATATTTCACACAATAACTAATGCAACTCTCTCCATGAGGAACAGTAAAGTCCTATTGTCAGAGTCCTTTTGGTCAGATTGATGTCTGTCTGTGTCTGTCATGAACCCAACCTCCAGCTCAGTTTCTCCTCTCCACAACCCCAACCCCCACCCCCACCCACCCCAGTCTCAACCCCCACCCCCACCCACCCCAGTCTCCACCTGTCCTCCCCTCACCTGCACGACATTCTGCTGCCGCGGCTCAGTGCTTCCCATGGTGCACTGCTCACTACTGGTGCCCCCGCATGCGCTCCTCTCTGGCCCGGGTGATGACCCACTCACCCGCACTTTGCTGATGGGATGGCGCAGGCACTTGTTGGCGCCCGTCTCGCTCAGGGTCACGGCGTAGAACTGCCCCTTGTTCAGGTAGGTCATAGGCCCCTCCCCCTGTTTCTGACGCAGAGACTTGGTGGCCTCGAGTGTATACTGAAAGCTGTTCCTGTCGGAGCGAGCAAATCAACATTTAATTACTGCGGTACATTGGGTTGTTGTAACAGTGGTCAACGGGTGGGAAACAATCAGTCACTTACGCTCCGGGCTGGTTGTAATAGAAGTCATCAACTGCTAAAGAAGCTGGTTCTCTGTATTTCTGTGCAGGAAACATGTCAAGATAACTGTCATGTACCAAAGGAATAAAAGCTTATTTGTACTATTGGATAAAGATGTTTTATCATAAGCCAAAATAACCCAATAACCCAAAATAAGTCAGACATCTTTCCACTAGCCTCCCCTTCAGTCCCTCCCTCCTGACCCAGGTTCTCACCTCAGGCTCGTTAGGGTCTTCATACGTGCTGTCTGGGGTACTTCTCTGGTCGTCCTTCATATAGCCACTGTGGCTAACCATGGACCCGTCATAGTGATTCTGCTGCTCATAGATGACCCGGATCTGCTCCTCGGGTCTGAAGGTCCCTCCTGGGTTCATGTAGACAGGGACCTGGACCTCTGTCTTCACCACAGCCACAGCCCCCCCTACTCCCCCTCCCTCTCTGTACTGGTCCTGTTTGGTGTCCAGGTGCTCTGCATTCAGAGACAGGTTCACAGGTACAGACCTAAGTACATGAACACGGTTCTCCAGCGTTGTCAAACTCCCCTGGTTGTCAGTCCCTGCTGTCTCCGTCACTTTAGTGCCTGGTAGTAATCTTTTTTCTCTGGGAACCTGTAATGATGGAGAGGGGGTGCTATTAGCAAATTAGCAAATTAGCAAATCCTCTTCAATGAAACAACTGCCATTTTAAAGGTTTCTTATACGACCTTCTAGTCAGTTCAGGAGGTCAAAAGATGCAATAAATACAAATGAAGAGGGGTTTCAAGTAAGGTAGAGGAATAAATGACCTCTACAATGAACATGCCCTCAGGAGCAGTGAGCAATGTGCAGATCAGTCTTCCCTCTCACCTTGTAGTAGTCATAGAGCAGCCCCAGAGCAGCTGCACTGTCCTCATCCCCATTGATGCTCATCATGGCCTTTGTGGCTGCTGTCAGGGGGTTCTCCAGGTAGGTCTTCCAGGCCTCATCCTCACTGGTGAAGGTTCTCCGAGACGGAATGGACATCTCATTTGGCACAACCACCACCAGACGTTTACTGTGGCACCACAACACAATGAGCAGGAATATTATGTACACGTCTATGCCATCAAGAGGGGCATGTCTGCCAAGCCACTACTTCGGCCTCAGGCCTTTTCTCACAAAACATCAATCAAGATAAGCCACCACCCCGCCTCCCTTCAATGTCATCAGGGGTTCTAATGGCAGATAATGACTTAACTACAGCGCATGTTGGAACTCAAGCAAAGAATGTATTTACCCCCAAAATAGCCTCTCCGGTGGCAATCAATGACATGCAACTGCTGTATTATAGTTCTCAAAGTAAAATATGTAGAATATCACAAAATGGACTGTCACATGACACATATTCATTCACAACACACCAGTGGCTGGTAACATGAGACATAGTTCAAAAACTCTACAGATTGACACTTCATTGTTTTTCTCTATAAAAGCACCAACTTTTGTTGACAGGTTATAGACACATATTCAAGACCTGAAACATTATTGACGCAAAAAGTAGATCTCATCAGTTACCAACATAACTTCTCTCCTCAAAGTCATTGTGATTGTTTTACATTTTCAAGAGGGCAATTCGACTAAAAATAATCTATGATTATTCTCACATGCAGGCCTACCTGTCTAAACATTCATGCATGGCATTGTGGTTATAGGGGAAAAATAAGGGAAGAAGATATTATCTGTGAGGAATTAAAAAATTAAATGTCATTTAATAGGTTTGTACACTCACTTCTGCAGGTAGAAAAGTTGTCTCCAACCACTTTAATTACTTACTTGTCCAAGTCCATGTTCTCTCCACCCGGGTGTATGCCTTGCTTGAGAAACTGGACTTTCTAGTTTGTGCAGGTGAGAATGCGAGCGTCAAACGAACCCGGGCCGCAGGTAAGACCACTTTGTTTTAAAGACAAGACTCTATTCTCCGCCCTGGGCTTCCCCTGGTCAACGCTCTGCGCATTCCTCGATGACCATCGCCTACCGGCTTACCAAGTGAGTTGATAAGACAAGTCGTCGTTTGAGAGTCGATTGAAAGATGATCCATGTCCCGTTGACATGGACGTGAGCGCGTTATTAAAAGGTGTGTAAGCGTCGGAGCTACTATCTTTGTGGAGAGCGAACGACAAGCTACAGTTTGATTGGTCCAGCCACCTTTACCTGGCGGCACCGAATCACCGATTGGTGTTATTTGAGACAGGAGACCCGCCTTTAAAGAGACCTTTATGATCTTCCCATGAACACACACGCAATGATGAGAGATTATTTTCATTGTTTATGATAATAAAAGAGCGAGCCATGAGTTTCCCAAGTTCCTGTTTTAATGGCTTGTTATTGTTGTCATTAACTGGGATGTGTGTGATTTATAAAAATTACACAGTTTCTGCTCATTCCAATTGATAATCAATCATACACTTCAAATGATATCATAAAGTATACGATTTTTCATGTAAAGTTTACTTACAACTTGTGTTTTGCTTTATATACATTTTAAATGGGAAGAGAAGACAACAATATTATGTATATGAAAAGTGATTGTCTGTGACATGAAGACATTTCAAGCACCTATTCCCCTCAGATGGCTGTCATTGTATCTGCCTGGATGTTCGGTTGTCATCAGTTCCATTCAATATAATAAAGGAGGTAGTTAAAGCAGGAAGAGTAATTTGCGAAGACATTGCCATTGTTATTCTGATTTACTGTGTGAACATGTGATTCTCTTTTCCCTGTTCTGTAACCCTGTGCAAAATCAACCCTGTTCTAATCATTGCCTTTTAGGCACATTTTTAATATTTATATTAGTATTCCACTCTAAAATGGCCAATGTTATTCTGGATCAGTTTGGTCCAATGCAACCTTGTCAGAAAGTATGTACTGTAACATAAATTAAATAAAACTAAAAATATGTAATATACTATTAAGAGTACAGTTTGTTGTGGTTTATTGTGCTGAAATTAGGTGTGGTATCCTTAACCTTCAGTAGTTTGTATAAGTGAGTGGTAGTTTCAGAGCTTCGGTGAAGGTGTTTGAATAAATAGGTGGGGTTCTCGTTCTCAGGTCTTGCTGGGCTGTCTGTGCTCTGCCCAGATGGATTACACAGCCCTAATGCAACTGCACTACAGTGAGTGTTGGGAAAGCGCCTAGCCTTCATGACAAAGGTTTTCCTCTCCAAACCTGGCCCAGTGTGGGTGGGGGTATGTGTTTGTGTGGAGAAAGGGCAGGCCTGGACAAAGTTGTGAAGCAGTCTCATGATCTCACACTCTGTTTGTCCTCGCTCAGGCATTATTGTCACAGCACAGTCATGGGAAATTGGAAAATGACCAATGCCCAAACCACTCCCATTATCCTTAAACTGATTAGACTGATTAATCCTTATTCCTTATTCATCCTCAATTGTTCTATCTGAGAACAAAATCCAAGAGCAAACCTTGTATCAAGGACAAATCCCTTTGTTGGTGAGCCCACCCTGGCCTGGCTGGTCAAGCATGAGTTAGTTTGACCATCAAGGTAAGAGAATTGTCCTATAAAGACAAAAGCAGGGTGGGTCAGAGCCAGCAGAACAGTTCATTGTGGGAGGTTCACATAGGGCATGGAGTAGGACAGGTATGGCAACTACCAATATGACTCAAATGGGTTTACATTGCTATACATTACAAAACAAAATCCATGTTAAGACCATAAACAGCATGATTACACTTGGATGTCTCTCACTGTGTTGCCAGGTGCCGTTATAGAGCATGAAGTTGAAGCATGTACTCCCCTGTGGTACTCCTGCTCCATGCCAGGAATTTCATGAGAACAAGTTGCTTGTCTGGGCCTGACTAGGAGCTCACCGTGCAAGTACCTGTTGGACAGGTAACGATTACAGTGTGTGAAGAGAAAGTGGGACTGGAATGTGGGTGTTTGAGAAGTTGAAGTATACTGGTGTGTCTGTTGTACCTGCTGAACAGGTATGGGCTTACGCACTGGGGTGGAAGTAGAGCATGCTCCATCATTTCAATGTGTCTGATGATTTTAATGAGGAAACGTTCAGTTAAAGATAATGGGTTAGGGTTAGTTTTTCATGTCCATTTCATGAAAATTCCCAATTCAGGCAAAGATAATAATAAATGTGTAAGTGTGTAACTCCTATTGTTTTATGATGATACTGTATTATCTTTGTTTTTTATCATTAGTTGCTGTTTATAAACATTTCTCACAGAATGATTCCAAACATGATTCATTTTTTTTCCCATATTCCAAACACAAAAGGGAAGGGACTATTGTGTTACACATTCTACTCAAAAGCTTTCCTAGAGGATGAGCTGAAACCAAATAGGAAAGTCTCAGGCAGTCTCCTGATAAATCCTGCCTTTTGCACAGACAAAGGGAAAAGGTTTAGAATTCCCTGCAACTCCAAAATAATTGGTTAACACCTCTCCAGATTTCCTTTCAGGTGCCTAGGGGCTGGGAATCTCTTCCTAACCTGTTAATAACACCTTTCTCTGGGAACTTGACAATGCTTTTCCCCAAAGTGCGGACCTGAGAGTGGATTCTCTCTGTTCAGGAGAATTATGAATTCTTAACAATACTTTTCCCCAAAGTGCAGACCAGAGATTGGATTCACTCTATTTAAGAGAATTCTAGATAAATCTCCCACAAAAAAATATGTGTGGATGGTCCATGGTGCACAACACACAGGCTGCACTTTCAGGGTTATTGTCTGGGGCCCTCACCCGCCGTAAGAATAAAACCCTGGACAAAGAGGAGCAGGGATTGTCTGCTCACCCCTGTAACTGAACAAGGGAGACACACAATACTTTCTGACACCACAGACATGTTCCCACAATGATAACATTTCACTGATGTTGAAAGGGGGCGACTGGAGTGTTTTCCACAGATAGAAGATTTGGGATTTTGGTACGGTACCAAATGTAAATCTTGATATACTCTACCGAAATAGAGCATCACAATAATTTGCTCATAGCTAAAACAAAATGTAAGATTGATTCTATTGTTTTTGGAGGCAAATTACTTAATACAAAATTCCCTCTATGTATAATAACACTTAGTGGCAAGTCAAGGGCTGTTTGCCCTCCTCTGTTCTCTTTACCTATAATGGCAGTCACTCTAAACCCTGCCCTGGGGGACGTAACCTACCTCTGGTGTTGTAGTTGTACACATGGGCCGTGGCCCTAGTGTTTACAGCTCATTACCTGTGCTAAGTGATGCACATGTTAGAATGCTACCTGTGTTTGGAGTGGGAAAGAGCACTGTGTAGCTGCATACAGTCAGGCAACCAGGGACAGTAGTAAAAACGTGGGTAAGCCCTGAACACCATGGACCTAATAGTTGGGAAAACCCCCAATGCAAATAACACTGAACTAGCAGAGAAGGTGGGTAAACCCTATTCAATAGAATTTAAAAAGTGGGTAAACTGAATTTACTTGGGTTAACCGTCAACTATATCACTGTAGGCAACCAAACTATGTGATCTTAAGATAATATTTCAGAAACAATCAGTTTCTCAATCATGAAATATTCTAACTACAGTTATCCACAATATTAATAGCAAGTAGACTGTGTTTTTTCTGTTGCAAGATGTATATATAGTTTCCACCCTACTATATAGTTTCCACCCTAGAAGATACGCCCATGAAGTTGTATTATCCTTTAACTGAGGAGTCAGCTCTCAAGCCTACTCTGCTGCAGTGCTGCATGACAATTCTGCCATAAATGACCTTGTTTTAAGGGTTATTGCGGCACCTAGAGGAACCAATGTGCACTGCATACTAAAAAGTTTGTCAAATCAAGGTCCGATTTAGAAGGCAACCCTAAACACTCATTTAGTTTCAGGATTGTTCGGGATTGTTACATTTTGCGTTATGAATTGATGAATGCCAACTTAATCTTTATTTCAAGAACTTCAAAACAAAAACATGTTTCTATGCGCCGAATTCGTGTGGGTGGAATAATCCGCTCTTTAGGACCATGGAATGTGCCGCTCCGCCCACCCGGGGCACCAGGGTGAGTAAATCGAGCAGACGGTCGAATTCAATACTTGTGCAACATCATCATTTGTTTGGCTGTGACGGAGTCTAACCGCTGTAGATGAGAAGGACAGTGTTTATTTCATACTTAGCTTGTATCCGTAAGCTTGTACAGGTAAGACAAGGTGCAGAATTCAGTAATTAGTTTAGTTTAGATTTATGAATGCCTTGCCAGCTGATGGTTTGCTCTGAATGTTGTCATTGGTGATGCAGGTTGGCGAGCTAACGTGCTGGAAGGGGCTTTAACGGTGCGCTGGGTATCCATGGTGGTCTTACTGTCTCTGTCTTGAGACATGTATTCACAAAGCTTGCTATCTATCTTTTAAACTCCCTCTCGTGTGTGTGTGTGTGTGTGTGTGTGTGTGTGTGTGTGTGTGTGTGTGTGTGTGTGTGTGTGTGTGTGTGTGTGTGTGTGTGTGTGTGTGTGTGTGTTCTGTAAGGACTTCATAGTTATAGTATGTCTTTTTTGTTTGTTTTGAATGCACTCAAGATAGCCTTCATTACCACCATTACTCAAGCCTTCCCTGCTTCCACCTCCAAATAAACACGTTCACTTTCTGGAGACGTTCTATTAGTCTGCCTAAACCTGGCCTGACCATGTTGGTGCATACTACTGATAATCCTTGGGATGGGATGAACTGCAATTATGAAATACCTCAGTGTTTTATGACCTAGTTTTATGTCACAACCTTTTGAATTCTTGCCACTCAACTCCTTCAGGGAAATCTTAAACTTAATTGCCTTTTTGTCAGTGACCTAGAAAACTGTGATTAACCTAATTTGAAAGTAGCTTCAGATTTGAAGGACTAACTGTTTTGAGGTTAATTTATGTCGCAGTGGATGGGTGAGAGGATCCCACCATTGTCCTATGGCAGTTGACCAACTAGGAGCACACCTGCCACTTCCTAAGCCTCTTTTCTAAGAAGTTGAGAGAGTTTAGAAGAACTGTCTGACCATATGCTCATTAGACATGTGTCCATTTTTTTCTGTCCCTCACTTTGATCCTGGTCATCAAAACATTTACATTTTTGCCATTTAGCAGACACTTTTATCCAAAGCGACTTAGCACAACTTTTGTGCTCACTTTAGGGATGCCATGTCTCACCACTAGACTCAATGTATCCTTTAGATGAGTTGGTTCTTAGCTGGGAGGAGAGTATCAAAACAAACCTGGAAACTGGCAATGAAAGCTTTTATATGGAGTAGCTTTCATGTCTGCATGAAAAGTATATTTGGGTTTTAGAAAACAGCTGTAGCATTTATCAATCTAAGCTCTGGTTTTCTTATGCAAAGCGTAAGCCTGGACATTGTCCCTGTATGCATCTGAGTCAACAGTCACCACTATTTCACCTGGTGTTTCTCTGTTGTGACGTGTGATCTCCTCTCTCTAATCAGGTCCACTAGCAGCGATGGCCCGTGGGCATCAGAAGCTCCAGTCGCAGCAGAAGAATGCCAAGAAGCAGGCTGAGGCCAAGAAGAGCAAAGGACATGACCAGAAGGCCTCAGCCAAGGCTGCTCTGCTGTACACCTGCTCAGTGTGTCTGGTAAGAGTTTGTTACCTACCGGTATGTCTGTGTTAATTAGCATTTTCCTTAAAAAAAAGACATTGAGACATAACTCTTTTGCCTTTGTGCCTTTCCCTCTTAGACACAAATGCCTGATCCGAAGACCTTCAAACAGCACTTTGAGAGTAAGCATCCCAAGTCACCCATGCCCCCGGAGCTGGCTGATGTTGAGGCGTGAGTGGCGTCTGCCTGGGAACCAGAAACACTGTTATGCTCTTTGACTATGACTCCCATCTCAGGCCTCATTGTTTCAGGACAGCAAATCATTTGTTATCTAGAACTGCAGAAGATTATATGAATTAGCACTTGACATGGACTGTTCTGATAACACTCTGGATGTAGTTAGTTTAATTGTTATGTGACAATGGTTGTAAAGTTCCTATATTGGGATTGAATGATTTTTTTTTTGTTGGAAATATCTATATAATCTGCCTTGATCTTCCATGCATGTACACTGCATGACCAGGGGTGGCGCTATGAGCCTTCTCCATGTCTGAATTTCACTGAATCCCCAGGAAGTACAAAGATTATAGATTGTAAATGCCTATTGAATGAAATTAATGTTCATGAATGTTTGCACTAAAATGTACTGTACATACAATTGTATGGAGCACTATTTTCTACTGAGTGACATACAACAAGTGTCACAACAGCATTCCTGTGGTATGCATCTGTAGAAACAAGTAAATGTAGCCAGGCTCTGCCATGATTCCATGATGCACAGTTGGTTGTCTATTGTTTGTGTTGATTGTAACTTACCTTTTATGAGCCCTCTGACCTACACTTACATCATGGATGGAATGAACAGTGGAAAGATTTGGTTGATAGAGAAAGTCATCTAATCTAATCTAGTCATTTATGTCTGAGTGGTGTAAGCACTGTGCCTGACTGGTCTATTGACCTGTTTACTCTTGACCTATAATGATATCTGTATCCTTATGTAGAAATGTATGATATTTTCATGAACTATGACTTTGTTCAATAACTGTTACAACAACCCCCATGTTATGTAGAGAGTAGTTGAGTAGCAATATGATTTTTCTTTTAATTGCATTGAATGGGATAGTGGTGGTCATGAGTTCAAATCCCACCTGGGAACACCACCACTAGTGTGCCCTTGTTGTGCCCTTACTCCAGGGAGACTGTCCCTGTAATCTCTAGCATCTGCTAAATGGTCAAAATGTAAAGAAAAAAGAGAAGAAGAAAAAAATAAGGAAAAAATGCATTTCAATTGTTGTATTGTTTTATTCACTATTTAACCAGGTCATTGTGGTTATCCTGTATGTAAGTACTATAGGTTTGCTGTAGTTCACAGTAGTTGGTGGGGATTCCAACACCCTCTCCTTAACAGTAGAATATTGTTTTTTGTTTGTGTGTTTTTTCATAGTGCCCTGATTATGCTGGCATCTGATGGATGGGATTGTGATACTCAGCTGAGGTCAGTTCCCAGTATAGCTTCAGCTGGTTGGAAGAACAGCAGATGTGCCAATTTCCCAACCTCCCTTACTGTATGGACTGCACTGTATACCAATAGGATGTGTGTACTAGTCTTATGTGCCGTGTCCTGAGGTCTTCTTAATATCCTCGAATGAAAGAACATTTGAGTAGATTAGGACAGTTTAAGTGATCAATTCAACTCTAGTGAACAATTAGGACACATATATCATGCCTTTCCTCTTGACTGGGGTTAGACAAGTATGCATACAGTACAAGTCAATACCCACAATTTAGTCTTGCAGGAATTTGAGGCTTGAGAACCTTTGGAATGACTGTATGCTTGTAAATAGCTGTTCCTTCATACGGCCAGTACCACAATGTTACTGGCAATGCTCAGTATCCTCTATCTTCTCTGTCATTTTGATGTACCATGACCTTGAGCTGTGTAAGCCCATATAAGATCATTATTTGAGGCCTACTGATTTTGATTCCCTCATCAAATCGGGTCTCAAGAGACCTTGCATAAACAAGTGAATCCTGCAGTTACTCATTCAATCATTTCAAAAACAAAGATGATTTGTTTGTTCAGTGGGGATAATGATGCATTAAGGCCACAATAGTAAATCCCTCATTTTAACACTGACTAACAACATATAATTACGTTTTGCATGTGTCATATGCCACCATAGCTTACATATCAGTTGGCTCTTCATATTTCATCAAAGATGTGTGTCTGTTGGGGCGCCTGGTGGTGTAACGCACTAAGCGCCGACTATGTAACCACAAGGTTCCTAGTTAGATTACGGCCACGAACATATCCTGCATGTCATCGCTTCTCTCTCTTTCTCACCCATCCTTCCTGTCAAACCGTACTGTCTCTATCGCAATAAAAATAAAAATATGAGTGGGACTGCCCCACACAGAAAAAATAACGTTAAAAAAACTAAAGATGTGTGTCTGTCTACTCACATAAACTTTTGACCCTACTATGTAATTCCAATCATCTGATCTCTCTCCAGACAAGTCTCAGGACAGTACTATGGTAAACATGGTGACTTAACATGTGTTGCCAGTTCTATAGACCCATACAGTATAGGGACCAGGCCAGGCCAACAGGTTTTAAGTAACGGACCATGAAAGAGTTGGGCTCATTGCCTCCTCAGAACTTGGGATTAACACAACATCAGAACAAATCCCTACTATGGTAGATGCCAGAGGGCTTGGGTTTGACGTTATACTAAATGTCACATTACTTAACTCTAATGATGTGTGCAAAGGTCTAGATATTAGGAGATACTAAAAAGTTAAATATTGTCAGGTCATTTGCATATAACATAGCTCATAATGACATTTGACAGATTTGTGTGTGCCTTGGTGTAATAGATGTAGAGCTGGTTTCACAGACAAGGCTTAAGCCTAGTCCTGGACTGAATCACAATTTCAATGTAAAATCTCCATTGAAGATGCTTTTTAGTCTAGGATTAGGCTTAAGCCTAGTCTATGAAACCGGCCCGTAGTGTGCTGAGATGACATGAGCCTGATAATCAGCACCAGAAACTATAGCTTTATGCATGATCTGTGGTGGGTCAGGTTGTTGTTGAACATTCCATTAACTGTATCGGGAGCGGCATTTACAACTGATGTTGTTTTAACAATATACTACTCTCTCTCTCTTTCTTACTTTAACTCTCTCTCTCTGTCTGTCTCTCTCTCTCTCTCTCTCTCTCTGTCTGTCTCTCTCTCTCTGTCTCTCTCTCTCTCTCTCAAGGCAAATCTAGAGCAAGTAGAACGTGGGATTTTTTTTCATTTTAATGGGTTTGTTATGTAAGATAGACACTACCGTACTATGGGAATGCATGACTAAGTGTCCCCACAGCCTAGTTGGATCTTGCAATATCTCTGGGAATTACTTTGGCTTTTGTTAGAGCGTCACTTGCTACTCCTGGGTGTGTGCTTCACAGGGTGTGGCTGTCAGAATAGAGAAAACCTACCCAACCAGTCATGTAACAACACACACTGCCCCACCTCTCCTTTATCTCAAAACTCCCTCCCAAAGTGGCCCTTTCTACTGTAGGTAACCAGTAGACTTTTCCCAATAGGTTTGTGCTACACACACACATATAAATATCAGTTTCTGATATAAGTCAGAAACGGTACTGCTAATATCAGAGATCTTGCCTTAAATAGGTTACTGGCTTGATATCACAGTCTTAGGGGAGAACATGTGACAAGATAAAAATAGATTAACTTTCCCCATGGAAACTGGCTAGACTGCAGAAATAGTACATATATTAGGAAAGCTCTGTGTCCTGTGTTCTAGTTAGTTTGTGGTGTTCTCAACATGACAAATACCACATGATATTATTGACAAATACCCCATATTATATTATTGAGGTGTTGGCAGATACAGTACACATGCACTATATAAGATTCTATGATTTTGCCCTTGTGAGTAGGTCATGAGTCATGACAGGCACCTGTCAGCCAACAGATATACCATGGTCATAATTAATTGAAAGCTTATCACAATCCCCTAGTACTTGAGGTGTTTGGTCTCTCAGTGCATACTTGGCAATAGCCATAAGCATAGACACCTTGTATTCAATTTGATACAACTTTATCAATCCCAGATGGGTAATAGGGGCAGTCGGTAGGCAACAATAAATACATCCGTACCCCACATTTAATACAACACATTTCCTAGGACCCCGGACCAAAAGTTCTGGATTTGTTTAACACCGGTGATAGTGTGCTTGCTCCTTGGACTCTTAATTTTGCCATTTAGCATTTAGCAGACTCTTCCCCCTCAATTTCGACATTCATGGCAGCAGTGATACTCCCCCGGTCTCTCAGGCCCCAGAGTGTGCCCCGGTTGATAGGTTAGCACATAGAATGCTTTTCAAGAGCATCCCTGCATAAGCATATAGGGTCTGGGTCATAATTGCACAGGTAGTAGTGTATTGCCTGCTTAAGGCAACTCAACAAGGTTGCTATTTCAGGCCCTGCACTGGGTGATCCCCTTCATTTTTTACATGACATTGCAAAATCCCTTACATTTTCTGTCGATGTCTATCCATATAATTTAATTAATTCTACTTCAATGCAATGGGTATATGCGGCTGCCTCGAGTTTTTCACCCAGCAATCAATAAACCATCACGTCAATCATCCGTTGCCTTGGTATCCTTTGACGTCACACCCCCTGCTCCTCGGGCTGGTGTGATTGGAGGGAAACCCCGTGGATTACTGGTGTGATTGGAGGGAAACCCCGTGGATCACTGAGAGACCGGACGGGTAGTGAGAGAATCAGCTGTGTAACGTAGCTAGCTAGACCGAGAACACCACTATCTCTTAGCACTCAGGTAAGACAACATCTTCCGTTCAGAAAATAACAGGTGTACGTGTGGTAAGGTTAATTCTGTCATAACGTATGTAGTCCGCAATACTAGCAAAGGGTAAAATATGTTGGACTATGAGTATCTTTGTCGGTTAGCATTAGCAGTAGCCAAGCAAGAACAATGGCTGGTTAGCCCCAGCGCCTGGGTGAGGAGGTTGTAGGAGTTGAAGTCAGGTTCGCTGTGGTTAGTCTGGTTACAGACGCCAGCGAGATTTGAGAAGCCGTTTTTTTTCTTTTAGGACAAGTTGTCAAACTCGGTAAACCTTCAACGTTGCGTTTCATGGACGGCAGCATTTTGACAGCTAACGCAACGCCTCGCTAGCTGTCACACTGATGCCCGTCTTTTTTTCTCTTTTTTTTTTATATACTAAAATTGCTGGTCTGGCCTGTGTCGCCTTGTTTCATCGGGTCACGAGGAAAACACTTGTCACATTTTGTTATAAAGTAGCGAGTTTTTAGTAGCTAGTTAACATCGGGTGACGGTAGTTCCAGCTCCGCCAGACAGCCTCACGGTGCGTCAGCCTGGCTGGCTAGTTAGCGGGGCTTGGCTGGCTAGTTAGCGGGCTGGTTGGGCCCCATTGCCGGGTAGTAATTTCCGCATCAGTCATTCGCTAGTCGCGATGGTAATGTGCCCTGATCCTTGTATCTAGCTAGCTCGATTATAAAGCTAAAATCACATATACTAGACGTCTGAGATTACTACCACAGATTGCTAGCTACCAGCTACGAGCACACACTGCCCTTCGTGTGAAAATGACGCTAGCTAGCTAGCTAGCTGGCTGGCTGGCTGGCTAACCACCCAACAGGTACAGATGGGTGTGGTGGGGAGTGTACGCACATCCGCGTTGTTCCCTACCCCCTCACACTAGCTTGATTTTGATTCTGAAACGAATGCCAATGATTCATTCAATTATTTAATCATTTGATTAATTCATATTTCGTAGCAGTGTAAAGCCAGGCTAATTCCCGTCTGACTGTAGGCGTCATGCTGCTGGCTGATTATGCGATAGTAAGGGTGGAAGAAGTTATTGGGTTCTTGTAAAGGTTGCTGATTTGCTCTCGGGTTTTGAGAATGCTGTGCTACATGTACATGCTGGAATGGAAAATAAGGTATTGATTGAATTTGGTAAATCACTGCTGTCAGAGTTAGCAAAGGCCCGTGGGCCATCCTGCATGGTGCGAGCGGATGTAGAGGGTATTGATTCACTGAAGATGATGCGTTTCCCAATCTCTCTGGACCTCTGTGATTGCTGCCTGCTCTGTGGATCCCTTGTGTGAATTTCAATCGTGTGAACATGTTTTTTTCTTTTCTTTTTTCTTTTTTTAAAGCCTCTGAGTTTGAGAGAGGCCCAGAGTTCTAAACTAATTGTGTATAAGTTATATGCGCAATAACACTCTAATATCATAGAGTAGGTCTGAAAAAAGGTAAAGATTGCTTGACCCATGTGTATGGTGTTCCCCAGACTGATGCTGCCAGTTTCTCTATTGCATGTTTATGGCTAGTTTGTGTAACAGCACTGGATGAAAAGTTTGAGGGCACCATTTACATTAGATTTCTTGTTTTTGCTTCTGCCCATGTCAGTGTCAGTCACAGCAAGTGTAGTAATGATGATCATGCTAAAACATGTCTGTTCTCTTCCCCAGTACTGAGTAGCCATGGACAAGAGCGAGGTGGTCGTCCAGAAAGAGCTTGTGCAGAAGGCCAAGCTGGCGGAGCAGGCGGAACGCTACGATGACATGGCAGCCTCCATGAAGTTGGTGACGGAGGAGGGCACCCAGCTGTCCAACGAGGAGCGCAACCTCCTATCCGTGGCCTACAAGAACGTGGTGGGCGCCCGGCGCTCCTCCTGGAGAGTGGTCTCCAGCATCGAGCAGAAAACAGAGGGCAGTGACAAGAAACAGGCCATGGCCAAAGAGTACAGGGAAAAGATTGAGAAGGAACTGAAGGAGATCTGCAATGACGTGCTGGTAAGATTGGTCACCATTCTGCTCCAAGGTTCTACTTTGCTTTCTTTCAACCAGATCAAAGGGGGTAAACTGTAATTTATACCACCAGAAAATCCACACCAAAATGGTGTGTAATCTTTACACTTGGGATTATTATTTTTTCAATGACCATCAAATTATTTGCAGAGTCACCTTTTACGACAGCATGTGCTGGGCCTTTCTCCAGAACCGTGCTTTAGTTCTGCATGGCAAGTAGTTTGACAGTAATTCAGATGTGTCAATTGCGCTTGCTCTAATTACCTGTCATGAGCAAGGGTCTCCTCTCTCTGGGGTCATTAGAGCATTCCTGATCACATTTGTCCCTGTGTTGAAACAGAGTTGACCTGAGAAGGAGAGGTGTCACATCATGTATAGTAGTGGTCCTGGATCAGGTTGGGGAAATAGATGGTGGGTCCTCCCCGAATAGTGGTTCTATGTTCTCTCTACCAGACTCGTTATATAAAGTGTGTCAGGCCTGTGGAATGGAACTTCCTTGTTTGATCAAATCTTCCTGGTGAAGTCTGGGGATGATGCATGTGCAGTACATTACCCAGGAGATGGGAATGTGAGATAGTAGATGTGGTAGGAGGATGGATTGCCTCATACAGTACAAACATGTAAATGTTCTCACATGTGTAGTTTAGATAAATTCTATACTGCTGGTTTGAGCTAGGCCTATATATAGAATTGTGGACTGATGTTCTCAGCTCCCGAAGACAGCAAGCTGAGTTTAGGGAGTGGCTAGAAGGCCACATGTTGGGTGCTCCCCCCTCTCTCTCTCTCGTCTGACACTATTTCATGGTGGTGGCTTTTCCAATATGGAGCCCTGCAGTGAGAACCTGATCATGCAGCATTTTGGGAAGTTCAACAAAATGTCTAGGTGTCTTGAATAGTGGAATTTCTTTGGTTGATTAATTGCACCTTCCGGGCTTTGAGAGAGAGAAGGAGAGAGCTTTCATAGACCGTGGGTGTCTGGGTGTCATATAATTCTTGGGAGCCTCTCTGAGGGGTGTATAGGGAAACAAAGGACACCCATCGGGGGCAACCTGACCCCTTGCGTATAGTCCGACTGTGAGTGGAATTGGCTTACATCAGGGTGTAGCAACTGCTGTCGTCGTTAAGGCCGTCAGTGCATTAGCTGTCCGGGTGAGTCACTGGGTCCTAATCCCATAATGACAGCAGCTGAGCCACCGTTCTGGGCCGCTGACCTCCACCTTAGTTTTCGCACAGGCACGCTGAGAAGAGGGGGAGGACGAGGTCACTTTCACTATACCCCGAGGGGCCGGCCCAGGGGAGGGTGGAGCTACTGCTCTCTCTGAGCAACAATGTATTGTCAAGACCTCCCTTGACTCCTCCCCTTACACACACACAGTAGTCTCTCGTTTTTGTCTCTGGGGTGTGTCGTGTGCCTGAGTCCAAGTGTGTTACTCCCCAACACTATTCATTGGTTCTTTTCCTTTGTGGAAACTACCGTTGTGTGTATGAATTCTACCATGATTTGTACTGTAAAACACTGCAGAATAGATGGGACAAACACATTTACCAGGCAGTACATAGGCTACCTAAAAAAAAAAAAAAGTACACTGACAATGAACACTTTTGTCTGAAATTGTGGATAAGTAAGTATGATGTCATGGTTCCGTTTGTTGGAATGTACCCTTGCCTTGAGGACGTTGTGTAATCTAATGTTATCCACAGCGTGTCATTGCATAACATTCGTAACTCTGCATTTCGGAGGACATGCAGCAGCCTTGTATGATGGACACCCTGACTGATATTAATTTGATTTAGTGTGTCGGCTGCCGATGACCCTGCTCTAGTTTATTGGGCAATGAATTTCTTCTCAAAGGGCCTCCCTGTGCTTCTCTTGCATGAGAGTGGCACATGACTAAGTATTGCCAATCCCCCACAGATCTCACAGTGTGGCGGAGATCCGGTTTGGAATGCGGGTCTGATTTTCATCTAACAACACCAAGCCTATGCGACACAATAGCAGTCTAATGGTGTGACATTTCAGTTACAGTTGAACATGTAGCTTAGGCCCCACTCACACATTCCTAACACGTTACTAGCTGTGGGTTCTCAGAGGTGCCACAGTGCTGCTGGTTGGGTATATGTACGCGGTCGGTCGTGTCTGGAGTTCGGCTAGCGGAGCTGCAAATGAGGGTGCTGTAGATCTGAGCAGGCTCTCTGACCTACTTCCTCTGTGAAACTCATCAGGAGTTCAGTTGGTTCTCTCCCCCCCCCCCCCCCCCCTCTTCATCTGTGATGCAACTTTGGCTTGTACCCCAAGGCTATCAAAGGTAGCTTCATTTCGCCTGAACCAAATCTGTGGGGGTTCACTGGCCAGCTAGCTATGTGTTTGTGGGGAAATGGATGGACAGACTCATATGGAACTGACACCGCTCTCTGCGGAGGTGGGTGGACGACGACATCCCATCCATGACCCTGTAGTTCTTTGGGAACAAGTAATGGCTTCTTTCCAGTGTGAATAGGCCTACAGAGGTCATTCTCACATTGTTCCATCTTTGTACTGTTTGTAATGTATACAGTACTAGTATACAAGTCACATAATCATGTAAATGACTGTTGACTACGGTGCTGAAATGTGATTTGCATGTGTTCTAACAGACTGCCTCTCTTTGTGTTCTCTCCTCAGGGTCTCCTGGACAAGTTCCTCATCCCCAACGCTACTCCAGCTGAGAGCAAAGTCTTCTATTTGAAAATGAAAGGAGATTACTACCGCTATTTAGCCGAGGTGGCTTTGGGCGAGGAGAAAACCAGTAAGCCCCTGGGATAAGTCCCTATTATGTCCCTCTTATGCCAACCTGGAGTGTGTGGGTTGGGTTGAGTTTGTGGTGGAAGGTGGGAACAGTGAGGGGATGTAATCCACACCTCCAGTTAGAGGCAGGGCCAAGACCGAAAGATCTTGTTAAATGTGTCTTGTATGTTCAACAGGTCTGTTGGCACGTTGGCCATCAAGCTGCTGTTCACATTGGCTGAGGCTGCTCCATCAGCACTGAGAAGATGTCCCACCATTTAAATTAGTTACACCCTTGAAATGATAATACAAATTATATATTGGTCATAAAGAATAAAGGCATGTACATTAGTTAGTAGGGATGCAGCAGAAACCAGCTCAAACATGCCACAATGCATATATTGATTATTGAGTGACTGAGCTTAAGAGGTGTAGTATGGAATAGTGCTGGAGGTGTTTCTAGCTGTAAAGAAGACATTGATTAGAATTAGATAAGTAGCCAGTCATTCAACTTCTCCTTCAGTAGGCACACAGCGCCTGTTTTAGATTGTGTGCCGTGCGCTACGGGTTTTTTTGTAGCGTGTGCTTCCTTGTTGGCAAGTTTCAGAGCCCTCCTGCTCCACTATTCATGAAGTCACTGTCACATGATGTTCCGTCTACGTTTAGGAGAGGCTGCTTAGCATTGTGTTTCCGTTTCCCCCCCTTCAGACTTTGACGCTGCACCCAAACAGGAAATTACATGGTGGAAGCTTGACTGTTGAATTCCAGTCAAAGATGACTTCATTTAACCACAATTTCTAAAAGGGGGGAAAAAAAAGGAGTGTGCAAACGCTGGAAACGGTTAGAGCCTCAGAACAAATCTTGAGTCTTCAGACCCCCACCAGCCCCCTTTTAGATGCACTGTTGAGTTTTGACAACAAATCATTCAGAGGCCTGGCCGTGAAGCACAAGCCTTAACACACACGAGCCTCCGCGATCAGACAGAGCAGCTTGGCCAGGCATTCCCAGGGGAGCCAGTGTGGCAGAAAGAGGGAGAGAGGGGTGTGGAACGAGAGAGAGAAAAGGGAGCGGCTGGCCAGCTTCCTGTGTGCTGCTGCTGCAGCAGGAGATCTGGTGGAGCAGGTTCTGGCTTGTGTCTGCCCCCACTAGCAGATGAACCAACGGATGAATTATGCAGTCGTATATCTCTCAACTTTGCACCATTTTCATTAATCCTCTCTCTTTTTTGGGCGGTGAAATGACAGTTATGTATGACGGTATGGGGCACTGCTGTGTTCTGTGGCTTTAGAACCTCCAGCGTTAGCCTCCCTACCTGTGCCACGCCCATTAAACCCTGTTTAACCCCAGAGGCGCGTCCTCAGACAGGGTATTACTCATCGACCAGTGGGAGATGAGGTGTGGCTGAGCATCATGTTATTAGCACGTAAATGCCATATACATTTACATTTTTAGCATTTAGCAAACGCCAAAGCGACTTACAACAAATACTTATATTTATTCTAAGTGAATCATCTATCCATCAGTCATCGCAAGAAAAGTAATCTCTGCTTGGGCCTGGGGCTATTGGCAGTCATAATGCTAGAAGATGGAAGTTTTGTTTTGTTAATATACAGTAGAGAAACTGAACAGGGGGATAGGGAGGTTTCAGGCACAGGATTTTGATTTTGTACAGTCAAAGGTGTGACAGTATGAAAATGTCAGTGAAAGGCATGGCAAGGCTATTACACAAGTGGTGGTAAGGAATAGGGGGTTTGTTTATTAAAAATAAACATTTAAAAAATAAATGTTACAGTTTGTCATGGACACAAAGTAATCCAATTGGTTTGCCAGTGTCAAGGTTTTTGTTGTTAGTCTTGTGGAATTATGGATCAAGGAAGCACAGAGGCCAGTCAGTGCATGTGGGAACAGAGGAAGTCACACAAGGCTCAGTTCCCTTTTGTGTGAGACAGTCGGTCCATTGTGTTCAGCTTCAGGAGAGGAAGAAATCTACACACCTCGTTATTGGCTAGAAATGGTCCCAACTGAACGAATGCTCCTCCGCAATGAGATTCATACTCCTAGTATTCATAGCTGTATCACGCCTGGATCAAGAGCTTATCAGTATGGCTGTATGCCCTCCCTGGTATGTTTTATGTTGCTTTATAATAATGACATTCCTACTGACATAAGTCTACCTAATGATGTATTTTTGCAGTTCAGGAGATATTGGATTTTCCCTAAGTGTTTCTGGATTCTCTAATCAATCTGGTAGATTTTGGTTTTGACTGCCTTTTTAAAATACTGTTGCGTGTGCCAAAGTGGCTCTCATGTTACCTGTTTCCAAGGCAACAGCAGGAGGCCTGGAGTAGAGGACCGTAGCCCATTCTCCCATTGAGGATGCTTGGTGTTACACTTGCGTTCTTCTCCATCTTGCCTAGAACATGCCTGGATTTGCTCAAGCCTAATCTTTTCAGAAACATCTACATATCAATTGATATTTCCGGCTAAAAGCACTGATACAAGGGTCTGTTTTGTCTGAACATTTGATTTCAAGAGTGATAAAATATAAACCGAGACTAATTGCTGTTCTCATCTCTCCTCAGCCATCATCAGCTCCTCACAGGAGGCCTATAAGGATGCCTTTGACATCAGCAAGAAAGACATGCAGCCCACGCATCCCATTCGCCTCGGCCTCGCTCTCAACTTCTCTGTCTTCTACTATGAGATCCTCAACTCACCTGAGCAGGCCTGCAAGCTGGCCAAGACCGTAAGAGCTTTGTACAAATCTACATCTTAATATAAGATATGTGGAAAAGTGTGACTGCTTGTTTGGAAAACATCTTTTCTCATTAGTTTTTCCATGATCCTGCAGGCTTTCGATGATGCGATTGCAGAGCTTGATTCGCTGAGTGAAGAGTCCTACAAAGACAGCACATTGATCATGCAGCTACTGAGAGACAACTTGACAGTAAGTATGAAGCATGTCATAGGCCCTGCCTGGTTTCCCTAGATTATTAGTTGTTATAATATCCAAGTAAGAGGGTTAATAGTGTCTCACTTCCATTTTGTGAAAATGCTAATATTCCTATAAAAATGGAAAGCATAAGTAAACATGTCTACCACAGAGTCGTCAGATTTTAATATATCTGTGATGTCTACCCTCTGTGCTTAGCTTTACTCACATGTGATTTGGATATTGTTATACAGAATGTTTGAATATGTCTCTTCCACCCATCGTTCCCCCTCCTTCACAGCTGTGGACCTCAGACAACCAGGGTGACGGTGAGGACGCAGAGGAGCCCAGAGATTGAAGTGAATCCCATGTCCCTGTCTGCCTGTCATCGTCCCAGCTCATCAACACTGAGACCACCTCATCGTCCAGCTTCTCTCTTTTTAGTTCTGTCACCAGCGTCTCACTTCTACTGGTTTACTTTTCTTTTGTAGTCATTGTGGGTGTTTTTCAGGGCTTGGTTTGGAGGGGGGAGGGATGGGGAGGGCCGGGGGGTGGGTGGGATCTGGGTTTGGATGGGGACCTGTCTGTTGACCTTGTTTTCATGTGGGGGAGCAATAGGGTGTTACATGTAATGTTGTGAGGGGGGGGCAAGTTCTAAACTCATGCAATGTGGCAAGTAAAGTTTTAAGTCAATGGTATACTCTGTATATTCATGTTAACGATATTATGCTTGACACCATTGCTTGATACATCTGTGGTTCTTGTCAACATCAGTCTCTTTTTATTGGAGGCAACAGCAGTTTGTGTGGAGCTAGAAAACTGACAGCAGGAGCATAGGTGGTAATGCAAAGGAGACTGTCGATAGCAGGCATCGTTGTGATGAACAGAGAGGTTACATTCCATAATACTGTCATTTGCTCAAGTTTTATTATTCCTCATTTTGGGTGACCTGCTAACATCTTTGTATTTCTATGTATCAATTACGAGGTATAGAAAACTTAAGAACAAAGAGAGCACACAAGCTTGATACTGTCACTGTTTGAAAAAGCAGAGCAGTTAGGATTTTCCCATGTGCTTATCTAGTTACTGCTTTTCCAATTAAGGTTTTTATTTGTTTTTGATTTGTTTTTGTTTTAATTTCCTTTTTCTTTTGATACTTGCCTAAATTGCATGTGGCTAAGAAATAGTTAACGGGGAGGAAAGGGAGATTGCTGTTGGGCTGGCTAGCTTTGTTCATGTCTTTGGAATTTTCATACGAAACACCCAAGCATAACTGTTATTTGGAGGGAAATATGTAATTTCATGTATGTGGAATAAAAAGATAATTTAAAAGTTTTAAGCTGTCTGTTCTGAATCAATTTGGAGCCATGTTCTCTTTCCTATTGAAGTCTGTTTATAACTTTGAGGCTACAGTCCCCTCCAAGTATTTGGTTGGGGAAGCTAAAATTGAGGGAAGGTGACATCCTGTGCTTTTGCCTCACATTAGTCATTTGATCTCAACTCCTTGCTGGAGTAGAAAGCCAAAATTCCTGTTCTAACTTCACTGTCCAAATACTGTGTATTTATACCTCTGTTTAGAGCTACTGATCTCAATCCAGACCCTGGGGTCCTCAATGGATACAATGTGGTGTTTCTTGGGATCCTTAGTGCCAGGGTTTGGATCACAGATGTCGACTTCTGTGTACAACAAGGCAAGTAGTTGGTAGCCAAGATAATACTTGAAAGTGTTAGAAATCTCACAACACCATGCCACATACTGTTGGCCCATGAATATCCAGACCATAAGGAAACCAACAGGGCTGTGAGTTGGCTTGAATGTCTGTCTTCTATGAATCACTGCCTGGAGGAGCATGAGTCATGGAGGAAGAAAGTAGACAGGCTCACTCACAAGTCCTCTCCCTATCTCACACTCCACTCACTTTCATACACTGAACTATAAATGCCTGGTTAATTGTGGTCAATCATTAGTTCTCCGTAATACAGTGTCTAGGTGCCACATCACCAGTGTGTTCTTCTTGGAACACCAAACCAAACCCTGCTTGTCTTGTGCCCAGATGAATTCAACAACTGCCCTACAAATATGTAAGCCCCTCCCCCCACACAAGGCGGGAGTTGTCGAGAAGTCTCCATGCTGCCTGCCGGGCGTGTCTGCCTTTTGCTCGAGTCCAGGGTGTGGGTGGGACTGCTCCGAGAGGCGCCTTGCCACAGAGGAATGTCGAGGCAGAGACGCATTAAACCTACCTACTCATGAGGGAAAACCAACCTTGTCTGAGGAGAATATAGCATCCTGAAGACAGTGACGCAGTGTGCTACCTCTTTCCAGCCACTGGGGACAGCTTTCTAGAACATTAAATCCAGATCAAAATGATCATGTTTTGTGTTACATTTTGTTCCCCTTTTACTTAGACATTGCTTTTTATGACCACATGACAATTGAATGAATGATAACATATACGCTCACCAAACACTTTATTAGGAACACTATACAGGGTAGGGGCCTCCCTTTGCTCTCAAAACAACCTCAATTCTTCATGACATTGATTCTACAAGATATTGGAGACATTCCTTTGAGATTCTGGTCCATGATGACATGATTGCATTCAGCAGATTTTTCAGGTGCACTTTCAAGCTGTGAATCTCCCATTCTACCACATCCCAAAGGTGTTCTACTGGATTCAGATCTGGTGACCAGGAAGGCCACTGAAGAACACTGAACTCATTGTCATGTTCATTAAACCAGTTTGAGACGACTTTTGCTTTGTGACATGGTGCATTACCATGCTGTACATAGCCATGAGAAGATTGGCATATTGTGGCCATGAAGGGATGCACATGGTCAGCAACAATACTGAAATAGGCTGTGGCCTATTCATGCGATGATTAGTTGGTATTAACAGACCCAACGTGTACCAAGAAAACATTCCCCACACCATTACACCACCTGAATGAATAAGAAGGTGTACAGGTGTTCCTATATATATATATATATATATATATATATATATAATTTCTTTTTAAAACAAATGGGAAGCCAATTCTTATGGGGTGGAGAAGTAGAATGATGTTCTGAAAACTGACCCCTGGTCTAACATGTGAGGTCCTTGGTTGGAGTCTTGTATTGGCCATGTGTCAGAATGTGAAATGTAGAAACTTAGAAAACAGTAGAAACCTCCCTGGGCTCAGTAGAATGTCTGACATGCACAGCAACACTAGTCTGTAGCACTCTTTTCAGGAACAGAGGGTGTCGGCTGAAACAGACTATTGTTCACAACCTTATCACAACCACTTGGGCTCAAATAATGGCGAAACTGGAGACTGTTGGGAGTATATACAATAGGTTGATTTATTCAGACTGTAAACATTTACAGCCAAACAATCAATACAATCAACATAAATACATAGATTTACATGGATTGGCATAGTGAAAAGAATGACCTCACATTACTTCTCTGGAAGCTGATGTTAGATTGCTGTTGTGGATTATTGTGACCAGAGACTGATGTAAAAAGGAGGGAAACATCCTATTTATACATTAGCTATTAAATAATAATAATAATCGTAATAATAATAATAATAATAATAATAATAATAGTAATAGTAATAATAATAATTAATGTAAACCACCACTCTGAAATGACACTCCTCGTTGTAATTATGGATATCTCTTAGTGCATCAATGACAATGTAATGCTTAGATGTAGATGAATGAAAAAGGGATTACAAGTTTTATTGTATTATTGTGCTGCATACTTGTTTTACACAGGGTTTTACACTCACTGCCCCCTCTGCTGGATCTGACAGGAAAGGTGTCCTTGAGAGGCAACTACTGCACATGCTTTATCTTATAACACAAATCGTTGCCGTTCAGTGGACATTATTCATATGACATCAGAGCAGATTATTAATGCTTTCCCAGGGAAAACATTTAATGTTACCTTTATGATAAGAAAATGAATTACATCTAAAAAAGTAAAAAATAAAACGCTTAATAAAATAGAGATACATTCAATATCGATACATTCATAGAGAAAGTTAAATGACACCTCAAGGATGTTTCTGGATGCCGGTACATGTCACGCCGGTGACGTCATGACGTGGAGCACGCAGAGGGTTCTGCTCTCCGCCTCCGCAGCACGGTCATTTCCCTGCCATTCCTCTGCGCGGTGTGTGCTTCGGAGCTAGCCTCAGCACACATTTTATTATTATGACAAATATCCAAAGCTGAAATATTAACTGAAACATTATTTTTGTAAGAAAAAGAACTCGGTGAAGCAGGATTTGATTTGCAAGCAACACAAGGAACGAGAACAAGAACGGCGAATTTAAAACAAGAAAAAGCAAAAAGCAGGCCTATCTAAAGTTAGCATACTAGCATCGTTAGCATACTAGCAGGATAGCATCACTGTCGAAGGCGTGGGTGAGCAAACCAAACCGCTAAGTGTATCGCTATCGCTAATTTCTTTAAAAAAGGCATTTACATTCTATTTTCTTATTGGAATTGTCGATATTGTATTTGGGTATTTTAAACAATAACAAGCTGTGAAGATTGCAGAGGCCCCGAAATTCTT
Organism: Nansenia antarctica; assembly: GCF_963989245.1. Lineage (NCBI taxonomy): Eukaryota > Metazoa > Chordata > Actinopteri > Argentiniformes > Microstomatidae > Nansenia > Nansenia antarctica. The sequence goes on along the minus strand of NC_137680.1, from coordinate 16,088,188 downwards.
CTTCAAGCTATCGTGTAGCTAGGCTAATCGACACTCTGCTACCGTTCCGCTAGCTAAGCTAAGCTACCTTACCCGCGTTCTTGCTCTTTGCCTTGCGTGCAAATTGAAAAACCTTGAAGCATTCAAAGAAACGGAATCGTCGACTAACGTTTTTGGGGACAATTCTGAAGAACACAGCCTGCTTGACACAGTTGTCATAGTCCAGTTTTTATCCCCATATTTGTTCCACCCTCGTGTGTGTCTGAGAGCACGCAGCCAGACATGAACCCCAGCGCGCCCAGCTACCCCATGGCCTCCTTGTACGTCGGCGACCTGCACCAGGACATCACCGAGGCCATGCTGTACGAGAAGTTCAGCCCGGCGGGTCCCATCCTGTCCATCCGTGTGTGCAGGGACATGATCACCCGCCGATCTCTGGGATATGCCTACGTCAACTTCCAACAGCCAGCTGACGGTAGGTTTACATGACGAAACCCCATGGTCTTAAGTGGTTAAGTAATGATTAAGTAATGAATGTATATGACATGATAGCAGATGCGACTCACTGCACGTCTCGCAAATACAAACCGTGGGCTAATGTGGCCCAAATCCAACCATCTGTTAAGTCATTAAGCCCCATGTCTATTACACAATTTGTCCGTGTCATTTTGAGAAATGTTATGACACCCTTACCCGCCCAACAGCTGAACAGTACAACTACTGCACTTAGTGATCGTGACTGATTGGATTTATCTTGTTTTTCAGCTGAACGTGCCCTGGACACCATGAACTTCGACGTCGTGAAAGGAAGACCTGTGCGCATCATGTGGTCCCAGCGTGACCCTTCCCTGAGGAAGAGTGGAGTTGGCAACATCTTCATCAAGAACTTGGACAAGTCCATTGACAACAAAGCCCTCTACGACACCTTCTCTGCCTTCGGAAACATCCTGTCGTGCAAGGTAAGAGGTGCTTCTCATTGTGTGTGCCTCCATGTTGTGCCTTTTGTTCAGCATGCAATTTCAATGCGGTGGTGTGAAACAGATTGTTCATGTTAATGTGCCTCTTAGTATGCATGATGGAAAACAATTGCTTAAATGCCCACACATGTCCTTTCTCCAAGGTGGTTTGTGATGAGAATGGCTCAAAAGGCTACGGCTTTGTGCACTTTGAGACCCAGGAGGCTGCTGAAAGAGCCATTGAGAAAATGAACGGCATGTTGCTCAATGACAGAAAAGTGTAAGTGTGAACTGTCTACTTCATAAAGGACATGTTAATCTGTGACATTTATTCACACATGTTGTAGACAGAGGTCCTGTATTTGCATTTTGGTTGAGTTTGATTTTTGCATTCCACTAACTCAATTTGTGTCAACGATTGCCGTGTGACCTTTGCTTTACTTTGCTGTCTTGTCCAATAAAGTACATACCTTTAGTCCGATTTAATTACCTAAATGGCTGCTACAGATAATGGTTGTCAATGTTAAGTCATATTTTCCAACGGACATTATGTCAGATGTGTCACCCACCTCTCCTGTATCTCTCTTGCTTGACACACCTTTCTATGTACGGTTCAGCTCTAACAATCTTTATTTTTCCTATGATAGGTTCGTGGGACGATTCAAATCTCGCAAAGAACGCGAGGCCGAACTCGGCGCCAGGGCTAGGGAGTTCACCAACGTGTACATAAAGAATTTTGGCGACGACATGGACGATGAAAAGCTCAGAACGACGTTTGAAGCATATGGTAAGTGTTTTCCGGGTATGTTTTCTGTGTGATACCCAGCTTACCTCTCAGTTTGACCTTTTATTAAGTTTACGTAAATGTTGTCCATTTCAGGACCAGCCTTGAGTATCCGGGTCATGACTGATGAGAGTGGAAAGTCCAGGGGTTTCGGCTTTGTCAGTTTCGAAAGGCATGAGGATGCCCAGAAGGTTAGTAATGCTATACATTTTCAAAACTTATCTAATTAGGTGAAGGAGGTGTACCGATCAGATACTGACTGACAGTATCAGGGTGATATAATAACCATTTAGTCATGTTTGTGTGTCATGTATGTATGGTGTTTACTGAATTTTTGGATGGACAAGAATGATGCCATGCATAGCACATGGCTTGTATTAAAAGGGGGAAATGTCCTTTTATCGGACCGGTACTCAAATTTCAGAACCGTTGTCGGCAATGAAAAAGTTGTATCGGTACATGCCTACTATCTAACTAGGGACGGCAGGTACCCTAGAGGTTAGAGGGGCTGGCTAGTAATCGGAAGGTCACTGGTTCGATCCCCGCCTCAGGAGGGAGCTGCATGTGAGCTGGTGACTGGATGGTTGCTGGCATCTTATCCAATATGTCTACCACTGCCGTTGTGTTCTTGAGCAAGCCACTTAACCCCTAATTGCTCCAGGGGCGCTGACCTTGTGTCCAGAGCAAAAGATACATTTTGTTGTACAACAAGGTTGAATCTAATCTAACACTTGAAGTTGCCTCTGTACCTGTGTAGTAACACTACACTAATTGCTGCTGTACTATCATTGTACTTACATGGTACAGACATTACTTAAGTACATGTACTGTGTGAGCAGAGCAATTACTGAGTCACCTCAGGGTCAACATGTTGAGTGTGACCAAACTATCTACATGCGGATGGGAGCTTAAATGTCTTGTGAATACAGTGTCTGATTGGTGCTTGTCTGATGTCCACAGGCCGTCGATGACATGAATGGCAAGGAGTTCAATGGCAGGCAGGTCTACGTGGGCCGGGCCCAGAAGAAAGGAGAGCGTCAGACAGAGCTGAAACGCCGGTTCGAGCAGATGAAGCAGGACCGCATGACCAGATACCAGGTTTGTGGGCCTCTGTTTTGCATCTGGTATCACATTAGTCAATGCTCCATGGTGATCATTGGTGTATTTTTAGGGATGTAGAACATTTCAATAAACAGGGTTTCTCTCTACCAGGGTGTCAATCTTTACGTGAAAAACCTGGACGATGGCTTAGATGACGAGCGCCTGCGCAAGGAGTTCTCCCCCTTCGGCACAATCACCAGTGCTAAGGTACCAGCATCAGACACTCTCCATTACACTGATGTTTCTGTTATGCTGGGTTGGGTCTGCATTGATGAGTTCTCATGTGGCTGTGGCTAACTACATTTGGGCTTATTCATGTTTAAGTGTACTTTGGAACCAATGTGAATTTCACATGGATTTGAACCATTTATGTTCACTGCTAACTTAACTTTTGTCCTCTCTCCCCTCTCTCTAGGTGATGATGGAGGGTGGACGCAGCAAGGGCTTTGGCTTTGTGTGCTTCTCTTCGCCCGAGGAGGCCACCAAGGCTGTGACTGAGATGAACGGCCGCATCGTGGCCACCAAGCCCCTGTACGTGGCTCTGGCCCAGCGCAAGGAAGAGCGCCAAGCCCATCTGACCAACCAGTACATGCAGAGGATGGCCAGCGTCCGCGCCGTTCCCAACCCCGTCATTAACCCCTACCAGCCTGCTCCACCATCTGGATACTTCATGGCTGCCATCCCACAGGTCAGAGAGCGGCCTAACCCCTGTGGTTGTCTGGCAGCCTCGTCAGAGACGTGCTGGTAGTAGAGAACTCTCTGTCAGTAGAGAAGAGTGTGTTGTTGACCGTCCCCTTTGATGTTCCCTCAGGCCCAGAACCGTGCTGCTTACTACTCCACCAACCAGCTGGCTCAGCTGCGACCCACTCCTCGTTGGGCCACCCAGGGTGTGAGACCACAACGTAAGTACCCAGTCTTGGATCACGTGGTGATTTGAATGTGACAAATGTAAAATACAGCTGCGGTCCTTCAATGACAGATATTTAGGTAGCCTCACCCAATCTCCTTTCTTTTATCATCTGCTTCCAGACTTCCAGAACATGCCCAACACCATGCGTCCATCGGCTCCCAGGCCCCAAACCTTCAACGCCATGAGGCCCACGTCCTCCCAGGTGCCCCGTATGATGACCTCCCAGCGCATGGGTGAGTAGGTCTTTGTGGAGTGGGCTCTGCACATGATTTTTGAGACCACTATTAGAACGTAGACCGTGAATATGCCCTTGGTTGTGACCGTCTTCCTCTCCCCCCCCTCAGCAACCCAGGCCCTGGGACAGCGCCCTGCCGGTGCGGCTGCAGCTGCCGCCCCCATGCGTGGCGTGCCTCAGTACAAGTACGCAGCTGGAGTACGCAACCCTCAGCAGCACATGGCCCCCCAGCCACAGGTCCCCATGCAGCAGGTAAACATCTCACTCTGAGACTGTGTCTCAGGTTGGAATGTCCTATTAGGAGTTCTGAGGAAGTAGTTTATACTATTGGCTGATATGAGGGTCAGTTACATCACAGTTGAAGACTGTTTTAAGCACATTTTTGGGTTGTAGATGTCTTGAGTTCTACTGTGACTTAATTCCTCCTGGTTCCCCTACAGCCTGCTGTCCATGTCCAGGGCCAGGAGCCTCTGACTTCCTCCATGCTGGCCGCTGCTCCTCCTCAGGAACAGAAGCAAATGCTGGGTGAGTCTGTCGACTGGTTTATTTGGATGCCCATTAGCTGTTAAATAGCACAGCTACTCTGGTCCGACCGGCATCATGTGTGGTCCCTCTGACCGGCGTCCTGTGTGGTCCCCTCTGTTAGTGTCTGGTTCTCCTTGACAGTTTGTATTAAAAGGGGCCGGAGAGGGATGGGTACCCTTGTAAATCCGCTATACACATTTAAATATGAACGCGAGCCCCAATAGTGTCGAAACCAGTTTTTTTCTCTCGAAATGTGTAGTTTGTACCCGGCTTACTGATTTTGATTCTTCATCCCTCCAGGTGAGCGTCTCTTCCCTCTGATCCAGAACATGCATCCCAGTCTGGCTGGGAAGATCACTGGCATGCTGCTGGAGATCGACAATTCTGAGCTGCTCCACATGCTGGAGTCCCCAGAGTCCCTGCGCTCCAAGGTCAGTGGCTGTCCCATGACTTTGCCTGTGTCACCAGTCATTTGAATGAGCCGTAGTAGTGTGACTATTAAGTAAGATGGCCCATTTCAGTGGATTATTACCTCCTAGACTGTGGAGCTTGTTCATATTACTGGGACTAATGTAGCGTGTTTGTGTGTTCCAGGTCGACGAGGCTGTCGCTGTGCTGCAGGCCCACCAGGCTAAAGAGGCTGCACAGAAATCTGGGCCCAACCCAGTTCCCAGTGTCTAAGACGAGGTTAGTTTGTAACATGTTATGTACCTACTACAGAGTTCTTTGAACATGTCCTCCTTTTTGTATTTATCGATACTAAGTAGTACAAAGTATTATAGTACGTATTAACATTTCTGTGCGTTATTCATTTGTACTGTTGTGTTTTCTGTTTCAGGGACGGAGATCTGTACTTTGAAACCTGCTTCACCGAAGAAAAATTAGAAAAAAATTTAAACATTGAAAAACGTAAAACTCTCAAAACATTGCAAAATGAATAAATTATTTCATTAAAAAAATGAACGATTGACTTTGCCAGGTCTAGACAAGGGTAAGCTGGACCTTGATGATAAAAGTAAAAAAAGTTTATTTACAAAAATAGAAAAAATAGAAAAGGGAGGTTTGAAAAATGTTGAAATGGAAAAACATTCCTGTTTTGCATCCTTTTACTGTGTCAGTGCTCAGAATATCAACTGTTATGTACAGGGACTTGATAGCTGTGCATTTTGGAAAGTAATTTGGATTGAAAATCGTTGGCTGTAATAATAAACTCTCAAACACTTTATGCCTGCCTTTTGTCTAACTACTTTACCAATATAGAAATGTGCCCAGTCTAGCCTGGCCGCCCCAGATCGGTTTGCTCTAAGACAACTTCTGCTGTTGACATGACGCAGGCAGTAGTTGGCTATACAGCACACACATCTCTGGTGACCAGGCTAAGTCAGAGAAAGTGTCACATTTTATGGCTCTTAGTAATTATGGAAGGTGAATTTACAAAAAAGTCAAACTACTGTGCTTCTTACTGCAGCGTCATTCTGCCACCAGAGGGCACCATTGCCCAGTGATATAATGTATTTGAGGACCATTATCATATTCTTTAGTGAAATTAGATTCATCACAAATATTGCCTCCGTGTATCAAGTGTTTTTTTGAGTGAGACAGTGATGCTGTATAACTAAAACATGCTTTGTGATATTAGGCATTCACAGAAACTAGGACAGATTTGCATAACAAACACAAGACTGCTACCAGTGAGAGCAAATGTTTTAAGAAAATAATTGCAGTGTGTGCTTTGGCTGTGTGCTAAATAGCATGTAATTGATTGGATAAAGCAAATACATGTTTTATGGCTTTTATGCCTGTCTGTCTTTGAGCCAGACTGTCCAGATGGACTGGGTGTGGGGGGGGGGGGGCACAGAGGCCAAGGAGACAGTGACATGAATTATCATTGAAAGGCATTGAGGGCATTGTCTCCTTGGATATGGGCATATGTTCCTGGCCTCTGTTTACATTTGTGGCCATGTTCTGTTTACTGTAACCATCCAACTGTATCAACAGTTATTCCAACTTCTGCAACTGTTTACTTTCCAGTACTTAGAACAAGACATTGTTCCCAGTCTTATTAGCAGCAAAAGCTATTTAATCATGTTTCTACTCCTCCAGACAGACGTAATCCTTTATACTGGAACTAAGGGCACTTGGCTCTCTGTGTTTTGGAAATTGAAGAAATCTCTGGACAACTGTTTCCGAGCGTGCTTTTTAGTGAAACATGGGTATTTTTTGCTATTTTTAGCTTGAAGTTGGTACACATTGTCCTGTCCCTGGTGTACTGATTCAGATAAAGAAGATCTATGCTGATTCATTCTGCTTCCTTACTCATAAAATTGCTTCCAGACCCAGTTCAGTATCCTGCCTCATCATCCCCCCTCCATCTGGCTCCCTCCCTCACAATCAAGTTATATCCACCATGGCCGCCTCTTCAGCCAGGCCTGGCAATAAAGTCAGACTCTATGCCTGGATCTCTCTTTTATTGGAGCAGCAGACTCTTCCAATGTCTCACCAGCACTCCAACACAAACAGATTTAGGAATGAGGCCTTCTTGTTTAAGCTGGACTGGACCGTTAACATACTGATGACCTGATACAGTACATGAGAAAGTTTCCCCACACAGATTTCAAAGGATTATTCATCTAAACTATAAAAGTTTTTGCATTTCTTATGGTCTAGGGAGGCTTTAGCACATATTTTATTTTCACAAGTTGATGATACTTCACTGCACTTCCCACTGACCTGTCTCCTCAGAGGGGATGCTTTTATACTGATCTGTCTCCTCAGAGGGGATGCTTTTATATTGTTCTTGGTTCAGAAGAACTTTCCCTCAGGCTCTCTGGATGTAGTGATGCTGACGTTTATCTCTCCCAACACAGAATATGGTTCTCCTGAAAAGAAAGAGGTACAATCTAAGGAGCTGTGAATATGTTGTCAAAAAAACACAAGAGATTAATCCTGTATTGATCACAGTAGGCCTACTATAAATGTTTGTTGTGCTGACCTGCATCTTTTGTGAAAGAAAAGAAAAAAGCCACAGTTTACCCCAGATTCCTCCAGTCACATGATTTCCCAATCTGCTTCTTTTCAGCTGTTTGGCTTGGATGTTTATTTCCTTATAAGGATTACTTACATATGTTATGTAAGCGTACAATAATCTTTGAAATATCAATACATACGTGACTGTGAACAGAAGCCTCTGACCATCAGCCATCCCCTCTCTTGCTTTTTAGATGAAAATAAACAATAGGCTGTGTAATCCTCTTGGGGTTGGATTATATTTGTCTGCATCTACCCTGCCCACTACATATTTGTGGGAATTTATGACGTAGACATCTGTTGAAATAAATCTTGTTTTTAACCTTTTTGGGACATAGTGGAAAACAACATTCACTCTATTAGATGTTATCAGAATGTTTTATAATGTTAATTTTGTTTCAAAATTTAAATCAAATTGATCTTTGTGTTTATTCCCCCTGTGTTTTACAGACATTGTAGAAAATCTATTTCTGATTCACTGAATCGTTAAATCTATTAATTAACTTTACAATGAATATGTTTGGTTTAGGGATGGGTTTATGATTGTTTACACAGCTGCTCTGGACAGAGAGTACTCTGGACATGAAGCATTGCAAGAAGAGGACACATTATTCATGGATCACAACCTTTTTCTTGATATATTTCATTGCATTAGAATAATACTGATGTGTCTGATACCTTGGAAATAGCTTTCTTTTCTACTCTTGCTTGTATTGCACATGCGGAGGCCAGCCTCAACTCACTGGTGCCGGGTCTTGTTTGGCTGATGCATGAATGCAATAGCAAAGAAGTATAACAGGGTATTTGAAGGATTAGGGGGAATATAGCTGGGTCATTCTCAATGACCCGTATCACACGCACACAACGTGAAGTCACCCATTTCCTATGGATCAATGTCATCACACTGTGGGACTGATGAAGAGAACATTGCTTCATAAATGTAGGGGAAATTGTCAAATGAAAAACTGCAGACTAGGTTCTGCAATTATTATGGCTACCCAATCAAGAGATTCTGAATGTAACCGCAGCCAAGCGAGAGGGCACTGAGTGCGTATACAGATGGATTTTATGACTTGCCAAAGTGTGCTATTTGCATATTGACTGTGTGTGCAAACCGGTCTGGTCTGGAAATTAAAGTGTTTTAAAGGGTTTTATTTACAACTCTGATTTCTCAGCACAGGTGATGGGGTGATAAAGTATTTTCACAGTGACAGGCACTGCTTGTTTCACAGACATGGAGCGATATTGAAAGAGACAAACGTATATCTGCTTGAGTAGGAGGAGAAAATGGGAGCAGTAAATTTGGGACATAATGTCAGCATGTTATGTTCACACCATGTTCACACCACAGCATTTTATCTGTAGACACACATGTGGTACTTTGATTGACCTTGTAGGATAAAATCCCTTCCATATGCTCATATGCATACATGGACAGATGTTTTGATAAACAATGTTATATGGAAAACAATAGCAGTCCTATGTGGTCTCCTTGCTATTACATCAACATCAGATCAACAATCAAGCCCTCTGTGGACCTTAGAGGTAAGGACACCTGTTGTTCCAGGGAAAACAAGAGGAGCCAAAGAGGTCTGTCTCACCTGCACAGATCCATCTCCTCCCCTTTGAAGAAACTTAGAAGTGATAGAGCTTTCCTGGATATTTTGGACATGACTGGCAGATGTATGTCTCTAACTAAGGCAACCACATTCTTAGTCTGGAAATAATGTAAACTGTGGCAGTGGCTCACTCATGTTGGAATGAATTAATCCATAATACATTCATAGGCAGTAAGTCGCATATAGTTATTTTGTGGATCACTGTGTGCATGCATACATACATATACAAATGTAATGTCTATATGAATACATTTTGTGTCGGGGGGGGGGGGGGACCACTGCCCAGGGAAAAATATGATCGAGATCTCGCGAGAGCATTTGAACTGCTTTCTGAAAGAGAACGCGAGCCCGAACAACGACCGTCTCGAGCCTGAGTGTTGACCAGCGCGTCAGAGCGGAGAAAGGTGGGACCCGCAACCGAGGAGAAGAAGTGTGTTAGCGGTTAGAAACGGGACAAAGTGGCCGTATCACGAAGGACTTATCGAAACCGTGTTGGAGAGAGATAGCCATTGTTTTATCGGTTATTCAGGACCAGCGGTATTTCCTTCCGTAAACGGTAGGTTTCTGGGTTAACTGTCGTTCTTATCGAGCCTAACGTTAGCCAGCTAGCTGGTTAGCTAGTCGGTAGCTTCCTATCAAACATCTGTAGCTAGCAGCTGCCCAGGCTGCCCCAATGCTGCTTATCGACCCCGTATACCAAACGATCATGACTAGTCCTCTGGTGTTCGCTATCTGTAGGCTTAGCTGGACACCTTATATTGTTTTTAGTGAGCTGGATTATTGGCAACGAATGTTGTCTTGGACAGTTCCTCCTCCGGCTAGCCCCCGTAGACGAGACTCCCTGGCTAGGCAGCTCTGGCTAGGGCATGTAGGATTGATTGTTTGGCTGATTGCAGTCTCCTAGTTTTGGAGACTTTAATGTTTGTATCTGGCTTTTTACTTACATGGTGTCTTTAGCTTACATGCTAGCTAGCTGCTTGAGCTGAGCGATAACCACCCAAGCTAGCCAGGGTGAAATGTAACTGACACTGTTATGTCTGCTGTATTGATGCTAACTTCTGTATTTGTTTTCCTGTAGCCAGGTAGGAGCTGCTGATGTGAATCATTATCAGGCACATTGTCAGATAGCCGTGATTCCGAATGGTCACGTTGTTTTAGATCATGAAATGATGTGTTGTGATCACAGGACTAATCATACATGAGTTGTCCAAAGTTGTAACAAGGTTGCATGGCTGACTCGTCTCGCATCGCTACGTACTACTACTAGTAGTACTAGTCTCCTGCATCACACACGGTTACTACGCTGATCTGTAAGAACAGTTTGTTTTCATGTTGAGCTAGTGCTCTAATCTAGTAGTAATAGTGCTCTAATCTAGTAGTAATAGTGCTCTGATCTAAGTAATTGCTTTTTGTTTTAGGCGAGTCCTCCAATGTTTCACGAAGTAGTAAGTTCTCTATGTAAAGGTAGTCCTTTGTGTGACGACCCTTCTCATTTCACTGTTTGTGATTCGCTCCACACACCCTTGTGCTGGATGTTTCACAGATGTTGAAATGTCGTGAAACGAGATGTTAATGTTCCTTTGTACAAAACGAATTTAATACCTTGAATGCACAGATATAGCAATTTGATTAGATCAATACGATTATTTTGATTCTTAGTTGGGAATATGTGTTGTATTTGATTTTGGCCTAATTGCCATGTAACCTTTTAGATTCGATGTTCCCATCTCATAATAGACATGTTAGAAACACTACCTTAGTTTTACTATCATCAAATTGTTCACACACACACACACACACACACACACACACACACACACACACACACACACACACACACACACACACACACACACACACACTTTGATTTAATTTGTTCATCAGCAATCTTATAATAATACTTAGTATTACTATTATACTTATAATAATTACTGAAGTGTGTCTGACCTACAGCATCTCTGGTATGTCGACCCAGCTGCAGGCTTATGTCTTAAGTCCAAGTGACAGGGAAAGATACTGTCAATACTAGCATTTGTATCTCTTACACAGCCTACATCCTTCAAGATAAACAAACTTTGATGTCCCTTTATCCACCTGGGCGGAAGAGAGGACAATGCTTTCCAACTCTGTGTGTAAAAGGCCCACTTAATCTCGTCACCATGATTTGTGTTCCGATTAAAAAAAAGGTGCTTTATTTAGGGCTGAGGGGACCAGCAGCTTTATCTGCCATTAAGCAGCTCTAAATCTGGGCAGCGGGTAGATGGCGAGTCCAGATCAACCATCCATCGGAAACGTCTGGGTCAGCTTTGCACAATGAGTCTCTAATCCCACCCTGAATCCTTGATTATACAACAGTGAGTGTGTATTCACGCAATGTGTATCGGAGGCGCTTGTCGGGCCGTCTAGGGATGCCAGGCACGTTTTTAAATGAACTGGGACGGCCATTCTCTAGTAAATGTATACACGCTGCTCAGTAGAGCGGGGATAGTGTCCCACTTCCCTAGCCCTCCGCCCCCTTGTTTTTTTAGTTCAGACTGCTGCCCCCTTGGCCGAGGATGAAAACATTCGCCATGTGTTTGGCAAGTCAAAGGGGTTGTCCTGTGACTGACTTTGCCTGGTGGCGCCGGGCTAAATCAGAAATGAAGTTTGTTTGGTGTTGCCAAAGGCAACCATGGGTGAGGTGTGATCATCCTCTTGCATATCCTAATCACTGAGGGAGCTGAGCCAGTGTTCTGTCAGAAGCAGCAGGGGACTTGCATCCAGCCTTTTTTTTATAGCTGACCCTAGGCTGGTATCAGTGGACCACTCCCTCAACACAACAGACTCCTGGGCTGTGTTCTAAAGAAAGGTCAGAGGCCCAGCATGCCGACCTGGCTAGTGTTTGTGAGGACGCATGTGTGACCTCCACCTCCTCCTCTAAGGTAAACACAGCTGTAGGGCTGGGTGTCAGACCCATCAGGGCTCTATTGATGAGCCCCCACCGTTCACACTCTGGGTTTAAAAGGCAGATGGTTTGTTTTTGCTGAAAGGGAGGAAAACAATACAAGGATTCCTCGGAGTGGAAAGGTGCTTGTTTATAGTGGGTTGATGGCCCTTGCCATGTGTGAGCCATTTTGAGGCGTATCTTGTTCCAGCAACATGTTCGTCTCATACTGAGGAACCACAAAGCTCCAAATGGACAATATCATTAGATTTAGGGCTGCATTTGTTTATTTTCTAAGACAATTTGAATTCTATTTATTATGAATATCAATTTCTGTGAATGTGACATTAGCTTTAAAAACCACAGGCATCACAGTTGTTGTGCTCCATGTCTAATCCTCAGCTAGGCGTTGTTGGCATTCAGCGTGGTATTCAGCCTGGTATTCAAGGTGGGTGTTCTACTGACGGCCGGGACGAGACAGCTCTCTGGGTATTGCTCGCCGGCTGTGAGCTGGATAAACATGCTGTGTGACATAATAAATCACGTTTCGGAGCCCAACAAGCACTCATTGGACCACCTTTGAAATGGGACTAGGTGTGTTTTATGTTTGTTAACCTTAAGCTCAGTCACACAGACACTCCCCTAAACAGGCATGCTAATGATGGGGGAAGCATCATGCTGTTGCCAGAAGATCGCTGCATAATTCCAGCTCTGTGGGCAACAGAAGCAACAACAATTTAACAAATAACAGGGAAACTATGACTGAAGACCAGTGGCAGGGTTTGAACGCTATTCTGCCAGAACACTACAGCACCATACACGCAGATAGAATCCAGTCAGGGGAAGTAATGTCTCTTCTTTTCCAGATGAACAGTTTGAGTGGATAGTGTCTTGTTGTTGGCCGTGAGGCTCGCTAGACGAGTTCTGTTGCGTTACCTGTAAGGGGCCTTGCTCGAGAGGCTTTGAATTTTTCAGAAGAGCTCTACAGCTCTGTGGCCGTCCCCTCGGAAACTCTGAAACAGGTGTCACCTTCAAGGGTGCACCTCATGTGACTAACTCACGTTTGCTCAGACAAAAAAAAAGAAAGTGTGTCAGTCATTGTCAATGCTACCTGTTGTTTTTGACTTGGAATGTTTGATAATACGAGGCTCAATAGTTATTTATTGTCAGTGGATTGTATTTTACTTTAAATGAGTAGGCTTGGTTTAGGGCCTCAATAAATTCGATTTTAAGAAAGATTGAAAGATTATTATTTTTTTGCACACCGGATGACACATTAGGCTATTCATTGATTTACAGAAACTAGACCTACGAGAATTAGTCAGTCAGTTCGCCTCTTGAATATTCAGTTATGATTTGATTGCAAATGAGACTGAGCAGAATAAGACAGTCATTCATCCATGGACGGATTAGGTGCATGCTGCAGCCCGGGGCTGGCTGGGGTGCGGTTGGTATACAGACTGACTCGGGGGAGCCCTCCCTCTGCACCACATCATTTATGGGAATCGTGAGCTCCTGCAACTCCTGCCCTCCCTGAGTGGGTTTCTACAGGGATCTGGCTAGTTCATTTCTTTCCTTCTCTCCCCCCCCTCTCTCTTTCTTTTGCTCAGTCTTCTTCCCTCTCTCACACACTCTCTCACAGCTGAGGAGGGATGCCTGGGAGCTTACCTCATTTCCTCCCATCTTAAGTGAAGCGAGGGCGGAAAGGAGGGAGGTCAGGGAGGAGGCTGGAGAGTGGAGACTTTACTGGCTTTGTTGGTATTGGAAACGTTTATTTTATTCTCTCTGTTCTTGTCGTGTGTTCAACAACAGCTCCCCTGTTTATGTTCTCTCTGTGTGTGTGTGTGTGTGTGTGTGTGTGTGTGTGTGTGTTGTTTGCAGTTGTCGATTTCCTTGGATGCACATATACGTATTTTGGAAACGAGGCTAAACCTTCAAGTTGGGCCTCTGGAAGTTGTTAAAATCATTATGATAGAACAAGCCTAAGCTTAGAGGTCATCTTATTTTTAACACCAATTTCCTCGCTACTCAATGTACTCGATGCCTTTTACAGAACGTTGTTACACAAGGTTAAATCCCCTATTGAAGCTCACCACACCCGTAGCTTGCTCCACACTTGGGCAATGGGCTGTGGGAGGGGACCCGAGCCCTGCTTGACTTCCAGCCCACATCACTCAATTACTGTTGGCTTGCCAGGCGGTTGCTATGTAAATGTGCTGCACTGCAAACCTAATGCACTGTCCCCACAGTGGCCCAGGAATGTGCAAAAAGGCTGAATTGAGCAGACTGCAGGGCCGGAATGTGGCCACTCCGCTCTAGAGTTACAGGCCCGGCGTCCGGCATGTTTGTGTATTTCCATCTCGGGGCCCGGTGATCCACAACTTTTAGGATTGTATATTGGCAGGTTGACAGCCTTTCTCCCCCCCACACACAGTAATCCCTGTTTGTTTACAATGTGTTATTTTGGTATGGCTCATTGTTTTCTCCACTGTCCCTCTGATACCAGCTTCCTTGTTGCCCTTGAGTGGACTGTGACTAAGCTCGGCCGTGGCTCATTTAGCAGGTCCTGAAGCTGCTCTGTTAGGGCAAAGGTATGCTGTCAATCAGGGTTAGCTGAAGTGTCAGTCTTCTATTTTTGTTTGTGTGTGTTTCTCCCGTGTGTATTCTGGCTGTGGGAGGTGTAGTACTACGGCTCTCCCATACCACTCAGATGTCAGGGAGACAGACCTCCCGGCCTATTATACAGACATACCAGCCAGTCTCTGGGGGCGGCGGTGGATTCTCTAGGATACATATATAGACGTCTGGCTAGATAGAGCTCCCTCACTAGTTCAGTTAAGTGACTCACTCCTAAATTTAACCACAATCGCTAGAATAGCTGGCATTCCCTGTCCACGCTGAGTCCACAGGGGTGGTCTGTTGACGGAGCAAAGGTACAGTACCTTTCCCTCTCAGCCTGTCCAGGGAATTAGGACATCGTCCCCGTATCTGAAGGTGGGCTGAGGTCTGGGCAATGTTTAACCAATGTAAACAAGTCACGGGGAAATTACTTAGTGGGCGTTCTAAAGGCCCAGTAATCCAATGTTTGGCTTCCTGTTTGAGTTATAATGTTAGTCCTACACTTCATCTTGTTTTTTTTTCTTGGCACTTATTCCATCTCACTCTTTTACAGTGCAAGCTCCTTTTGATTTCTTCCATGCTGAGAAGTTAATGTTTAACAGTCTTGTCAGTTTGAGAGCCATGGGAATACTATAAAAACATATCTGACTGAAATGACACACGCAAACAGTTGTCCACGAACTAAACATGAGCCAACAATCACCAAATGTGTCATATTTGATGTTCTTGATCGTAGTCTTCTTGTATGTGACTGTAATTGGTTTGTGTATTAGTTGTTTAAGGATATTTATCTTTCCAGATCATTAAGTCTCGGTGTTTCTCAGTTGAGCTCAATTAGGATCTTGGGGGGCGTGGCCTCTATGGAGCTGTCCTGAGTCCCAGGGCAGGGCAGGTCAGGGGAGGTCAAGACTGTTGCAGTTTCTTCTGGAATGTTACATGAACTCTCCTGTCCTCCAGAAATGACGGCCACAACTGGTAGTCTGTCTGGAACCTTCTTCAGGAACTTCCAACCTCCTGCCACCCCCCTCTCTTGTACTAAATCAAATGCAACTCAAAGCCCTAAACCAAGTCAAGACTTGCCTTGGTGTCAGTGATTTTAAAGTTAAACTGAATGTTTTGAAGATTTAAGCCAGGCTTCTTCATACAGTAGTGTTATGCCCCACCTTTTTGTTTTGAAGATAATGTTTGTGCCCTTGCCTTGTGCAACATTTCCTTCCTGATATGCTTTTAATATTAAAGACCCACAGCAAATGACTTATTATTGAAGGTTTACAATCCCCCCATTGCCCTCTGCCTTGTTATCCGTAAACGAAAAGCTTCTCTATGCTTCTCTATGTTTGCTTGCATGTGTGAAGGGCAGATGGTAATCCTACTCTGAGGCAGGGGCTTCATTATTTGTTGATGGGCCTCCGTCACACGCCCATGTTTTTGAGCATCATATTTTCCTGTGTTTACGCTAGGCTGCTGATTACGATGTGATCCCACCATCAGCAGTGGACCTGCCTGGAGAGCAGAAGAGTACAATCCCCAGCCTCTGTCTCCCATCTCTATTCACCTCACAGCCTTGTTCTCACTATGTGCAAATTACCCCAGGAGGACCGCGTCTCTTTTTCATTAGCATAAGGCTCCAGCCGTGATCAGCCCTCTCTTTGTTATTCCAGAGGCCTCGGAAACATTCACTTAATGAGAACATGAGTCCCCTTCTCTGCCTTTCTTCCCACCATCACTCCCCTTGGAGTTGACACTTAATCTATGGGGAACATACTGGAGCCGTATGGACTGGATGGCAGCCAGATCTGAGTGCATTTGTGTGAGAGGACTGTTGGCTACTTGCTCTTTTTATGATAATCCTAAATCTCCCTCTCGCCTCCTCTCTTCACCGCCCCCCCCCCCCCCCCCCCCCCTTCTCTCTCTCTCTCTCCTCACCTCTCTCCTCTCGTCACCACTCTCTCATTTTCTCCTCACCCCTCTTTCCTCTCCACCTAACCTCTCTCTCCTTCCCAGGCACCTTATCTCGGGCCTGAGCTCAGCTGGACTAATTATGCGCATTTCTAAAGCCATGTGAATTTGAAAAGCTCCTCTGCTGACTCAAACTCTTGGCCAGATGAGCTGACATGAGTGTTCCATTCTGTATAGCCCACTTTAATACATCTGCACCTGGTGATAAGTCCAAATGTATACACAGGTCAGCACAATCTGACTGAAATGTTATCTCTTCCCTTCATGAAAAAAGCGCATTCAGGCCTACTCAGTATCTCACCGTGACTGTCAGGATTCACAGGAGCTCTAAGGAATGGCACAATGCTCTCTGAAGTGGGCTGGAATGTCCTGAAGGAAGAACTGTGGGGCTTTCCTGTCCGAGCTGGAGTGTTGTCTTCCTGCCTGGAGCTCATGTCCCTTTGTCATTTTCAGACGTCTCCAGTGTGAGCCAGGCCAGAATGGAGAGAGAGCCCCCCCCCCAATTCTCGCCCCATGATCTCCCCTCCAGCACCACCTCAGGCAGGCAGGCAGGCAGGCCCACAGCCCCATTTCCTGTTTTCAGCCCAGGACAGGGAGGAGCTAGTGGGGACCAGGAAGGGGAATCTCTCTCTCTCTCTCTCTCTCTCTCTCTCTCTCTCTCTCTCTCTCTCTCTCTCTCTCTCTCTCTCTCTCTCTCTCTCTGTGTCTTTGTGTGCGTGTGGGAGTAGAAGGGCTTCATGTATTTGAGAGTGTGTGTGTTTGAACTGTTTGGTACTGTAAGAGAGTGTCTGTGTGGTTTTTGGTTGCAGCTGCACCCTGAGCAGTTTGATTTGCTTCACTGTGTAGGAAGTGTTCTTTGATGTGTAAGCTGCAGATTTACTGAGGTGTGTGTCTCACTGCTTCATACTCTCAGGAACTCTCTAGTCTAGCACACACAGAGCGTCTCTGAGACTCCCTTGGCAACGCTGTGTTTCCACACCGTGGGTCATTGCCAAGGTGTAACCAAGGACACCAAGGGAGGGACGCTTTAGGACCGTTGCGGTAATTCCATTCTAAATAAGACATGCTTTTTCCAAATGCCTCGTCACCACTCCCCGCTGCCCTGCTCTTTCCTTGTTGTACGCGGTCGGGGAGCACTCCCCCTCAGCTTGTAGGTATGTTAAACTCCTGCGGTTTTGTAATTGTGGATGAGCAGGACTTTCCTTGAGGAAACTATGGTGTGTATTGGCCCTCGTCCAGTCCCCTGCCTGCCATACCTCCCAGCTGGACATGTTGACAATTTCTCAGTTTAGAGTGAGGCCTGGGAGCTTCAGGAGAGAGATGAGTTTGTCCGTTGTTAGGACGTCTCTGGTATGAATCACGGTTTGTTGAACGGTCTAGCCTCTAGTTTTGGAGCATGGCTGGCTTTCGGTCTAGCACTAGATGTTTTTTTTGTTCCTGGATTGAACCCCCTCTCACCCCGCGTTCCTTCCCCGAGGCGGGCCAGCGTGTAGCGTCGACATGGGTTGTTTTCCCCCAGCAGCTGTGTGCTGTCATAGTGGTGTTGGGTTCCTCCATCAGGAGTGTGTGTGTGTGTGTGTGTGTGTGTGTGTGTGTGTGTGTCGGAGAGAGGACAGTGTTTGCGTGACGGGGTTCTGGAGAACCTACAGGGAGGTGTGACATTCTCAAGTGGACACTGCAGAGCACATCTCACCCAGGCTTGGATGCCGGGTGGATACTAACACACTGTAATGGTTCTAGACACTGGGGAGGTGACTATATCCAACCATGGAGGGACTGTGCAATAACATGAAGTGCATAATGAATGGAGTGGAAGTTTATTTCTGACTCATCCCAGCCTGCAGTCATATCTTATCAGACCAATATAGACACGTGGCTCTAAAGTATGACAGAGGAGCCATTAATGAGTCAGTCTGGTCGACTCCAAATGGACCTACTTTTTCTTTTCTCCCTCTCACCACAGGTCAAAGTAGCCCTGTCAGTATTGACATAGTGACCGCAAGCTGCCTCCCCTGGAGCAAGGTTGTCAACCTTGTGTGCTGTTCTCTCGACATGTTGATAAGCTATGCAAACGGCCTCCTTGGTACCCAAAGATAACACACAAAGAGAGTTAGGAACGAGCAAACAGTGGGGGAAATCATTTGGTACGCAGATAGAACTCAAGGCAATGGGTGTCATTATCATGTGATTACGGTGCGTTATTTTCTATTTGCTATGATCTTCTGCCAAGAATGACATTACATTTGTGATCCCGCTGTTGTCGCTGCGTCATTCGTCTCCTTGACGCCCGATTCTCCTTGAGTTAAGACGTCATTTTTACATCGGCATTATGTCCCCCACTGGCTGATCGCAGCTGTGAAAAAGATTGTTCCAATATGTTCCAGCTACATCTGTTTGGAGGAGTGTGTTCCCAAGTGTCAAATCAAGTAAACGATGATCACTCTATTGGAGTTGAGGCTGATGTGATTTATCCTACTTAAATGTATTTTTGTCTTTGGTTTGAAGTAGTAATAATGTTAAAATAAGAAATACTTTTTTGTGTGTGTAAATAGGAAATGATTCAACCCCTCTCTAGTGTCCATATATAGATCTTGGAGTTTTTACAACTTTGCTAATAGATTGTTTTCCTTCTGTCTTTTGTGTAGGTTCTCAGCATTTGGAGTGAGCCCCCGGTGAGAGGAGCAGGCTAACAAAGGTGATAAGCTTGTAAGGAGAAGAAACCACCATGTCTTAAACCCTGTTCCCTCCACTGGAAACCTGTCCCCCCACCCCAGACCCCCCTCCCCCTCCCCCGTCCACACCCCCATCCCTCTCCCTGACCTCCGTGTCCATGTGAGGGGTGCGGGCAGCGCCCCCCTGGCCTCCTCTGGAGACATGAGTCTACAGAAACACCAGCAGATGGGGATGGGCTCAGACCGGGACCTGCAGTCCACCGCCTCCTCCGTCAGCCTGCCCTCCGTC
The DNA here is from genome assembly GCF_963989245.1 of Nansenia antarctica. Taxonomy (NCBI): domain Eukaryota; kingdom Metazoa; phylum Chordata; class Actinopteri; order Argentiniformes; family Microstomatidae; genus Nansenia; species Nansenia antarctica. The sequence continues at coordinate 16,068,590 of NC_137680.1, read as the reverse complement.
AAGAAGAAGGCCCCCAAGAAGAGACGGCTGTCGCTGGCCGCCCTGTTCCGCCGACGCTGGGAGCCCAAACGCAAGTCCCGCGACCTCACCAGAGGGGTGGACGGCATCGCCAGCATCGAGAGCATCCACTCAGAGATGTGTAACGACAAGAACTCTGCCTTCTCTGTGGCGGGGGCCGCCTCCACCTCCTCAGGGGGCTCCTCCTCCGCCTCGGGGTCCTCGTCCTCCTCGGCGGGGGCGGAGCTGCTAGAGTGCCCCCTGTGCCTTCTGCGCCACTCCAGGGACTGCTTCCCTGACATCATGACCTGCCACCACCGCTCCTGCGCGGACTGCCTGCGCCAGTACCTGCGCATCGAGATCTCAGAGAGCCGCGTCAACATCAGCTGCCCGGAGTGCTCGGAGCGCTTCAACCCCCACGACATCCGCATGATCCTGGGGGACCACGCCCTCATGGAGAAGTACGAGGAGTTCATGCTGCGGCGCTGGCTGGTGGCCGACCCTGACTGCCGCTGGTGCCCAGCCCCTGACTGCGGGTGAGCTCCTCAGACACCACACGCAACACCTCAAAATTGTCACACTCAGACAAAGCTTTCCCTAATGGGTTGTGGTTCGAATTGTCAGTACACAACAGTCTGTGTGACGAGAATAGAGAAGAGGTCACATGTCTTCGTCTTGGGTGTCTAACATGGAATGCTCCCTCTAGGTCTTTTGTGTCAGAGCAGACAGTGGGCTCTGAGCAGAAGGATAAAGTTATTTTCACCCGGTGCCTGTAGTCCCAGTGCCTCAGTAGGACTTAGGCCCTGTCCCTTCCAGTGCTGAGAGGAGAGGAACGTAGAGGAGAAGAGAGGAACATAGAGGAGAGGAATGTAGAGGAGAGAGGGGAGGAACGTAGAGAGGAGAGGAGCGGAGAGGAACGTAGAGGAGAGGAAGAATGTAGAGGAGAGAGGAGGAATGTAGAGGAGAGGAGAGGAACGTAGAGGAGAGAGGAGAGGAACGTAGAGGAGAGAGGAGAGGAATGTAGAGGAGAGGAAGAATGTAGAGAGGAACGTAGAGTAGAGGAAGAATGTAGAGGAGAGGAACGTGGAGGAGAGCAACGTAGAGGAGAGGAAGAATGTAGAGGGGAGGAGGTAGAGGAGAGAGGAGAGGAACGTAGAGGAGAGAGGAGAGGAATGCAGAGGAACGTAGATGAGTGAGGAGAGGAATGTAGAGGAGTGAGGAGAGGAACGGAACGTAGAGGAGTGAGGAGAGGAACGTAGAGGAGTGAGGAGAGGAACGTAGAGGAGTGAGGAGAGGAACGTAGAGGCGTGAGGAGAGGAACGTAGAGGAGAGGAATGTAGAGGAACGTAGAGGCGAGGAACGTAGAGGAGTGAGGAGGAACGTAGAGGAACGTAGAGAGGAGAGGAGCGGAGAGGAACGTAGAGGAGTGAGGAGGGGAACGTAGAGGAACGTAGAGGTGAGGAACGTAGAGGCGAGGAACGTAGAGGAGTGAGGAGAGGAACGTAGAGGAGTGAGGAGAGGAACGTAGAGGAACGTAGAGGCGTGAGGAGAGGAACGTAGAGGCGTGAGGAGAGGAACGTAGAGGAACGTAGAGGAGTGAGGAGAGGAACGTAGAGGAGAGGAATGTAGAGGAACGTAGAGGCGAGGAACGTAGAGGAGTGAGGAGAGGAACGTAGAGGAACGTAGAGAGGAGAGGAGCGGAGAGGAACGTAGAGGAGTGAGGAGAGGAACGTAGAGGAACGTAGAGGCGAGGAACGTAGAGGAGTGAGGAGAGGAACGTAGAGGAGTGAGGAGAGGAACGTAGAGGCGTGAGGAGAGGAACGTAGAGGCGTGAGGAGAGGAACGTAGAGGAACGTAGAGGAGTGAGGAGAGGAACGTAGAGGAGTGAGGAGAGGAACGTAGAGGAGTGAGGAGAGGAACGTAGAGGAGCGAGGAGAGGAACGTAGAGGAGCGAGGAGAGGAACGTAGAGGAGCGAGGAGAGGAACGTAGAGGAGCGAGGAGAGGAACGTAGAGGAGCGAGGAGAGGAACGTAGAGGAGCGAGGAGAGGAACGTAGAGGAGTGAGGAGAGGAACGTAGAGGAACGTAGAGGAGGCACGTCCAGGCAGCTGTCTGGGCCTCTGCCGCAGTGGAACAAAAGAGCGGCGGCTGGCCTGTAGTCTGCTGACACCAGTGTTTAGTTCCCATTGTGCATTTAGAAATCAAGTGGGGCCGGAGCCCAGCCAGGGTCATGTGGCCTGGCCGCCTCTGAGGGACGGAGGCCCACAGAGAGGATGTCATCCACAGGACAGGACCACACTGTGCCATGGGGGGATGGCACCAGAGGGGACAAGCCAGGCTGCTGCTTGGTGGCGGCGCCTCGCACAACAACAGGCCTCTTCTGAACCCCTGACCATCCCTCTCGTACTCTAATATTACTGTTACATTGGTCTAGCTAGGTGTGATAGTTAGGTAGGTACATAGGTCTAGGTAGGTGTGATAGTTAGTTACATAGGCCTGGGTAGGTGTGATAGTTAGTTACATAGGTCTAGGTAGGTGTTATAGTTAGTTACATAGGTCTAGGTATGTGTGATAGTTAGTTACATAGGTCTAGGTAGGTGTGATAGTTAGTTACATCGGTCTAGGTAGGTGTGAGTTACATAGGTCTAGGTAGGTGTGAGTTACATAGGTCTAGGTAGGTGTGAGTTACATAGGTCTAGGTAGGTGTGATGGTTACATAGGTCTGGGTAGGTGTGATAGTTACATAGGTCTAGGTAGGTGTGATAGTTACATAGGTCTAGGTAGGTGTGATAGTTACATAGGTCTAGGTAGGTGTGATAGTTACATAGGTCTAGGTAGGTGTGATAGTTAGTTACATAGGTCTAGGTAGGTGTGATAGTTAGTTACATAGGTCTAGGTAGGTGTGATAGTTAGTTACATAGGCCTCGGTAGGTGTGATAGTTAGTTACATAGGCCTCGGTAGGTGTGATAGTTAGTTACATAGGTCTAGGTAGGTGTGATAGTTACATAGGCCTAGGTAGGTGTGATAGTTAGTTACATAGGTTTAGCTAGGTGTGATGGTTACATAGGTCTAGCTAGATGTGATAGTTAGTTACATAGGTCTAGCTAGGTGTGAGTTACATAGGTCTAGCTAGGTGTGATAGTTACATAGGCCTGGGTAGGTGTGATAGTTACATAGGTCTAGGTAGGTGTTATAGTTAGGTACATAGGCCTAGGTAGGTGTGTTATGGCGCTTTTCCACTACGATGCAGACCTGGTGCCGACCTGGTGCTGACCTAGGTCTGCCCGCTTCGGTTCCCTTTTCCATTCGTCGGTCCGGGTCGCTTCAGTCCTAGGTCCCAGGTACCACATCCGAGCAGGGTCCCAGGGTCCCAGGTCCCAGGTCCCACACCGTTGATTGGTCAATGGACAATCGTCATCCCATGTCCCATCCCATATTATTTCTTCACAACCGCCATCTTGAAAATACCACATTCACTAGGAAAATGTCACTACATTTTCTGTAATAGCTTATTAATAAAGATTCGGAAAATTATGCTGACCATCGTATTATCTTAGTTTAATGTCATTTCAATGAATCATATAACTTTTATTTACAACAAGCACAACACAAAAATCGCTATTATGCACCGTGTTTGTCCGTGAATAACACCGGCTGTGGAGGTGGTAAAAAAAACACAATACTCCTTTGCTAACTTCACCATCTGTCTACGGTCATTTTGAGCCCTTAACCACCGCGCTGACACCCCGAGAAGTTATGCTTTTAACCGTAAACTCGATGAACCGGGAGTTCGCCAGCAGCCGTCCAGCCATTTTCACCATTCACTCATGAGTCAAATGCCGGTTTTAACAGGGAATTCGCTCCGCGCTGTGTCCACGGTGATAGGAGTGGATGATCGACTCCATTCAAAAACTTTTGAATTCCCTGGCTTCTCCTCTTTCCGGACACGTTTGAATTGTTATCCTAACCCCCGGTAAACCGAAGTTATTAACCCGCAAACGGCACCGTGTTTGTCTGTGAATAACACCAGCTGTGTCATGAGTCAAATTCCGGTAGATTCGCGTCTTGTCTGCGTTTCCCGATGATGATACTACAGTTCATAAAGCAGACAAGTGAAGGCAGTGGTTTTAAGGGTTCAAAAAACATGACTTTATTATGTGTACATAGCTTCCTCTCTCTCTTTCTCTTTCTCTCCCAAAAAATCACTGCTGTGTACACCCGGAAGCTTTTTGCCAGGCTGCGTGTGACGCGTAACTCCGCCTACTATCGACGACTCCTCCTACTAGTCCGGTTCGGTTTGTGTAATGGAAACAGAACAGATCAAAAGTGACCCGACCTGACCCGACCCGACCCGACCCGGGCCGGTCAATGGAAAAGCGGCTTTAGTTAGTTACTAAGGTCTAGGTAGGTGTTATAGTTAGTTACATAGGCCTCGGTAGGTGTGATAGTTACATAGGTCTAGGTAGGTGTGATAGTTACATAGGTCTAGGTAGGTGTGATAGTTACATAGGTCTAGGTAGGTGTGATAGTTACATAGGTCTAGGTAGGTTTGATAGTTAGTTACATAGGTCTAGCGAGATGTGATAGTTAGTTACATAGGTCTAGCTAGGTGTGATAGTTACATAGGCCTGGGTAGGTGTGATAGTTACATAGGCCTAGGTAGGTGTGATAGTTACATAGGCCTGGGTAGGTGTGATAGTTACATAGGTCTAGGTAGGTGTGATAGTTACATAGGTCTAGGTAGGTGTTATATAGGGCTGCAACTAACGATTATTTTGATAATCGATTAATCTGCCGATTATTTTTTCGATTAATCGGATACCAAAAAACAAACAAATCTTTTGCAAATGTTATTTTATGTTTTCTAAATCAGCCAGGCCTATACATATACATGTGCAAAATGAATAAGTATTAATAAAAAATAATAAATAATATAAATAAAAAAGGCTTTGCTACATCAAATAGGTTTAACAACAGGCCATGGACTATGGCGGTAGATTGTTTCAATAAAGTAGTTGAACTCTAGCTCAATACATGCATTGTTTTAGGTAATAACTTTGCTTAATGTAAAGGTCAGTAACCCAAAGTGCAATATAGGCTACAGACAAGACACTAATGTTTTTATATAACAGATATGCTCCAAAACAATGCAATGTGTCCTCTCACTCCATACAATAGGCTAGGCGACAGTCAGTGCCTCACTCTAACTCACGGGTAGCTTGGTAGGCTACCACTAGCTAGCCTTTAGCTTATCACCTCTGCTCTACCACTGACGTTAGCCAGCTAGCTAAATACACTTGTCATGCAATATTGAATTCATGAATGCGAGCAAACACTCACTGGCTATCGCATTACATTACAGTCATTTAGCTGACGCTTCGCCAGAACTCACAAGTGGAGCCGTCTTCATCCATCACTGTCACATGCTTTCTTTTAAGGTGTTCTCGCATCACCGTTGTGCTCCCGTGCCATGCAAGATCGGTTTTGCATAGGTTGCACCATTTTTTAGTAGCTTTTAATGTGAAGTGCTCCCATACCTTGGACGATTTTGGTCGAGTCGTTTTCTCCGCCTCCTACATGATTTAAATGTAGCCGCCGCGCCGGTGTAGGTACCGGATTTTCCCACCCTACCAGATTATCCCACTTTTCCGGTTCCGGTCATAGGTTCTGCCCTTTCCGGCCATAGGTAGCGCTATGATTCGCTATGATTCGCGATGCCTACACCGGCTCCGCTAGACAGCGTGGCGTGCGTCAACAGGAAGTAGGTTTGTTATGGAACAAGACCCGACAAATCGATAATGGAATTCGTCGCCAACGAATTTCATTATCGATTTTTATCGATTTCATCGATTCGTTGTTGCAGCCCTAGGTACATAGGCCTAGGTAGGTGTGATAGTTAGTTACATAGGTCTAGGTAGGTGTGATAGTTAGTTACATAGGCCTAGGTAGGTGTGATGGTTACATAGACCTAGGTGACAGTTCTGAACTACATAAATTGCTAATTTATTGCGTGTTGTGGTACAGGGGTGCTTTGTGTTTTCAGTCGTAGCTGAGGGAAAGTAGGACACGCAGCGAACCAGCATTTATTTTCACTGCAGTCGGTTGTCTTCCAGAGCCTCACAAGACGGCATTAGTCTTAGCATATGGAGAGAGGGGTAATTTATCATTCAGGCTCGGGCCAGCTCTCGTAGTGCAGATGTCTAACAAGCAGCAGCAGCAGCTCTATGGCTGGATGGTTTTGCTTTAGTTTCCTGTTTCACTGTGCAGCAGCAGAGACCAGAAGGTAGAGAGAGACTGAGAGCTAGACGGTACACACAAGTTGTTCCCAGCAGCCGGGAGGGGCCAGTCGTCAGGGATGTCCGGGTGGCTGTTTAGAGCGGGGACCTGGAGCTGCAGTGGGTTTACAGTTACACTATCATGGGCCAAAACCCTGACTCAAGCCAGTCTCACACAAGCTGCACGATATGATTAATATCAGATATGGTCGATCGGACTTGACATATATTTTTTTTTTTTACAGTCACACTGTATTAATATTATTATCCCCCCCCCCCCCTCTTGTTGGCCCAAATATTTGCTTGCTCAGTAAGAAAGGCCTTGGCTCCAGCCACCAATGCGACAGACACCTGTATGTATCTGACTCTGTCATTGACTTGCTGTAGAGGAGAGAGGGCTGATTCCTGGTGGTGGGCAGAGTGGAAGGAGGGGAGGTGGTTTGTGTTAACGTCGTAGAGAGGCCGGCTGCAGGCCGGACTGACTCCAGTGTTTGCCTGACCTGGCTGTAGTGTTACCCTGCAGTGTTGCAGCTCACTGTTGCAGGACAGGTGGACCCAGTCCCAGTGTTTTTTCTCCCATGATGTCGTTCCTGGTAGTCACTGCCTGCCTGCCTGCCTGCAGTAATCCCCTGGCCATGCTGCTCTGTGTATAGCTGTCTAATTCCCTTCCTGACTGAGTGTTGGCTGCGGGCCAGGGTGTCTGCTGCAACACACCGTGGCGGAGGGGCGGGGCCAGGGTCAAGTGGCAACTCTGCCACACTGACGAATCAAATCAGCAGCTGGTTTAGGCGGCCGAGTGGACAGCAGTCCAAATCCCTAGCCATCACACCAGGCACATGAGCTCAGCTGACCTGAACGCTCTCTGTACCTGACCCGGCTGTGGGGCGGTGATTCTGACAGCAGTGTGTGTGTGTGTGTGGGGGGGGGGGGGTTTCGGGGGACAGGCACGGCAGCATGACTTGCATGACAGCCCTGACCTGTTGCTGTATGTAATACTTGGCCACTAGGCCTGTACTATTTTGGTGTTGCACATTCATCCTAGTTGTTAATTGGGATGAGTGCGACGTTCACAGGAAATGGCTACCGTCATTCATCATTCATTAAAGCTGGTGTTCAAAATAAACCTACCATTTTGAGTTGTAGGGATTTTCTTCCAGAAAAATGAGCCCGGTTGTTCACAAGCTGAATAGAGTAGCTTTATATCACTGAAATGACAAGGCAGTTCTTTTCATGTTAACTTTCCTCTCCTTTCATTGAGGCCAGTCTTTGATAGTGTGCATAGGGAGTAGGAGGCTGAAAGGCGGCCTCAGTGTGTCCTCCCCAGATGGTCCTCATCAGACTCGTCACGTAGCTCTGACATGACCAGCTACTGAATGAGCAGGCCAGGCAGGCAGGGACACGTGCTCCCAGACAGTACCAGTACTCAGGATAATCATTAGCCTGCTGCCTGCTCAGAGGCCCCACCAGCCTCCTCGTTTCATGTCCCTTCCTTCGCTGGCTTCAGAGACTTCCAACTTCAGAAACACTTACATTCTTTTACCGCCTCTCTGAAGTTATACAAGTTCCCTTCCTTTATAGCCTTTGGTGGTGCTCTGGCCCCACCGCTCTCAGCGTTTGGCCCTGTTTTAGACGCAGCTCTCGCACTTGAGGGTTGTTGGCAGCGATTTCCTTTTCTTCCAGGAATTGTTTTAAATTATCGTAAAAAAACTCTCCCTTCCCTCAGAACCGCTCTCAGGCTTGTACCTCTTGTGTACCTCTTTGTTGAAGCCTACCTGATAGTTAGACTGCAGTGCAGTCATGTGAGCCTCTAACAATTTAAGGTTGGAGGAGGAGGAGGGGTTGAGGGAGATCTCCTGCTGTCCTGCGGTTGATTGTGTTCCAGCTGTGCTCACTAACAGGTACAAGTCAGCCGTTACCTCAGTGTTTTTCCCTGGTGCTCGCCAGGGGCATGGAAAGAGTCTGATTGTCAGCGCATCGCTGAACCACATCAGAGCCAGAGAGAGAAGACAGATGCACGTCAACAACACACCTCCAGACTCAGGGGTCCTCTGCGGACCCCATGGGGATATCGTAGGGCTTTTCCCCTGATGTCCCTGTGTTATAACACCTCAGCCTCTTCTCCTCCAGCCCGCAGCTTAATGGGATCTGGGCCCAGCCTACCTTTTAGTGTTGTTGATGTAAACCACAGTTGAAGATTTGTTATTGTGTTGGCAAGGAGTGGACACTTTGGAGCGCACATGTCCTCTAAACAATGGGAGCTTCCCATGCAGACAGCTGGGCTCTCACCCCCAGGCCAGGCCCTGGACGAGTTCTGAGAGTTCTGACTGGATGTGGACCTCCTGAGCCAGCCAACAGAGTTTTCACAAGCACATCAGGGGGTCACAGAGAGCAACGAGGCAGGCTGGGGACAACTGGAGTGGGCTGGATTAATCTGGTTAGGTTTTTAGGAACCCTTGCATTAATTAATGTAGATGGAAACTGGGGGGTGTTGTGAGAACTCACAGGAAATACATGACGTGCTGTTGTTTTTGGAGGATGTGCTCTATGGAGGGGCTCATGGTGGTTGTCATTATCAGTGAGCTCACTGGACTGATGGTGTTTTGCCCGGTGGTTTACCAAGCGTGACTTCATTGTGAGTCATGGTGGGTTTTGTTTTGTGCTGTGGAGCAGACAGACAGCCTCGGCTCGACTGGGTAAAGGGATCTGAGGACGAGGAAGTTTGTAGTCAATCCAGAGGATCAGGTTTCTATTAGAGTCTGTCAGGGTGGCCTCCTGGTCCAGACGCCAGGCCTGGCCCTCTCACAGCCACAAGTCATCTGTAGTCGTGTCATTTATACACTTTTGTTACATTCACAAGAATATTTGGTTTATATCTTTTCTTTTTCTGTTATATACAAATGACTCAATTATATTCAGTGTCGAAGTCCACTATTTGAATATATCTCAAACTATCAAGCCTATTACAGAAGCAATTGAGAACACATTAAGCGATGCTGAAGTGTATTGGGGGACTTTTACTATCTGCTTTTCTATATCCATTAACCTGAAACTAGCAGTCAGATAAGCGATAGAGATAGAATCATCATCACTCCTCAGCTGCTGTTTATTGGCAGCATCATTAACTCCTGGGCACTGCCAGGGCCGGGTGATTGACTATGGTCTCAGCACCATCTCTCATGTCAGAGGCTGTTGAAGGATCACAATGGCAGTGGACAAAGTGATGTAATTGATCTTCAGGCTCTAAAATACATGCCACTTGATTTGTGAGGAGAAGACATAAGCAGGAGTCAAGTGGTCTTTGCTAGCTCTGTAGGTACCATGTACCATTTTCTTTCTCTTTTTACTTTGTACTAAGTATTCAATTTTGGTGCTTGCCGAAGTACAAAAGTACTTTTGGAGAGTGATGTCGCACATCAATTTCGCCGTGGGCCCCAAAAAACGACCAAATTGTTGGAGGGGCAGGACAAACAGAAAATTTCCCAACAAAATGGCGGCTACTTTGGTGGAAAAAGAGGATGTCTCCTGCTACAGTTTCTGAAATAAATATACACTTTTTTTGTATGGAACAAACAAATGACCCCTTCTTGCTAGCAAGCTACTTAGCATAGAAATGTCTATGAAGCGCATAATCGCTAATCGTTGCTAGCGTTTAGCGACAAGAGTCTTTTCCCATTGACTAAAGGCTACGGCTTTCAGGTACCCAGGAGGCGCGCCTGTTTGGTGGACATTAGTATCAGTTTGGGGGCATTTCTCTGATACCAGTAGGAGTATTTGAGCCTCGTATCGGAATATGTATCCCGAGTCTCTCGGTCCTGAATTGTACTTTCTCTTGTCTGGAAGATGCAGCAGAGTATGGATTGGTAGTCATTCCAGGTTTCATTAGATCATTTTTGGACTCCTGCTTTTATGATAGAATCCTGACCTTTTTTTAATGCCCCTATGTCATGTTTAGGTATGCAGTGATCGCCTTTGGCTGTGCCAGCTGTCCCAAGATCACCTGCGGCAGGGACGGGTGTGGCACAGAGTTCTGCTACCACTGCAAGCAGCTGTGGCACCCCAACCAGACGTGTGACGCTGCCCGCCAGCAGAGAGCCCAGAGCCTGAGACTGAGGACCATCCGCTCCTCCTCCCTCAGCTACAGCCAGGAGAGCGGCGCTGCAGGTACACACACACACACACACACACACACACACACAATCAGTACTCCTGGTCTGTTGAACCCTTCACGTCTGACCCTCCGCTGAATATGCTTTTATTGGACTCATCCTGAAGTTAATGGTCATGTATTATAAATGACCCCGTCCTATCTCCCCCCCCCCCCCCCCCCCGTCCTATCTCAGCTGATGACATCAAGCCTTGTCCGCGGTGCGCTGCCTACATCATCAAGATGAACGACGGGAGCTGTAACCACATGACCTGCGCCGTGTGTGGCTGCGAGTTCTGTTGGCTGTGCATGAAGGAGATCTCTGACCTGCACTACCTGAGGTGAGTCTGGGCCGTCAACACGTCCCACGCTATTTGATCTGCTTCTCCAGTAGCCACAGGATGGTGCCTGTGATCACTCTGCCAACGTCAGGATGTCATGTAATCTGACTTCCCTCCCTCCCTCCAGTCCGTCAGGATGTCATGTAATCTGACTTCCCTCCCTCCCTCCCTCCCTCCAGTCCGTCAGGATGCACCTTCTGGGGCAAGAAGCCCTGGAGCAGGAAGAAGAAGATCCTGTGGCAACTCGGCACGTTGGTGGGCGCCCCCGTGGGCATTGCGCTCATCGCCGGCATCGCCATCCCCGCTATGATCATCGGTATCCCGGTGTATGTGGGCAGAAAGGTGAGGGGCTCTCCGCAGCTTCAGGAGGTGGGGGGGGGGTCTGGGTTTTAATCGGCTGCCTTTGAGCAAAATACACTACCTGACACGGCGGATCTGGCTTATAAAAGCAAACCGGCTCTTTGGTGGGGTGGTGAAAGTGATCAATTATGATCAATTATTTATTTCAAAACAGTACACATGAAAAACTCCAAACAAAATAAGTGTCTGTCCTAACTTTTCTTCTTTATCTTACACCCCACCCCCCCCATTATAAACACACAAGTAACCCCCCCCCCCCCCATATAGCGATAACATCCCTCCCACCCCCTCCCATAGTTCTTCATTACACTATATTTGAGATCTCCACCGACTTTGAGACAGTTTGTCTCTCCCAGGGTGGAGGCCCACCGTGTCTGTCAGCCTGACAGGGATGTAGATAAGGTATTCTCAACAAGGAAGAAACAGATAAATGTCAGTGCCAACACTGTTGTTGCTTATCAGTAACTGGTCTATATACACACACGTGGAATCACATGAATGGCTGATTAAAGTCCAATGGTAGTCCAGTCCACTGGCATTTAAGCTGTAAAGGCCCAGCAGTATACATGTGCAGTATACATGTACAGTATTATTTGGCTCAACTACTCCAAAACACAAAACTGCCACGCCATTTTACAATACTGAAACTGTTTTTATCAGGGCAGTGATTACTTGGACTTGTTTTTATATGAACATAGCGCTGTAAAGTGAAAGTCTTCTGCCAACAGTTTCCAGTATTCCCCCTCGAAGCCTGCCAAGATGTCGTCCGAGCCAGCAACTGTTGCTGTCTTGTACATTCTCATACACAGTATTGTCTAAGTCAGAGTGGTGTTAGTATGACTGATGAATCTCCTCACGGCTGACGCACACACATGCCTTCAAGATGTCTAGAGGTTACGTACTAGGATTCCTCACCTCTCTTAACTGACCCTGCCTTTTGTCCTACAGATTCACAACCGCTATGAAGGAAAGGACATATCCAACCACAAGAGGAACCTGGTCATAGCTGGTGGTGTGACTCTCTCTGTCATAGTGTCTCCGGTGGTGGCAGCGGTTACTGTCGGTGAGTGTTCATTTCCCTCCCTCCTCCCTCTCTCCTTCCCTCCCTCCTTTCTCCTCCCTCTCTCCCTCCCTCCTTCCCAACGCTGCAGTTCCCTTTGGCAAGGTTGTGCAATGATGCAGGGAAAGGCTCATAAATCTTGGGGTTTTGCCCAGTTTATTGATTTTGTCCTTGTTTGACATTGCCCCCTTTAGCTTTTCTCTACATTTGCAGTTCTCCTAATGTGAAACGGAGAGTCTTCTGTCAATACACCAAGATAAAGAATCACTGAATCACAATGCACACTGTGCTGTTTGGTGCCACAGTGGCCCCTGCTGGTTGTGTCTGGTCCCTGCTGAAGGTGTGTGTATATGTGTGTGATTTGTCTCTCTCTGCAGGCATTGGAGTGCCCATCATGCTGGCCTACGTGTATGGCGTGGTGCCCATCTCTCTGTGCCGCAGCGGCGGCTGCGGGGTGTCGGCGGGCAACGGCAAAGGTGTGCGCATCGAGTTCGACGACGAGAACGAGATGAACGTGGGGAGCGGGGCAGCAGCGACTGGTACGTGTCAGCTGGATCACTGAGTCAGCTTCCCCTCCCTCCCCACAGAGTGACCACATCTGTTTACTCTTGAGTCAGCAGAGCTCCGTTTGCTGACTCACTGCTCCCCTCCGGGGCCGTCCGGACGTTTACTGGAAAGGACATTCGTGAATTCTGAATGTTATTGTTGCATCTTATTATGTCGTTCACAAAAAAATCCTAAGAAATGCTCCCCGTCCCGTCCTGTAGATACTACCTCAGTGGCGGACACGCGGAACAACCCCAGCATCGGCGAGGGCAGTGTGGGCGGCATGACGGGCAGTCTGAGTGCCAGCGGCAGCCACATGGACCGCATGGGCGCCATCCGGGACAACCTGAGTGAGACGGCCAGCACCATGGCCTTGGCCGGGGCCAGCATCACCGGCAGCCTGTCTGGGAGCGCCATGGTCAACTACCTAAACAGGTGAGCGGCAGAAAAACCACATCAATACACCATTGTTACTGTCATTCACTCAATGATAACATAAGATTGTCAAGAAGTTGATTAAACCCCTTCTTTTTTTCTTTATTCACTGTGCATGTTTTGTGTGGAAAAAAAAGTATGTAGTGAATGTGTGGCAGTAGATGTGATCCTGGTCTTCTCTCTCCCCCCCCCCCTCAGGCTGGAGGTCCAGGCAGACGTCCAGAAGGAGAGGTGCAGTCTCAGCGGGGAGTCGGGCACTGTCAGCCTGGGGACAATCAGCGACAACGCTAGCACCAAAGCAATGGCTGGATCCATTCTCAACTCCTACATGCCTCTGGACAGGTGAGGCTTCTCTCTCATCTCTCCTGGCTTTGTTTACTGACGTCCTCCCAGGGAGGCTGTGTCTTACCCCTCTAACTGTAAGAAATGACTCCTGACCCATGGTCTTTTCCTCCTGGTGTACAGAGATGGGAACAGCATGGAGGTGCAGGTAGACATCGAGTCCAAGCCTGGCAAACTGAGGCACCACAGCGGCAGCAGCAGCGTGGATGACGGCAGCAACGCCGGCCGCTGCGGATGGACTTGCCCCTCCGGCTGCCCCTCCGAGGGCAAGGGCACCTCCACCAAGTGGGCCAAGGAGCCCTCCTCGGGGAAGAAGAGTAAAGGCAAGCTGCGGAAGAAAAGCGGCACCAAGATCAACGAGACGCGGGAGGACATGGACGCCCAGCTGCTGGAGCAGCGCAGCACCAACTCCAGCGAGTTTGACTCTCCCTCCCTGAGCGGCAGCCTGCCCTCCGTGGCCGACTCCCACTCCAGCCACTTCTCAGAGTTCAGCTGCTCCGACCTGGAGAGCATGAAGACGTCCTGCAGCCACGGGTCCAGTGACTACCACACACGCTTTGCTACCGTCAGCCCCCTGCCGGAGGTGGAGAACGACAGGCTGGAGAGTTGCCCCTCCCAGGGAGGGGCCCTGCCCCCCCACTCCCCCACCTCCACCTCCTCTGGCCCCTGCCCTGACGTCAGTGCGCTCTGCTTCATCACAGAGGAGAATGTCAACCTGGTCTGCTCCGCTGAGCTGGACTCCACCCCTGGAGAGCTGCTTAAGGAAACCAATAACAACCACCACCCCCAGCCCCAGCCGCCCACCGTGGTCAAGAACTCCTGTATTCAGACTGAAATCTAACACCTTAAGTGCTGCAGACAGACTTCATTAGTTTCATTTCTTTCCACTAACCACCATAGCTTACAAAGTTAACTTCATCTTTCGGTTATTCCCTTCTAAAGGGAGCTGGTATTTGGGTTTCACAGTATATTGTTCCGCAAGTAGACATACATGATATATAAATGGACATTTCTGTTTCCTCAGTCAGGATTGTTGGAATTGATGTTAATAATAATTAAAAAAAGAGTTGTTCAGAGAGTAGAGTTGCCTCAGTAGACAGAAATGACAAGAAGGTGAATGCTGGTGTTTCCTCCTATGAAAGCTCACATACTGCTGTCCCTACAGAAGCCTGCACCCCATGGCAGTTGGGAGGCTGTCCAGCCTCTCATTTGACACTTTCTATTGACTGTTGGGTAATTCAGCTGCATTTCCTTTGATCTGTCGGTAAAGAAAACCACTGTGCCACTTCCTAGGACACATTTAGGCTCTCATGAAAGTTCAACTTTGTTGGGACCAGGCAATATTATTATATACTATTCTCTTTTTTTTCCAAATCAAATTGAATTTATGAATAATAGGCCACTTGTTCTGTTATGATTTTAATTATAATTTCATTGTTTAACGTAGTCATTGGTTGTAGTCCTGGTTGTAAGATGTAGTGGCTGGGCAGAGAGGGCGACAAAGTGTTGGTATACAGATAGATGGTATATAGACATGGGTCTCTGGAAGGCCAAGGTTTACGTCCAAGGCAGGCTGTAGGTTATTATAATAACCAATGAGTTGGTCAATTCCTTGAAATTGTTTAGAAAATATTTTTTTCAACCTTCAGTTAAATGGTGATTTATTTAGACTGATGGGTTTCACCTCACAGAATAAGAGAACTTTTTATATCTATGTTAACTCATGGTGCCTTCGAAAAGCTGTTTTTTTCTGTTTTGTCTTTGTCTCCATCGTGTCTTCAAGACTAAAAACAAAAATATAAAGGATTTCAGAATGTCTTTAATGACCTTGTCGGGCGGGGATGCTATTAGATATTCATATACTGTGGTAGACATGACAAATAAAGACTTTCTCAATTGCCTACCAAAGACAGCACTCAGGCTCTTGTTGAATCTTATTCCTGTTAACCCTTGATCCTGTCTGTTTGTCACCCATAGACTATATGGTGCAGCATTTTTACACCATGGGGTTATGATCTAAAAGGAAAGAAGAAGAAAGATCCAGGAATGCCAAGACTGCTGTTTCGTACATGCTACATGCTTTACAAATGCTACGTATTGCGAATAACTGAGGTCAGAGAAGGCCTAGGCACCTGCACTGTTAACCGTCATTTTTACATAAATATACTGCAATGCACAAAGTGTATGTGGGATACATACAGTTGGTTTCCCAGCCCCTACCCCTCTGTCTAGTGATTCCTGTTTGTGATGCCATCTGGTGCTGCTGAATGATCGCTCTGAACTGATGAAAAATGCCACATGCTGCAGTCCCCCCCCACATCCCATATGAACATTGTTTGGGTTTATTCCTTTTTTTGTTTAATTCTTCCCCTTCCTATTTCTTTACTCTATTTTGAACACTAGTGCCAGATATACTTTCTAATTTGTGCAGAATGGCATAAGGTATTTGTATATTTGTTTTGCTAATTTGCTTTACAATATGCGTGTAAATGCATATCTAAAAAATAAAACGATGAACATTTATTTTTGTGTGTTTTTGTCATGCCTCAATGCTCAGACAAAATTGATGTTTGCGCACCGGTTGGCTTTCAGTTTTATTCAACTGCAATTTTCCATAACATAATATTTTCACAATCATTGTGTTTTGTAGGTAGGTATAGAGAAATAAACATTAATAAATTATTTATTTATCCCAGTTTTATTGATAAATAACCATTAAATCTTAACTCCTTAAAACACATTTTTACATCTCATTGCAAAGCTACTGAAATAGAATGGTAAAATCAAGCTGCTGGCCCACAACCCGTGAAGAACTGAACACATGCGGTTATTGCTTCAGGTACTCAGCTGTGAGCTTGTCTCCCTGAATTGAACATGGTACATTCACTTCATTTAGAGGTTGAAAAAGAACACAGTAACATTTGACAGAAAGTATTAAATGTCTTAAATATACTCCCTTGTGGAACGAACATCTGAAATTGGTACACTCAAAAACAAGATACTCTATCCAAAACCTGAAATCCAAAGGCACACATCTCACAAAGATGCTGCTTCACTCCAAATGTGCGCATGGCTGCATGTTTGAATGCATTAGGCTACTGTATAGATGGACATGTGCTTGACTGGGCCAGATTTGGTAAACAAATAAAGAACCACAGCATTTTCATACCTTCTGGTCATTTCCTAAGAAGGAAAGACGTGTTTACACACACTACAGTACTTGGTAGGCAATAGAATTACACAATGTTTATCCTGTAAATGTTCTTTTAGAAACATATTGAATTTGCAGAACAGCAATGGGCATTGACATACGACTGTAAGACTTAAACACGTTTAGAAGTTATGTGATACAATCAGGGTTTGACATAAATCTAAAGCAACTGCCACAATAAATTCACCTCCTTTTTTTTGCCAAATAATATTGTAATTTTAAAACTCCATGAACCCTAGATGAAGTGGTTTACCCTTTTATGCTTTATCCTAGCATGCATTTCTGGAATATCCTTCTGAATTTCAATATGATAATAGAGAGGACATTTACTGTGGTAGTAATCTTTTATGAATAAGCTCTGGACCTATCAGCTCAAAGAGTCAATTCTGTCAGAAAGCCTTTGTATGAGCTTCTGATGCCTTCTAGCTGTAGTCAGAATTTACTTTACCTCTATTTATTCTGGCCGTGTAAAACTCTTCAGTCAAGCAGCCCAGAAAGTAGTCATTCCTTGATATGGGTCTTTCTGCCTTTCATTGGGTCCCTACACCACATTTGCAGAAGGGTTTAGGGGCAACATTGGGGATATGAGCCTTGCCAGGGCAACTGCCTAAGTAGAATGCTTGCAGATATCTTGCACAGCTTATACATTGGCCCCTATGCACCAATACTCTCTGATAGCGGCTAATGGTTCTGAGCATTCTTATATACTGCCAGTCATCTAACACTAAAATGGGTACAAAAGTTTTTCAGCAAAAAGGTTTCAGAGAGAAAATACATGCTAATGGTAAAGCTCTGATATATCAAGAGAATGTAAAGAGAAAGAAAATGTTGTTTGGGTCCGTAATATTGCTCTCAGCACATTACGCAGCATCTGAATGGTGAACTTGTGCCCTTTGCATAGATCCTTATGTTACTGAGCTCATGCAGGCGGGCGCAGGCCAGCGATGGTCAGATAGTAGTGTAGTAGTACATGTTGGCCAGGTTCTGCACATCGTTCTTAGTGAACTCCTCACTGTCCACAGCAGACAGGTGGCCAAACAGTTGAGTCATTGGTCGACGCTCGCTCTTCTCCAACAGCATCAGTACAACCTGCACAACAACACAAATATGTGGGTCAAGCTTAGCTTTACAAACACCCAACACACTGAACATCAAATCAATCTCTGTTACAGGACAAGCATGGACGAATACAACAACAGAACAACAGAAGATCTTACCGAGAACCTGTCTGCTTTATGTAGGTGGTTTAGATATCGGTAGACTAGGTTAGGGTCCTTCTCTACGAGGTGTTTGTCGAGCGCTTGCATGATGAAGTGAATGGTGTGTCCGTCCAGCTGGTTGCTCAGATACAGGGGGAGAGTCTCAGGTGGGACAGAGCAGAGGAGGTCTGCACAGGCCGACGTATCGCCTTGGGAGCGGGCGGCGTTCAGGGATTGGCCAAACTCATAGGCGTTGGTGGGCTGAAGGTTCATGGGATTCTCTCCAGACGGGGTTGGGACCTCCACACCAGCTGCGGTCCTCCTGTCTCCTGTGTCTGTCGTGTCCTCATCACCATCAACCTGGAGGAGCAACAGAAGACACATAGTGACCACCTAGCCTAGTGACCACCTAGTGATCACCTAGCTGAAGCTTTGCAGCCCCAAATTGCCATCTATCCTCTCCACCATGACCTGAGACTGTGGAACGGCTTGCCGGAGGACTTGAGGGTGGCTGAGAGTGTGGATAGCTTTCAAAGAAAACTTACGAAACACACCTTTTTAGCCTGGCTTTTATCTCGTGTCTATGTCAACTTGCACTTTTACTCCTATCTTATCTTCTATTTCTTGTTTTATTCCTGGTTTTATTGTGTTATATTTCTTTTATTGTATCTTCTACCTGTTGTTTTATTGTATTGTAGTTTATTTATTTATGTTCAGCACTTGGATTCAATGCATGATTGATTGATATTCTACTGTATGCGTCTGCACAGCAGTTTAAGTTGAAAACTAGCACGTTCAGTCATTGTGAAATCACAGCAGTATTTTCACCCTGCACTGCCCTGCATACACCAGCTGACTCCTGTGAGAGACTCTCTTTTATTTCCATAAATCCTCCAACAGCCAAAGCTCAGAGCGTTGTGGGGGTGGCTGGCCTACCTCTGTGATGGGCACGCTCCTCCTGGCCTTGGCTGGGGAGGCTGCCAGGCTCTGCCTCAGGAGCACCGTCACCTCCTGCAGCTCCTTCTCAGCCTCCTGCACGTTGGGGTCCTGCTGCAGCACCTCCTGCAGGTCAGAACTGGACGCAAGGTAGTCCTGAATAAACACGCACACACACACACATGCACACACGCACACACGCACACACGCACACACACAAACACATGGTAGTTAGACCCACACCCAGTTTTGTTGTATAACCTAATACCTGAAAGCAGGCAGACAAATTGAAATGATGCCTTGTTTGAGTAGCTCTACAAACAGGTGCGTCAAGCGTAGATGGTAAGCTAGACAGTTTGATGGCTGAGCCCTGTGAAGAATCTAGCCTGTCTCTTACCTTGAGGCCTTTATTGGCCAAGGCCCGTCTGTAGAAGGCCTTTTTATTGGTTGGCTCCAGCTTCAGAGCTGAGTCACAGTCATGCTTGGCTTCAGCAAAATAATCCAGTTTCAGCAAACACAGGGCTCTGGAGGCAAGCACAGAAATGTCAATGGAATCACAGGGCATCCTTTCTACCCGCCAGAACAATGTCGTTCAATGGCTTCCTCAACGTTGCCAATGGCAGCTAACACAATATGCTCCTCCTTTGTTCTTCATGTTAACGGTCACCACCCACAGCAGTCTTTCCACACACAACTAAAACGTCTCGTCTTGACGAACCTGTCATTTCTCTGTGCTGACGACCACTCCTGATGTGTTTCTTGAGGGCAGGCGGCAGGCCTTTAGGCTACACGTTAACACCCTGACGCGGCTACGCACACAGCTCTTTATGCGGCACAGGACGTGTACACAAAGGCAGTAGTGACTCATGTCACGGTGAACAGCCCTTCCTCTGTACTCTGTCAACACTCCACCTTGCTATTGTGAGTGTGGGGAGGACAGGGGACAGAGAAAAGCCTCCCAGGAGAGACCAGGGAGCCACTGTTGCTGCTGCTGCTGCTGCATACCTTTCTAGGACAACATACGGGCGCTATAATTAGGGTCCTGACAGAAAGGGAAAACACAGAGTGGTTGAAATGAGCAGCAGCTGCTTCCTGTGAGGCAGACCCACTCTGTTTCCATCTCGGCCAACAATGTGGCTCGTTTGTCTCTTTCGCCGAGTGACGTCACGACTCAGGGCTTTGGCGGTCAGGGTTTTCCAACACGTGTGGGGGCGGACGGACAGACGTGGTGGAGGTGGCACGGGCCCTTACCTGTTGGTGTAGATAGAGCATTCGTCCGGCCTGAGCTTAAGGCATTCGCTGTACTTTTCCAGGGCGTCCTGGAACTGGCCTTTCTTCACAAAGTCGTTTCCTTGCTGTTTCATCGACGTGAAGCGTGCTTCTGCTTTTCTGGCTGAAGCGAAAGCAGAACAGCAGAGGCTATTGTCTCTAGTATGTCATATGGCTGCATCGTACTGGGTCGTGAGTCATCGAATAGCTGGATCTCACGCACACAGTACAAAAGGGAGGAACGGTTAGTTCCCAAAAGCAATCTCATTTTAACAACATAGAATTTGATGAGATTTACCAGGATATCTGACTCAAAAAGGAACCATCGTCTAATTCTGTCTCTCTTTATATATAAAGCAGTGGAAAAGCTATAGTCATCGGTCATTTGGACATGAGAATCCAGTCAGCAGTCAGTCACTGTGGGACAGTTAATCAATATGCTCACTGGTGTGTTCTGGGAAAAAGCTGGCAGCACCGTTCTTCCATTAACGAGAGTTAAAAATAACCGCTGTATGGCCTTGGTGCTCAGAGAGAAAGTGCTTGGTCAGGGAACAGTCAGCTGATGTAGCCTCTTACTGAAATGATACTATAGCACTCCAGCATCTCCTCTGCTATCGTGTGCTACGCTAGTACATTTTGGGACATTTAGCAGAGTAGTGACCCTAGTAGCGCATAATGAGGTTTGAAGGTTACAGCTCTGACCAGATGATGACTAATGGTGATGATGTGCTGTTTTATGTGTGTGAGTGTGTGTGAGTGTGTGTGTGTGTGTGAGTGCATGTGAGTGTGTGTGTGTGTGTGTGTGTGTCACACACACCTGCGTCCTGGGCTGCCCTCTCAGCGCGAGCCTCCAGCATCTGTGCACTAGGGGGCTCCTCTCTCCTGTGCTGCTGGGCTGCCAGGGGGACCAGAGGGATGTCCGGAAGCTTCTCTCTCCACTCTGTGCCGTCCTGCTCGATCAGCACCCGGGTGATCCTGAGGTAGAAACACACACGTTAGGATCAATACATACATAGACACAGACATGCACACGCGCGCGCGCGCACGCACGCACACACACACACAGACACACACACACACACACACACACACACACACACAGACACACAGACACACACACACACAGACACACAGACACACAGACACACACACACACACAGACAGACACACACACACACACACACACACACTGTTATCTATCTATTATATAAGTGAAAGGACACATAGGTGAACTAGAAATAGCTAGTTGCCGTAAGCTAGAGGACAGCAGGTCAATCTGTCCACTGCTAATCACTTGGCTGTTTGTCTGGAGACTGTCTTACTGAGCTAAGAGGGTCTGTGACAGTTTAAGTATTGGTTCTTTTGGTAATGCTTTATTCTACAGCCCCCTATTTATTTACCAGGTACTAAGTAATAATATGGTCAAATTGTATTACCTGATAACTACATATCAATAACACTTGTTTGAGATTCGTTAACTCAAGCACCACTCTGTATCAGGAAGTACCAGTGGTATTCAATTCTTTGACGCAAGGACCGGAAGGTATTACCACTATACTTCCTGTTAAAACCGGTTTAGTGCTGTCTTAAACTGGGCTGTAAAGTGTCGTACTGATTTACTATCACTTAACACGGCTGTGTGGACCCATGCCAGAGTTCACCCGTCTGACTGCATACATAACATTCCCAGCTAAGACCGCCAATACCAAGATGTTTAACTAGCTAAACAGGGGGTAAAGGTGAGGGCACTCACCTGTTGACACTGTCATGGGCGGCTTGCACCCCTATGTCTATCTGCAGTACTGTCTTGTAATCCACGTAGGCCAACCGGTAGCGCTCCATCGTATCATAAGCCATGGCTCTGCGCAGGAGGGGCTTGAGGGAGAAGGGCTGGAGCTCCAAGGCTCTGGTAAAAATAGAACAGAGGAGAGGACAGGATCAGGCCTGCATCTCTACTGCCTGTCTGAGAACACTCAAACCACACCCCGGGTGTGTGTGTGTGTGTGTGTGTGTGTGTGTGTATGTGTATGTGTGTATCACACTTAATCCTGCCTCTTTGACCTAAATTACTTTGAAGCTGATTCTCATTTCAACAGGCAAGACTGTGTTGTTATACACTTGCATGTTCTGTGTTCATGTTCTGTGTGTTCTCATGTTTTCCAGTAGACCACACGCTCCGCTGCTCTTCTAATTATCATTGAATTTTTTTTAGAGAAAATAATAGGTTAAGAGAGTTATGTCAAATGTATAACTGCCTTTCACAGGCCTATTTTTAAACCCTGTCCAACAGACGCTAAATCAAACCTCCCTGGCAATTTGTGAGAATAAGGCAACATATTACAAAATATGAAGCAAACCCATGATCTTAATAATCTCTTGAACCGTAAGATTTCTACACATACAAGCATAAACCAGTGCTGGGTGGTGGTGTACTCTGATCTCGGTGGCCCACCCATCTCACTTGGGAAAGAGTCAAGTCATGTTGAGCCACTGAGCCAATGGATGAATCAGCTGCAGACCTGGCGCTAGTCTCTCTGTGGTACAGAGACCATCCCTTCCCTCAGGCACAAGCTCTTCACCAGAAGTAAACAACGACGCAGCCTAATGAGGATGTGTGTTTTCTAGTGTGGTCAGTTTCAGTTGACATTTTGGGGATTTTTTTTATACAAAGTAATGTTCATGAGAAAGTTGACAGACGTGTCAACTGTATTGGAGTGTGTGGTGGTCAGGGTTAGGCTACCCCAAATGACACCGTTACCCTCTCTGTACCTGTTGCGTTGGGTGTGGTAAATGAATCGAGCCATTTCATAAATAGATAAAGAGAGACCGTGTCCCGTCTTGTATGGGGTAGACAGAACGCTCCAGGGTCTCTCACCTTGTGCAGTCCTGTACACAGTCTGAGCAGTTTCCATCTTTCAGGTAGCAGGCAGCTCTGTTGGAGTACAGGATACACAGGTCCTCCGGGCTGTCGAGCCCTACAAAACACAAAAGCACAAACAGACATTATACAAGAGGCACAACTCAAAGGCAGGCTAAGTGGGGTTTGACATCCTCAAGGAAAGCCTCTTGCGTGTTCTGAATCCTTTATTATGTTGTAAGGATAAAGAGGGCTTGTGGTTTAATGTATCCTCTGTATAAGATTGAGCATGTGGAAGCTTGTTAAATGCAGAGGAAAAGGGTTTTTAATGAGAATCTGTGTTTTTTTTTTTACTTGAAAGGCTGAAAGAGTTCCAAAGGCAGATCCCGACCCTGTCTGGAAAGTGGAAATGTGCACTTGCTCTAGTCTGTAATATTAGTTACAGAGTTAATGAGTTTGCATTCTCAAGGAGCTTGAAGCTACGCAGTACGTTTAAAATGTTTATTTTCCTTCTTGGAGCGTCAGATTCACTAGGCCTGATTCATTCAAAGCTGAATGCCTGCATAGATTTGTTGTTGTTGCAAATGTTTTACTCACACAACTGTAGGTGAACTCTAGACATTCAATTAAGTCATAAAACAATCTATCTGCCCAAGGTTCACAAATGTAGGCTGTCTACCAGGGAGACATTTTACATGTCTACTGGATCAGGCAGCTGTAGTACTTTGGTTGATAACACGAGGAGTGGAAAGGCCATTCTCTCAATCACTGTAGGGACAAAGAGCCACTCAGACCCATCCTAACAACTAACTTCCTGTGGTGAGAAAGGAACTCTAGTCATGCGATGGGGAATGTGTGACGTTCAACTACTCTCTTCCTTTCACTTTCTCTCTCATAGACAGAGCTGGTACGGTACTTTATGATACATATACAATCAGATTATTGACAATGGTGATATACAAATGTGGTCGTATACAGATAATATGTGATGATATATAATACGGTGTGTAAGTACAGGCCTCAGTCTATCAAGACTGCAGTTGTCAGTCACTTTTCACAGAGATGACAGAGTCTGCTGCGGCCTGACTGATGTGGCTGGGGAGAGGAGAGTGGGTGGCTCTGGCCCTGGCAGCAGATTTACAACTGCAGTTACCGGGATTCAATTTCACAGTGAGTGGTCAGAAGTCACATGACCTCAAAAGACCTGAGCTGAGAGGCTTAACTCGAGGCATAAGCTAAGACAGAGACACGGCAAAAGAACGGGCATTGTGATGCGTCACACACACACACACACACACACACACACACACACACACACACACACACACACACACACACACACACTGCATCTAGACGTTACAGAGAACATAAATACTGTATGAATTCAAATCATATCACGCTGAATAGGTAAACGCTGATGTTATGACTTGTACAGCCTTTATGGTGTGACACGGCAGTGGGAACAACATAGTGCTGTTTGCCTGCGAGCTTCAGTATCACAGTATCATCAGCTGACCTTTGGTTCGCTGTTTCAATGGTATTATTACCATAAACAATGTAGTACACTTAAACTCCTGTGGGTCAGAAGAGAGAAGTGGAGTGAAGAGCTTGTGAACTGATGTTAGAGTCTAGATTTAAAATAATATATTATTTGGGGGGATATCTATGCAAATGTGTGAGGTGGAAGCATGACCACACAGATCTGACTGGAATTACACACTACAACATACATCACAACAACAACAACAACAACAACAACAACAACAACAACAACAACAACAACAACACAGGTACTATGGATTACATCACAACAACAGGGGGGCTATTCCTATAAAACAATCGGTGGAGTAAGACAAAAGCCAGCAACAGCAGCAGAATAAACAAAGCTTACCTGATTCTGTGAAGCCGGTGATGGCTTGAGAATATTTGTCCAGTGCATCAGTAAACTGTCCTGTCTTAAATAAGAGGTTTCCTTCGTTTTTGAGCCGGGCCAGAGGTGGGGGCAGAGCCCCGGAGGGGGCGTCAAGGTTGCTTCCGTCACCGCCACCGGCCCCGGCTGCCTGAGAAGAGCCACTCTTGCCTCCCTGGCTTCCGTTGGCCAGCTCCTTCTCCCCCTTAGGCTCCTGTGCCACTCTGTACTTCTCTGAGGTGCCTCCTTTGCCTCGCGAGTGGCCGTGTGAGTTGGCGGCCTCCGTCTGTGGGGCCCCTTCTCCTCTGCCGTGGGGCTTTTTCTGCGCATTCCCCATGTCTCCCCTCTCGGCAGGAGCAGCGGCGCTCTCCCCTCCCACAGCCTGACTAGGATCAACCGGACGAGCTGTGTGAAAGAGAGGACACGCCCACAGGACCCAGTCAGCAGTTACATCACAGTGGGGGAAGGGAGGGGAGGTTGATGCAAAGCCACTTGAAAGGGAGTTCCAGGAAGCCACACTAAACAGCAATGATGCAGGAGTGGGGGTGGGGCGCAGAACAAGCACGGCACACACTCTGTGTTAACGTCCTGTTACTGAAGCTAGGGGTGATTCCTCTGTGCCGTGGCTATGATAGTAGGCTATGTTATGGAGCTGAAATTGATCAAAAGTGCTCTTTGAGGCCTCTGAAAGCATCTACACACCATTAGCATGAGAGATTGTACTGGTGGATTAAAGGACAAATCCTACGTCAGGCGCTTATAATGGGGGATTAAATGACCAAAGCAGAACCAAACAGACATGTACTTCCTTGTTTAAAAACCCCCATTCCTTGTGTTTTTGGAAAAGAGGCTGTTAGCCCTGGATGGGTGTTACTCAATCCCTGGTTGGGCAACCATCACCTAGTCAGCAGACTAAGGAGCAGTAAATGGTTGTCACCCACCAGCCACCAATAGCTGTAGGATAACAAGCTCTTTGTTTGGTTGGCAGTCTGGTTGGCTTGTTGGGATCAGTCACAACATCTTAGCTTATTAAGGGCTTGTTGGTCTATCTCTAAAAGAGGACAAAGAGAACACCTAATAGATAGATACGTAGATAGATAGATAGATAGATATGCAGATAGATAGATAGATATGTAGATAGATAGATAGATACGTAGATAGATAGATAGATAGCTAGATAGATACGTAGATAGATACGTAGATAGATAGATACGTAGATAGATAGATAGATACGTAGATAGATAGATAGATAGATACGTAGATAGATAGATAGATAGATACGTAGATAGATAGATAGATACATAGATAGATAGATACGTAGATAGATAGATAGATACGTAGATAGATAGACTTTATTTGTCATTGCTACAGTACAGGTACCAAACAACGAAATTTAGGAGGGGAGGCTCCCCTGGTGTTTAGGAAAGGAAAAAGAAACACATTTTGGAAAAAGCATAGATGCATAAAATCACAAGAAGGTAAGATAGATAGATACGTAGATAGATAGATAGATAGATACAGTAGATAGATAGATACGTAGATAGATAGATAGATAGATACGTAGATAGATAGATACAGTAGATAGATAGATACAGTAGATAGATAGATAGATACGTAGATAGATAGATAGATAGATACGTAGATAGATAGATACGTAGATAGATAGATAGATACGTAGATAGATAGATAGATAGACAGATAGATAGATAGATACGTAGATAGATAGATAAGATAGTTCAGGTACTCAGGAATTCAGTTCTCTGTTCTGACTCTCAAAAAAGCCATATGGTGTTAACATGACTATATATTAATATTAATAAATGACCATTAATAATTTTTTCTCCCTCCCTCATTCCAATGACTGGTTTTGAAAATGTTCTGTCTGTTAGGAGAAAAAATGCTGTGAGTCGACTTGGTTTTCTGAGTGTTGAATAATAGATCATCTGCATAACATGTTTTATATATGAGTTTGACTTGATATTCGCTGATTATTAAAGTATATATCCTGTAAAGTGGAATATTGCAACCAAATTGCCATATCATAGGCACATATTAATTATTTGAGGACCCCATCAGCTCACTGAGTACTGGATTGATGTGTTGTTGTAAGAGGTTGTGCAATCTCACTGAGCGTTTTAAGCTAAGAGGGTTGGTACAATCACTCACCGTTCTGCTTTGCCTCCTTCTCATCATCCTCGTCATCCTCTTCTACTTCCTGTATCAGGATCTTCTTGTGTTCAACTGGCTTCTCTTGTGAACCTTCGTTTATCTTCTTATCCACTTCAATCAGAAGTTTCTGTTGGCCAGGTTGTAAGGTGAATTGAAAAGCAAAAAGTATCTAAATACATGTTTCTAGTTTCTCTTTCAAACATTGTCACATATTTTAAAGATCAATGAGATGCAAGGTAAAAGATGCAGCAGGTGCATGACAATTACCGTAGTCCCAAATCTATTAATCTGAAGTTCCTGTACTGTATCATATCTGAATTATATTATTGTATACTGTATGATATTGCATTTCATCTCATTGTAACCTGCACAGAATTTTGCATTACTGTTCTACTGGAGTACGACTGATCCCGCTGTAGATACCATCACTTTATCACTTTATTCTACTTTTTAGTTGATTTGATTAATTATCTTACTTATTTTACTTTATTCTATTATTGTTGATATTGTATTCTGCTGCAATGCCAATGTCGAAGAACCTGAACCTAAGAATTTGACTCTGTGTACCCATACATTAGATATAATAAAAGCAATTCGGATTCTATTAAATGAACACATTCATAGATTTAAAGGGGCAATCTGAGATTGGTACATCAAAAAATGTTTTACGTTTTAATGGTATATAAAATGAATGATGAATGGTATATAGCCATTAAATTCTTGAAGAATATAACGTATGCATGCCTATCACTTATTCATCAAAACACTGTATTCAAAACATGGTTAACAATCTCATGGATGGTCAGTTGTTGCATCCGTAGCTTTGTCTATGAGAGATGTTTCATCCCTCAACTGTGGTGGGAAGAAAGCTTTGTTGTTGTTTGATTCCCAGATTGCCCCTTTGAGTGTTCTTTGGAAAAGAACAAACAACATAAAATGTGTATCTATTGTATTAATATAATGTCAGCCAACTACAGTGACCTCTATTGAAGAAACAGAGGTACTGATGCTGTCAATAACGCCGGACTCACAGTGGCCGTCATATTTAGTGGTTCATCTCGAAGCACGTTCCTCAGGTCTTCTGCCGCCATCTGGAAGTTGCCAAGCTGCTTCTGCACTGTGCCACGGCGCAGCAGAGCTGAAAAAACATGCAATATCACAACCGCTGTAAGAACATAACATGAGGTGAGGCCCTCAATACGGAACATTGATACATTAGTATATTGATGACCATGGTCTGTATGTGGGGAGCAGTACCTTTGATGTTACTTGGCTCCAGCTCCAACACCCTCTGACAGTCATTCAGTGCACTGTGCCAACGCTGGAGTTTGATCTCTGCTTGGGCTCTGTTGTTGTATGCAGCTATGGTTGGAATGACTGCCAGACTCCTGTAATGAACGGACAATAGAGACAGGCCTCCTTGAACACTTATGGTTAAGACATCGGAATTCAACCCTTTGACTATGCATTATCATGCACTGTGCAATGATGATCAGTAAATCCTTAAGGGTCTGACCTTGTATAGTATGCCACTGCTTCTTCAAAGTCGTTTGCCTTGAAAGCCTCATTGCCCTTGTCCTTCTCTCGATTGGCACGGATTACTTTCTCCTGGTCCGTCAATGCTAAAAAACCCAGTTGTTAGATGTTAACCTAACTGAGCATGGAAAGCAGTCATAAGAAAATAAGGTTTCCACAGATTTGTTTTACCTGTAGTGTCGATTTTGCACTTGATTTTGGAATGGCCAGTGTTTATATTTGTGGAGGAATCGTTTTTTGTTACATTCCCATCAATTTCAGCACATTCCTTGTCAACATCAAACCTGTAAATACATGAGAAGAAAGGTGAATACCTTCACACTGTTGAGGTGTTTCCAGTGTTTTTATGCAACAACATTTCAACCACTCTCCTTGTCCTAAAACTTGCTTTTCATTTGTCATTATTACTGTACACCCTGAACTGATGAAATATGGATTTGATACATACATACATACATACATAAACCACCCGCAACTATTACCCTTTTCAGCACCCAATACTCAGTTTAAAATAGAAAAAAGATGCCGTAACTCACTTATCCCATTCTTTATAATCACGGGGAAGAACATTCTTGGAATGTTTCTTCTGTCCATTTGAAACAGCAGTCTGCAACACAAGTCATTGTTGATTCCAGACAATGGACATTGTTTTTCCCTCTGTCATAGAAAACTGAATTTGACTATTTGTTAGTTGGAAATACTTTACCCGACTGAGAGAAACTGAGCAATTCGAGCCACGCACTGGGGGAACATTTTCATCATCATGAAATAATGATTGCTGCTGTTTCAGTTCAATTTCACTACGTTTGGCCTCTCTCTCCCACATCTGTGAAAGTGAAACAGTAAAGTGGATAATGATAGTCTGCTTGACTTTTTTGACAAGGGTAATTCATTGCCGATGCCTATAGTGTAAAGCACCTTCAGCTCCTCTGTGATGTGGCTCCATTCATCTTTGGAGAAGCTGGCTGCTGTGGCTGCGGGGGTCTCCTTTCGAAGGGCCCGACTCCTGGGCTCCCGTCTCTCCAGATGACTCTCACAGAACTGAATCAGATGTGGATAAATCCCCTCCTTCCCAGATCTGTGATACGACGGTTGGCACAAAACACAAAGGCATTCACTGGAACTTTAGAAAAACATACTGTATCTAACTATTCTAGCTACTCCTGAGGTTCTGAATAGAAGGCGCACACGTGTTTCACTATAACTGCTCCCGAAGGTGTTCTTCTGTTAACACCAAGCAACCCACGATTCTGATACTGATGTTCTTTATGTTGTGTGCACACCTGACCGTACACACAAACACCGTGAAAAACTGCAATGTGAAATAAAGTATTGATTAGGCCTACACAATGAAACCAAAATGAGGCTACGTCGGGTAGGCTACCCACTCAACCTATTAACCACCTCTTTAGCTAGCATGGCGTTCCGACATCACATACACGTGAGAAATTACTTGAGAACACGGCAAATCAAAATGCACAGTCAAACAGTAACAAACAAAACAACGACATACCGTGTGCGCCTTCTATTCAGAACCTCAGGAGTAGCTAGAATAGTTATATACAGTCTTAAACATCAAACTTCTCTTCAGACAGTGACGGAAACCCTTTCACGTTCAGCTTCTGTTAATGCGCATCTAGTTTTATCGCGTGACCACACAGGTGTCGTCAACACCTCACAATTACAAAGTTTAGATAAACAAAATAAAACAATAATTGTACAACAATAACAATTTCCTTACATATAATAACATATACATTTCTATATTTGATCTTTTTACATTTAAGAAAATAAGAAAATGGATTCTTTACTATGACAGTTACAATATTTTTTTTTACAATTGATCGTTAGGCCTAGTTTTTTTTTTTGACTGTTGAATTCAGTGAATTCAAACCACACAGTATTTCCCACATTCAAAAGTTCACTTCTTTGTCTCTTAATAACTTACCTCAGCACCCTCAAAATGTTTTCCAGGTACTTCACATCAGTGCATTTCTCAATGTACTCATAATCCAGATGTTCCACTGGAACTGTCTCTTTAGTTGACACCTCTTCTTGGTTCAGAAGTGAGGACACAGTCTCAGCGCTCATAGCTAGATAGGATAGTCATTCATCAATATATATTATATACAGCTTACTTAGTGGCAACACGTTTACAAATGTAGCCAGCTTGTTGCCAATAAATGCTAAAGATGCTAATTTAGGCAGGCTTGATAAACAACTAGTAGCTAGCTAGCTACATCAAATAGTGAGTGAAGACATCGTTGATTAACTTAGCTTTGTTAGTGAACTTACCTCTAATCTGTCTGATTTCAGCTGTTAGTTAGTATCACGAAAATACTACTCTCAGTAGAGAAAAGTAATAGTTGTATTCAGGACATTGGATACAGCACATCGCTATCCGACCTGTTTCAGTAGCAGCGACGGAAACACACACAGCTACACGCTTTGAGTTGCTATGGTAACCAGAGAAACTGCAGCGCGTGAATATTGCGGAGACTCCCTTAAACGAGTTATTTTGCAGCTGTTAATTAATGCTTATTTATTTGTTTCATGAACTAGCGGTAACTAACGTGATTAGTTTACATCTCATCTTTACCTTTAAAAAAAACATGTTGATGAAGAGTGTTTTCATTTTGACACGGCCGGAAACACGTGACACTGGCCAATCAGGATCAGGCTGATATGCACCAAATTTGAAACGTGGCTACGAGCCGTCTGTTAACATCTAACATCTACCAGCCGAACCACAACACCGAGTCAGGACAGGAGAGAAGGCGTGGGACACGAGAGGACTTTCTGAAATGAGCCCAAGCCGTACCTTTTAATTTCCCTGGTGACTAAAAGTAAGTTAACATTATATATTCTCAAAATCACTCGAACGTATTCCAGCCTGTATGTATGCGTCATGACTTGAACCCTCACCAGGTGGCTGGCCGAGATAATAACACCGTTGCATTGTGTTAATGTGTAATGGTGTCCGTTGGCTTGCTAGTGTGGTAAGTAAGCCACCGAACCAGCCAGAGTGTGGATTAATAATGAGCCTCCAGGGAAACAAACATGTTTAGCTTCTCCAGTCCAGGGGTGGAGTTTGCCTGAAGCTTTTGGCGGCCACACCGAGGGGTTTGAGCGGGCGAATGGCAGCGATGGGAGTCATGGAGATGTGAGAGGCAATGGCGGAACATTCAAAACCAGACGAGGGGATTTAAAATGATAATTGACAGCAGCACGCGACCACGTAGCAACGATGCTCTGTTATAACAACATATATATAACAATATATCAACCTGCTGCTAACTAGCTCTCTTTCACAAAGTTTGGAATACTCGCGTTGAAGACACTGAAAAACAGTCATCACTTTCAGTTTATTTTAAATAACAATTGGCTGGATAGCTTCTATATCCGTTTTTCTTCGCCGGCTCTGTTCATAACGGTAATTTGGCAATATTAGCTAGCTAGCTAGCTCTACATACTGCTATTGTTGTGGAGAATGAGTTGTACCAGCACACTTGCTCAATAGATAGCTACTGTTACTGTATGATAGTGGTAGAGTTAAGTTGAATAGCTTGTCTGGTAGGTAGTTGACTAAGAGCAAATTCTTGGGCAAGTGATTTGCAGCTTGATTATTGTGGCTAATACTAGCCTGTTTTTTCACCTTCTTTTTCCTCTTTCCCACAGATCATTTGGAGTGACCCTGCCACTTGCTGAATATAGCAAAAAACCGGAGGTGGAGGATGGCACACAGCTTTGGGTCAGATGCTTATTTACAGAGGCGCAAAGACCAGCACCATAGGTCTTACCACGACAGTGGGTACCTGGACAGCCCGAGGATGCAGAGTGGAGACAAATTTGAGTCATCTAAGTCTTTTTGTGTCGATGAGCTTCATGAAACACCTAAAGAGAACATCTCTCAAAAACTCAGCTGGACTCGCTCACCCAAAAAGGATAGAGTTAAAGAGCATGTCAGGTGTCCCGAAAAGGATCTCAAGAAGGAGAATGGTTGGTGTGAAACTCCTAAAGTTTCCAAAAGTAATGCCTCATTAAGGCGGCGTCTTATTTGTAATATGAACTCCCAAACGCCATGTACGAAAGTAATAGACTTTTCAGCAATTGCACAATCCGAGCACCGCTCCAATACTTTCTTTGACTCTCCTGATTCTATTTTAAGTGGAGCTTTGGCTACAAGCACTTTAAAACCTGAAGATTTGCTGTTGTCCAATAGGAAACGGCGCCTCATGTTCTCTCATGTGAAAACCTCAACACGTGAAGATGGAAAATGCAATGTTAATGACCCCGTCTTTGATAGAAAGTCCTCTGCGTCTCTCTCAGATGGAGACCTCGATGAGAGCATCATCTCTTCCGACTGCCTTGTCACAGAAATGCTTGAGACCCCACGTTATAGAAAATCCATGCCTTCTGTGAAGGAAAACTTTCAAACACCAGATAATAATGTGGCAGCATACTGCTCTGACAGTTTGAGTGTCTTAAGCACACCCTCATTCACACATACTCCAAAACATGAGAGATATCCATCTGAGGACAGTGGCTTCAGCACTCTGGCTCTTGATAAATCTCAGGATTCCTCTGTGGATAATGATGGCTCTTTCCAGGAGCTTGTGTCTTCTGCGTCCAGGAGCAGGGAGACCCCAAGGCTGGCGGAGATGAAGAGAAGGGCCAGGCTAGAGCGCCAGCGCAGGCTCTCTACGCTTAAAGAGGGGAGCTCTCAATCCGAGGAGGATGTCAGAAATGCCAAAGCAGGACACAGAGATAAGAGTATGACAGGCAAGGGGCAGCAAATCCTTTCTAAGGAAGATGAAGTCTTTCTAGAGGTAACTCCAATTAGAACCACCACTTTTAAGCTCGAGGACCTCTCCTTGACACCAGCTCTGCAAATGGTTCATGCCATGTGCCTGAGAAGTGCCAGGATGTTGCCAGAGGAGACCAGCCTTGATGAGTTGCTGAGGGCAACAGCGAAGCCAGCACCATTCAGAACTACCATGCCCTTAGCTGGACTGATTGGGAGGAAGATTGGCCTGGGGAAGGTAGACATCTCTACAGAGCTGAAGAAGAGAAACCTGAGACACATCTTGGCCATGATACTAAATCAACTATCCCCTGAAGATGTATATAGGTGGGTATTTTTGATGGATGGTCAAAAAGCTGTCTATAAACCTACACACACCATTTTTATGAAATTCTTACACATTGTATGCTTCACAGATTTGGTCAGGTGTCCAAGTCCTGGAATGAAATAATTCTGCAAGACAAGATGGCCTCCCGCAGGAGAAGACTTCACCTGAAAGAAGCGAAGGCTGCGCTTGAGGTGAGGAAACCACCTGTCATGGTTCCACAAGGATGAAGAAAACCATAACTTTTTAATGTTTGTATGGCTGTCTTTACTGACACATTTCTTCTCCTTGTTTTGTGCTGCAGCTTGGCACTGCAGTTCATGTACCTGATGCAGAGACCAGGCTGTGTCTGCTGAGCAGGTCTGCCCTGAGATCTGTCCAGGCCCAGTCGAGGACCCCTGGCAGTACCCCGCAGTCAGGGAAAAGCACTTTAACCCCAACCCAACACTCGGGCAGTAAACGAGATGAGTTTCTACTGGTGAGCATACTTTATACTACATGTTATGAATGAATGAATGAATGGACTTTATTGTCATTGCTACAGTACAGGTACCAAACAACTTGGCCTGTTTTATTTGAGGGATTTGAGGGATTTTATTTGAGGGATTTGTGTGTAACCTTAATAGCGAACAATTCTCTATAAAGACAATCTATCTAATTGTTTTTCCCCGTCTAGGTGGCCAAAACACTGTTCAACGATGAATGCCTCAAGGCATGCCCTCTATGTAAGCATCCTGGAAGATGTCGCCCCATGAAGAGGGAAGGTGTCTGTAGCAACCCTGACTGTGGTTTCCAATTTTGCACTGCATGCCTCTGTGCCTTCCATGGGTCCAAAGAGTGTGGTAGCCAGTCTGGCAGTCGCCGTAGCAAGAAGGATGTGCTTCCCGGAAGTGCTCAGAGTAAGCGTAACGTGAGGAGATTGTGAGTGTGTGTACACATCATGGAAATGATTCAGTCTTTTACATGTTTTTAATTATTGATATGGGAGGAACTGTGCCAGTAGCTGCAATCAAAGACATTGGCTACTGTGAAAGCTCTTCCTTGCACAAATTGATGTACAGAATGTTTTTCTACCCACTTGATTTTCAAGGTTTTATCAATGTATCTTTGTATATATTCTTTTTCAATCCTGTACAGCTGTACATATTTTTTTTTTAAATCTTAATAAAGTTTTTTTAATAAAGCTTTTCTTTGTCTGTTTTTCTCAGTCAAGATTGTGGATGGAACCCTCTGTGTGCAGTTTGCAAATAGTTATTAACCATATAGCGCCATCTACTGGTTAAAGTCATACATTATTGTACTACGAGTACCGGTAGTTTACCTATTGTTTCAATGTGTTAGATTGACCCAGAAAGTGTAAATGTTGTTACTCATCAAATGTTATTCATTTTTATACATTTTGGGAGAAGCAAGACAATTATTTTCTCTCTTATTTCGTCCTAAAGTGGCAGTCTTAGTTATTTTCAGCCCCAGGAGTTTACTGGTTCATCCTTTGTCATGTGATTGAGTTCACTTCCATAGCAACCTGTCTGTAATTACACTCACAGGCTTTGTTGTCTGGCTGGTTGGTCAGAGGAGTGTTCAAATGTTCCTGAGTGTTGTATAGTCAGCTTTGTAGTAGTTCAGTTGTATGGTCAGCTTTGTAGTATTTATCAAGTAAAGAATGTGGGGCAAGATTACTGCAGGTGAGACACCAGAGTGGTAACTATAGAAACTTAATTAATTCATAACTTTTCTTCAGCATGGTGAGAACATAATCAGCTGTTTTCACAGACAAGGTTTAAGCCTAGTCCTGGACTAAATCACACTTTCAATGTAAAATCTCCATTTAAACTTTTTTAGTCTAGGAGGCTTAAGCCTTGTCTGTGAAACTGGCCCTGAATGTCTTTGTTTTCCAACAGATGCCCCGTACCTTACCATCGACAATTTTGTGAGTAATCTAGACCTTATTTACTGTGACAACCGTTGTATAGAAGCATATGTAACTTTAACACTTACTGTGTAAACTGCAAACTTTATTTTATTGGGTTTTGGAACTTCATGGATTTTTTTTCTCTAGTGCAACAAATTGAGTACTGTTGTTAGTCTTATGTTAATGTTACATGTCTACAGGAGGACTACTTGGTGTCTGATGATGAACTGGTGCACTTCTTTAATGAGTTCTTGAATCTTCCGGTAAAGTGAAGCTAATGTGAAATCCAACTTTGGTATATCATTAACTTGAGGGTTTTTTTCCACTGTGGATGGCTGTCTAAGCCTCTCAATAATCTTTAAAGTTGCTAATTGCTTGACTTCACTGCCTTTGTGTTTTAATAGATTAAATCATTGAAGAAAAGGAATATTATTTAGTAAAAATGTTATTTTATTTCTAAACAGTCATTCCTTGAAACTCTAATCTACAACAAAGACACTGGAGTGTTTGAGGTGGTCAGTGACAAGGCCGAGTCTCTCTCTAGGAAGATCAGATCAGCCCTGCTCTGCTCGAAATCAACAACCTTCACTGACCCTGCAGAGCTGGGCCTAAGCCCCATGGTTGATAACCATTACAGTGTTGTTGTAAGTCATATAAGTCAGTGTCCTGTGTTCATTCAAAGTCGTTTATTTATGTATTTAGAAATTAATTCAAGTTTCTCAGAAGCGGACACAACATTTAGAGTTGATTATGAAAGTAAACATTTGCTTTAGTCGTGGCCTGTTTTCATCATTTAACAGGATGAGAAGAAAAAAAAACATGTATTTTATTGTCTCAACAGTGCTTGGACAGAGAACAAGGAGTGCAATGGATCTTAGAAGAAAGGCTAACATTGTTTATTCAAAGCGATTGCTACTTCGAGTACAGGTGATCATACCTAATGCCTTTGTAATGACAATGCCGTGTATGCTGCCTTTCATGAGAGGATTTTAAATGTGCTACTATTTAATTTATTTAATATATATTATCCAAATCTCTTGTACTTTCTATATGACTTGTAGTCAAATGTAATCAGCAGGGGCATGTATTTAACCTGTCTCTTGATAACACGGCTCTTGCTCTGCAGGTTCCAACTTGATCTGTCTTTGTTTCTGTTTGTCTCTGTTTACTTTGATCTCCCGGCAAACACAGGAAAGTTTGCTTAATGGATGTGATGGACAGGGAAGTAAAAAAGAAACAAAGCTGGTGTAAAGAGGTTTTGAGGGGACTGGAGTCCCCAAATGATCATTAGATATTCAAACAACAGTTTGAACCTGATTGGGTTGGGTTGCACCTCACAATCCCAATACTCTTTCCCTGCTCACCTACCTAATGCTGCATTTAATCACCCCTGTGGCTAGTGTGCTATCTATCTGCTCAGATCAGGTGACTGACCCACACTGCAAAGTCATTGCAAAGTCATTCAGTGGTAGATTAAAGGTACACATTCATAGACAGTGATACTCTATATATCTCTGCTGATTGGTGTTCTCTCACAGGAAGCATTGGAATGCTTTTCCCTTGGATCTTAGATCAGCGGGTCAGCGGGTCTCGGTCGAGGCTTTTAAAAAACAGCTAAAGACTGTCCTGTATAGACAGGCTTTTGGCTAACCCCAAAAGCCTGTCTTTCTGTGTCCTGTTGATATTGTTGTACACTTGTTTGTTACTTGTTCTTATTTTCACTTGCCTATTTTAACCTGCTATGACTTTTGCTCTTTTATTATGTTCTTGTATATGTAAAGCACTTTGTGACCGCTGGTCTGGGATAGGTGCTATAGAAATAAATTGTACTTACTTACTTACAGGTTAGCAAAGTTGCTCTCTCAGTGGGACCCTCATAGCCGGAGTCAAAAGGAAGACGCTGACTGCACAGTTACCAGAGAGCCTCGCTCTCCCTCCCCAGTGAATGATGAGAGTGATGCTCAAATGAAACTCTTATATGTGTCTCTGGATCAGGTAAAACAAAAAAAAAAGAAGCTGTTTGTTTCCTCTCATCCCTGCCATTGTACACTGCCATATGACTTCAACCATGGTTTGTTGTGCTCTGTGCCTGCAGGCCTCAGTGACCGACATGTTGACCATGGCCAAGGAAGAGCAGCCCGCTCTCTGTACACAGTCTGTGAGAACCACAGTGTGCTCCCTCATGCATGGACGTCTATGTTCCCCAAGAGAACAGACTACAATCAACTCAAATAATGCTAAGACATTCCCACAAACGGCTGCTTCCTCTGGCCAGGGGGGACAGACGAGTCACCATGACTCAGCCTGCCTTGACTGTATTCCTGCCTCCTCTTCCTACGCCCTCTCCTCCTCCTCCTCCTCCTCCTCCTCCTCCTCACTCCTCGACTGTGAGAGCTCCCAGGAGCCCCAGAGCCCTCAGCAGGAGGTGATCGTCTACCTCACGGAGGCAGGACTAGAACCGTGTCACAGGGACTCTATTTCCCCCTGGAGTCCCTCTGCCAACAGTCCAGTAGTAGAACACCTGGCTGCCAGTCTGGCGGAGCGGGTGCTTAGAGATGTGGTGACCGAGCTAGACGCCAGTCCTAGTCAGGCTACCTCTAACTCCAGCTCCAGTCTGTCACAGCAAAGGGCACACACAGATCACACAGGTTCTGACATACAGAGCCCCTGTGAGGGATACCCAGCCAGCAAGCATGGCAGACAGAAGGAGGAGGAGAGCGGGGGTTCAAACCAGGAGAATGACCGTGAAATTGGTTTCCGTGGCGGCAGTAAACATGGCAGTAGACTGCGAGGCCTTCAGGAGTTCAAGGACTTTTTACGGGGAACCCCAGGCGAGAAGCTGCTCTGTCTGTGGATGGACATAGAGAGACTCAAGACTATACAGGACGGCAAGAGTAAAAACAGGTAGCCTTTTCATGTTCACATACTGTCTTTGTGCCACATAGATTATTGATAATTTCTTGTTTCCCCTTTAAAAAAAAAAAACTGAAGATACAGTGAGCCCCCCCCTTGTTGTCTGTGCTAGACATTTGATTCAGATGAGGAGCCGGTACCTGCTGAGCAGTGGCGAGGGCAGCCTGAGTGTGGAGCTGCTGTCCAGACTGGGTCTATCTACCACCCCCTGCTGGAGGGAGGAGAAACTGCGTGGAATACAGCTCTCTGTAACAGAGGCCCTGCTCTTCTACTGGTGAGGTTTGGGGGTACTGCAGACCCCTGGCTGCACGTGGTGATTTAATTCTGAAACGGTTCTACCATGATTTAGGCAAGGCAAGTTTATTTGTATAGCACATTTCATACAACAGGGGCAATTCAAAGTGCTTTACATATATAGCATTAAAAGAAATACAGAAAAAGAAGGATAGTAATACAAAAATAAAAAATAAAATAAAAATAGAAATACAAATGGCAAGAATAGATTAATATAGATATATATATATATAGCAAATAAACATTTAACAACATAATACGCTATTGTTGTGATTTTTGTTTAGTAACATATTTAAAGCTCTTCCCACAAGGTTATGATTTGTGGTTATTTCACCTTCCTCTTTCCCTGGTTGCGTGGCTTAGGGGCCCACGGTTCTTCATGGCCCAGGTTGGACATGAGGAGCATGAAGAGGATGAGCTGAGGCTGTGGGGAAAGCGTCAGCTTTGTTCTCCGTCGGGGATTGACCCCAACCCCCGCTACATCACGCTGTATCCTATACGTCCTCACTCCTGTGTACCCATAATCCTCCCACCAGGTTATCCACAGGTATCTAGAACAGACTGTGTCCAATCCTGACTTCACGGTTCACAGATTGAATCCTGTAGTCTCTAGAGATGTGTGTGTATGTGTGTCTGTGTGTGTGTGTGTGTGTGTGTCTGTGTCTGTGTGTGTGTCTGTCTGTCTGTGTGTGTGTCTGTGTGTCTGTGTCTGTGTGTGTCTGTGTGTGTGTCTGTGTCTGTGTCTGTGTCTGTGTCTGTGTGTGTGTGTGTGTGTGTGTGTGTGTGTGTGTCTGTGTGTGTGTCTGTGTGTGTGTGTGTGTGTGTGTGTTCTCTCAGCCAGGGGATGGCAGCAGCCCAGTCCTGGGAGGCAGGAGGATGGAGCGTATGTTACAGGCTCTGCACGAGGACTCACGGGCTGGGTTCTTCTTCACACACTTTTGTGAGCGCTCTGGAAACCAGGTATGAACAATACTCGTATCTTATTATGACTTACGAGTTATTGACTTAAAGTGGTGTGTTTCTATCGTTTCCTTTCGGACGGAGGGTAACGTTCATTCTACAAGAATGTAGCAGATTACAACTTGTCTGAGCCAACCAGCCCGAAATAACCCGTGGTGAGACTTTGTAGATGGCACTGAACACCCTCACTTAGTCTTTGGTTGTCCTCTGTCCTTTCTCCCAGCTGTGGGAGAACGGCGTCCACTTCTGGTGTGATCTGCAGCAGTACCACCAGCTCTTCTACCAGGACGGGCTGGACCCATACAGAGTGCAGAGGCAGGCCCAGGTACACCAACAGTACACCGGTGGGGCTCTCACACACACTGACAAGTGAGAACCATGGCACCAAGGCTTTAGAGAGAGCTGTCAAAAACACATGTACACACACTGGGTGCTAAACCAGGCATATGGCAGCCAGATAAACAGACAAGACCAGCTCTAATAAATCAAGGCTTGAATACCCAGATCTGTTTCACAGAAAATCACTAACACTCCTGCCATGCTGTCCTTGGTCATGGAACGGCCTGATCCAAGACCCTGGCTCTGTGCCTGGGGGGGGGCAGGGGTGGTCTGGTGTCATTTAGCTATGGGCCTTTCCTGGCTTTGGACTACTGGTGTGAGTGTGAGTGTGAGTGTGAGTGTGAGTGTGAGTGTGTGTGTGTGTGTGTGTGTGTGTGTGTGTGTGTGTGTGCGCGCGCGTGTGTGTGTGTGTGCGTGGCATTCAGCTTCTCCCCGGGGTCCACTTCCCTTGTTGTTTGATAGGCAGGCTTGGCACCACAGCCAAGAGAACTCCTCACCTCCTCACTAGCAGCAGTGCTCTGTGCCAGGGTGCTCCCCCCCCTCACGCTCCCCCAGATCTCTGGATGCCCCTCACTTAGCAGAGCTGAGGGGTGCCCGTAAAAACAACTGACTCAGAACCCTCTGGAACACACCAGGCCTTTGAATCAGAACCACCCTGTCTGGTTACATCTGGACTAGAGAAGAAAACAACAGCCACATTTGTAATGTTTGTATTGACTGTAGAATGGCGTATGTGGCGAAGCATTTATAGTGAAGAGTAACCTGATTATTATTATTATTATTAATAATAATAATAACAACAACAACAACAACAGAGTTGTATAGAACCTAGAATCATAGAGACTATGCAGCTCAAAGTGTTTTGACAGTTCAGCACAACCATATCACAATAATGAATAGTTCAGCACAACTTTAATAAAAAATTAAAAACAATAAAATAATCAAACAGTAAAAAGAGAAGGAAAAAAAAGTATTAGTAATTGCATGCCAGGGTAAAAAGATATATTTTCAGCTGTCGTTTAAAAATGTCTACTGAGTCCACCTGTCTAATACCTTTTGGCAGGGAGTTCCATTATTTTGGCATGTAATGGATGAAGGCAGCTTCCCCTTTTCTTTTGGGGGAACCTTCGGTACATTTAAAAGACCTGCGTCAGAGGACTTGAGGGCTGACGGGACTGAGAACACCAAGGACTCTAAGGTCATGTTCTCACATGAAAGTCCGAATCATGACCCGGAGCAAGTGGATGAGATTGCAACATTGTTGCATAAAATATTTCTCTGATTTGCGTTCTCACAGCCCTTTATGTAAACGAAGTAACATACGCAATTGAAGCAACAGTGTGAAAATTGAAAAAAAAAATTGCCCGTTCGTCCCACTCTTATCCAGATCAACACGCATGCGCTGTTGTTTTCCTATGGACAGCCTCGAGCAGCGTTCTCACCAAAAGCGAAGCGAAGCAAAGTGAGGGATTCGTCGTTTCTAACCGGAGCGAAACCACCCTTTTCAAGCGGAGCATCCGTCGGTTGTTTGCTCCGGGAGTGACTTCGAATGCACTTTCTCACAGCTCCAAACGACGCAGAGCAAAGCAAATTTTATCCTAAACTCCGATTCCAAGTGAAGCAAATGTTCTATTGAGAACACACCCTAAGATGTATGGGGGTGCTAAGCCATTAAGAGCCTTAAAAACAAGTAAAATAATTGTAAAATCAGCTCTAAAAGACACCTGGAGTCAGTGCAGTGTAGCCAGGACAGGGGCTATATGCTCTCTCTTCCTTGTTTTCATAAAGAGTCTAGTGGCAGAGTTCTGAACCAGCTGTAGCTTCTCAATTGTCCTTTTAGGAAGGCCAGTAAAAGGAGCATTACAATAATCAAGTCTGCGTGATATAAAATCATGAATTAGCCTGTCAGCATTCTGCTGGGTTAAAAACAAAAGGTGCCGTGGCTATATTTCTCAGATGAAAGATGACATGCATAATAACATACTCATGGTCTGTTTGTCCTGACATGCTGTGTATGCTGTTGTTCTTTCTTAGCTGCTGTACTCCACATACCTGTGCAGTGCGGCCCACAGCAGCATTGGGGTGGACGAGGAGAGTAGAAGGAGAGTGTACGCCTGCCTGACTCCACCCTTTGAGGAACTATTTGACAGGGTGGAGGAATACACACTGACCTTACTCCTGGAGCCATGGACTCTGCTGATCACCAGGGACAAAGAAACCTATGAAAGGGTGTGGCCCATTATTTGTCACTACTTAAAACACAGAAACTCAATACCTGGTCCCTGGTGACTTTTATAAAGTGTGTCAAGCTGAGTGTTTGGGTGTCTGTTTCCAAAGGTGGACCTGTGGGAGGAGGAGCGCCAGGTGGACACAGAGCAGTACAGGGAACTCCAGGCGCTGTATGAGGAGTCAGTCCAGAGACTGAAACAGGTGAGCTAAACCAGCCAACTGTCCTTCTTTAGCTCAGTGGAGGAGAGTATCTCCTAACTCATCCATCTCACTGACATGTATATTTGATTTGATTAATCCAGGTTCGTCTCATTGAGATGACGTCTCTTTTTCAAGAGAGAACTGATACAAGACAGCAGCAGTGGGGGAACAATGTATCAGACAAAACTCAAATGTAGACACACATTACAAACAAATGATATTCAATAGGCTCAGGAGTGCAGGCCCCCTTCTCCGCCACCAGAGGGCCCCAGGTCCCCAGACGCCTGGGCAGACGTCCCTAAGCGGTACCGTGGTTACCGCCTGGGCTCCCTGCTCCGTCACCGCCTGGAGCTGCAGCACTTCCTCTCCTTCCTCCAGGACAACTCTGCCAGGTGACAACCACTCTACACCTGTCAATACAACCACTCTACAGCTGTCAATACCACCACTCTACAGCTGTCAATACCACCACTCTACAGCTGTCAATACAACCACTCTACACCTGTCAATACAACCACTCTACACCTGTCAATACAACCACTCTACACCTGTCAATACAACCACTCTACACCTGTCAAACACACTCTACATCTGTCAATACAACCACTCTACACCTGTCAATACCACCACTCTACAGCTGTCAATACCACCACTCTACAGCTGTCAATACAACCACTCTACAGCTGTCAATACAACCACTCTACACCTGTCAATACAACCACTCTACACCTGTCAATACAACCACTCTACACCTGTCAATACAACCACTCTACACCTGTCAATGCAACCACTCTACACCTGTCAAACACACTCTACACCTGTCAAACACACTCTACATCTGTCAATACAACCACTCTACACCTGTCAATACCACCACTCTACACCTGTCAATACAACCACTCTACATCTGTCAATGCAACCACTCTACACCTGTCAATGCAACCACTCTACACCTGTCAATACAACCACTCTACACCTGTCAATACAACCACTCTACACCTGTCAATACAACCACTCTACATCTGTCAATACAACCACTCTACACCTGTCAATAAACACTCTACACCTGTCAATACAACCACTCTACACCTGTCAATAAACACTCTACACCTGTCAATACAACCACTCTACAGCTGTCAATACAACCACTCTACACCTGTCAAACACACTCTACACCTGTCAAACACACTCTACACCTGTCAATACAACCACTCTACATCTGTCAATACAACCACTCTACACCTGTCAATAAACACACTACACCTGTCAAACACACTCTACATCTGTCAATAAACACTCTACACCTGTCAATACAACCACTCTACACCTGTCAATGCAACAAATCCTGATACAATCAATACATGTAGACATGCCCTTTGCATCATGCATGTGTCATGGCATTGAAGTATACTTTCTAGCTACTATCTTTACCCCAGTGATGAGTGTCAGTTATTGATGCCTATGGTTGTGTGTGTTGTTGTGCCCAGTATCCACCTGACGTGTTGGCTGGACATAGAACAGTTCAGGAGGATTCCACACAAGGACAAAGCCTTGCGAGACGACAAGTCCAAAGACATCAAGAACAAATACCTCAACAGGAAGTACTTCTTTGGGCCCGACAGCCCCGCCACCAGAGAGCAGCAGGAAGAGGTACTGTAGCGTTCTAGCGGACTCCCCGTCGCTGACAGCATTGACGTGTGTGTGTGTGTGTGTGTTGGATGTTTAGACAGCCCTATATACAGACTGGATGGTTCTGGTTAGGACTGAGGACCATGAGATGAGTGTGGTTGGGCCGAGGAGCTGCATTAACAGTAACAGTAGGGGTTCCAGCAGGCTGGCAGGGAGGGAGGGAGGGGTGGAGGGGGGAGGCAGGGGGGGAGGCAGGGAGAGAGGGAGGGCTCCAGCAGGCTCCTCTACAGGAGGGAGCGGCTCCTCTCTGACTCTGCGTGAGGGATGTGGAGGAGACTGACAGCTTTACTGCCTTGGCCTCCAGTCCCAGTCACACAGCACAGGCTCTCTTTCATCTCCCACTGCTCTGCTCCCTGAGCTGGTCCGCTCTGGGCCTGCTGCTTCTCATTTCC
Organism: Nansenia antarctica; assembly: GCF_963989245.1. Classification (NCBI taxonomy): domain Eukaryota; kingdom Metazoa; phylum Chordata; class Actinopteri; order Argentiniformes; family Microstomatidae; genus Nansenia; species Nansenia antarctica. Next base: position 16,023,946 of record NC_137680.1, on the reverse strand, counting down.
AACAGAGAAAAGAGAGGGAGAGAGATAGAGAGAGGGGGGAAGAGAGAAAGAGAAGGCACACAGTGGGGGACTCAGGATGGAGCGCTCAGCTAGGTCCCCCGACTGTGAGCAGATTTCCTTGGGGTTTGGGGAAATTTTCGTTTGTTTAATGTGCGGTTTTCTGAGCTTTCGGAGTGACGCTGTCTCCACCCTGTCACAGAGACATCTCAATGTGCTTTAGTGTGGGCCTTTGTCATGATATCATACACACACACACACACACACACACACACACACCCCGACCCTTGTTCTGTGTTTCCATCTTGTGCCTATATTAATCTGTGTGTGCCTGTGTGCGTGCGTGTGTGCCTGTGTGCGTGCGTGTGTGCCTGTGTGCGTGCGTGTGTGCGTGTGTGTGCGTGCGTGTGTGTGCGTGTGCGTGCGTGTGCGTGTGTGTGCGCGTGTGTGCGCGTGTGCGTGAGTAGGTGTTGCATCTGGCTGGTGGCTGGGGGCGGCTGCACCATGAGCGTCTTGCCAACCCTGTGCTGACAGAGATCCAGAGTGTCATCAGGAGCTACATCGAGAGGACATGGCTGCCCGTGTTCCTGGCCACACCTGACTTCACAGAGAGGCAGAAACTTAAGGTGGACATTTGGCTGCATTAGTCAATGTAGTTAGAGAAGTACAGCATATAGGCCTAGGTCTCAGAGAGGGTGCTGCTGTCCCGCACCGCCATGTGATGTGAAACCGTTAAATGACACCCCCTGTCACAACACTCTCTCAAGTTTCCTCATCAGGTGTAATAAATTAGACCATTGGTTCCTCTTTTTGGCTAATTATGTTATCAAGTTAGCTTGTTTGGTCACATGTATCCAGGTCATTAGGTAATGAGAGGCAGGCACAGGTAAATGTTTCAGGACCGGAGAGAGGTAGAGAGAGAGGAGTGTAGTTACTGCTGTGGACAAAGACCAGCAGTGTCACCTTGGGAGGCTGAGGTGGATTTAAGTGGCACCACTGTGTTTAGTCTCTGACTGAGGACACGTCTGTCTGCTCTGCGTAGGCTCAGGTTGAGGACGTGGGGGCAGACCAGGTCCATCACAGAAACAGGAGGAAGAGAGAAGCGTGGAAGGTGAGCTGCTGTTCTTTGTGAATGATGGATTGAAACATTTAGAACAACAATCCACCAATCACATTCTATTTCTAAAGAGTTTGCTTGATAGTTGTAGACAGGTGTGAGTCTTGTGAACAACACTGTTACCCCCCCCCCCCCCCCCCCCAGCACGTGGAGGGACCGTGGATGACCTCTTCCAAGGAGATCCTGGCTTTCCGGCGGGTCCTTTTGAACCCTGTCACATGTCACCAGTTCCAGCGTTTTGTCTCCCTGAAGGGGGACTTACTAGAAAATGATGTGCTTTTCTGGCTGGAGGTGCAGAAGTATAAGGTAAGCCTGTTCCTAATCTTTGTGTGATTATTTTACCATAAAACAAAATAGGGAATGACATGAAAGCATTGTTTTTTGGGGTCCTTTTCCATGGAACTCAGAGCCACTGTGATCTCATCCATCCTACCCTTGGCAATGAGATATGGAATCTGAGGTGAATTATTCATTTTCCCTCCCGGCAGGATCTCTGTCACTCCCACTGTGAGGAGGCCACCATCCAGCAGAAAGTCACCACCATCATCAACTGCTTCGTCAGCTCCTCCATCCCCCCGACGCTGCAGATAGACATCCCCCCAGTGCAGGCCCGTCACATCCTGGAGAGGAGGAGGGAGCTGGGGCCCTACGTGTTCAGAGAGGCCCAGGTAGGAACTCACGTCTGGATATTAATCTAACCATGTGAAAGAGCTTCTGGATCTAAAGGTTTTTGGCATTTAGCAGACACCTTTGTCCAAAGCGACTTACAACGAATACATTTGTCTAAGTAAGTGAATCATCTATCAGTCATCGCAAGAAAAAGTAATCTATGCTCGGGCCAGGGGCCATTGGCAGTCATAATGCTTTTGCATTTTTTCTTCTTCTAAATCTTTATCTGACGTGGGTGTGTGTGCGTGCACGTGTGTGTGTGTGTGTGTGTGTGTGTGTGTGTGCGTGCGTGCGTGCGTGTAGTTGTCAGTGTTCAGTGAGCTCTTCAAGCTTTGGCCCCAGTTCCTGGCCTTCAGGAGCAGCGTGGAGGATGAGGAGGTTCTGCCGGAGCTGGAGAACCGGAGGGTGAAGCAGAGGGCCAGAGCTCTGCGCTGGAGGAGGAAGGAGGAGGAGGAGGACGCGAGGAGGGCCCAGGTAGACACAACCAGCAAAGGAGGTTCCTGAAAACAAATACACACTGGCGTCCAGGCGAGCACGATACTACCAGAACCTTGGCTGTGCTGTGTTTTCTGAACGAAGCCGTTTCAGTACTATTCATGTTGTTCAGGAGAGGGCGGAGGACCAGTTTGGGGATGAGGAGGGCAGTGTGAACGGGGACGACATGGAGGACCAGCAGAAAGGTAGAGAGAGCAGGGAGCTGCCCTACTCCGACCAGCAGGTGAGGACCACGGAACACAACGCTGATATCACCAATGTTCAACCTGTTTCTGTGGGCCGACTTCTGAGTGTGAGACTCCTGCCTGTGTCCTTCCTCAGGTGTCCTGGTCCTACTCCAAGTACATGGTGGCTCTGGAGCGGGAGGAGGTGCTTCTGAGGAGACAAGCACAACTGGGGAGTGACGCCGTCGCCTCCTTCTCCACAAGCACCGGTAGGGCACCCATACACCCATACACGGCCCACCTCACTCACACTGGTCTTCTTCACACAGAGGGTTGAGTCTCTCCTGGGTGAAATCTAATCTAATCTATTCATCTGGGCCCAGTATTTCAAAAATGTGGAATCTGGATTATTTTCCTATCCAGGATCATATTGAGTTGGCAGATTTTCCCCAATACTACTCGAAATCTGTTAGATAGATCTGATTCCTCAAGGGGCGGCTGTGGCTCAGGGCGGCGGTTCCATCCACGGCTGTCGAGGTGTCCTTGGGCAAGACACTGAACCCCAAATTGCTCCCAATGAGCGGGCCGGCGCCTTGCATGGTAGCTTGCCGCCATTGGTTTGTGAATGTGTGTGTTAATGGGTGAATGAGAGGCCATTGTAAAGCGCTTTGGAATAAGGCGCTATATAAGTGCAGTTCATTTACCATCCATCGGTATCATTCCATCCATCGGTATCATTCTGATTTGTTCAATGCTGGTTCCTTTAATACTGGTTAAATGCTTTGAAATACTGGGCCTTAGATATCAGACTCTTACTTAAACCCAATCCAGATTCTAAACATCCTATCTGTCAATTTATATGATCTTTATATGATATATCTACTCCCCTAAATAGAAATGGCCACATTGGAGGCTGATATGAGCCCACTAATACAGTATGGTGTATTGGTCTTGGATTTCACTGTGAATTGGTCTATAGACTGTGTCGCCTGTGTTTAGTAATGTGAAGCTCTCCCACTGCTTAATGAACTAGCCATGTCTCCTCTCTCTCTCTCCACCACAGCCATTACCCTCAGTGTCCATTTGGTGTCAATGTGCTGTAGCGGGAATTAGATGGAACCCAGTGGGGTGCTGTAAATTAACCGTGGTGCAAATGTGTTTTTGATGGCTGTCTATGGATGAGGTTTCCTCAAGACTACATATGGTGATCATCATCCTATATACTGTATAGTGAGAAGTGTACTCTGTATGTGGGATTGTGGAGCAAGTCTATTTTGAGTGAGAGCAGAGGTGTGTGTGTGTGCGTACTCCCTCCCTCCACTGCTACTGGTTGATAACTGTACCTCTATCTCCCTTCTCTCCTCCAGACTCTTCCTCTGACCACAGCCTGAGGTCGGAGGGCAGCAGACTCAGCCAGCGCCCCATCCTGTCTCTCAGGACTGACAACGTCCCACAGAGAAGACAGAGAGACACAGCCGCTATCTCTAGGACTTAAAGAACGCTCTAGAGAACTGACTGGAGGATGTCCCACCACTAAGTGTACATGCAACACAATTGAGGTAATATTATGGTATTGTTGTAAAGAATTACACAACCAATATTTAGGTATTTTATTAGAATGTAATATTTAACTATTAATAATACAATATATTATCCATTTACCATCAAAAGCCTCAGAGAGTTTACAAAAAGCTTGCTGTATTTTAACAGAATAAAAAAGGCAATATCAATGATATAACATGTTTTTGCAACATGAGGGGTTGGCAAGAATGTCTAATACACAAAACATAGTTAATGTTAAACATCCCATATTGTGTTACATTCTATAAAAATAGAAAAACAAAAAGCAAAAACATTTGGTTGACAGCTTGGATCAATATTTTCTTATCTCTCGTCCAACATTTATATTGCACTTACATTGGCATGACACTTAGAGTTCCCACTCAGCATGTGGATTGTAAACATAAGTTACAAGTAGGAAGAACACAGAAATGCAGTTACAGGCAATACAAACAGTTGAATGTTAGAGCTGATACTGTAACATTAATGTTGTCCACCACTAGCTATGGTGCATCTTAACTGTGTTGTTTCATGTGAACATCATACCTCATTATTTTATGTTTAAAATGAAAGAAAAAGTTTTAAGTAAAATCTGCTTCCCTTTTTTTGATAATTTCTTTTTGTTTTAAATAATGTGTAGTGTGCTGTAACGGTGTTATTGCATAAGGAAGACATTATACTTTCAAAAGGCAGTGTGTGTGTGTGTGTGTATCAGAGTCAGTGAAAGCCGATGCGCAGGGCCTTGTTCTTCACCATAGTGAACTTGCTGACAAACACGCTGGCGAACGGCGTTTCCACCAGGTAGCGGTAGCTCTTGGTGACGGCGGCCGGAGGCTCTGCTGCGATGACGGGGGCCTGCTGCTGTAAGGACGCGCTGGAGGGCGTGAGGTACTGAGACGCTCGCATCACGTAGTCCACCAGGCGGCGGTACTGCTGCTCAGACAGCCGCTCCCGACTGCTGTCACTCTGAGAGGAGGAGAAGAGGGGCTTAGTGGTTCTCAGTGCGAACCAAAAACTAGAACCGTGACGTCGTCAGTGGGTGTCATATTCTATGCTGCGAAAACTAGCAAGAAGGAAGGAGACCAAATGTAATGTAATCTAACTCTAATCATTAGTGATATTTTTTTTAATCAAAAGTTTCATCATTCTCTCTATCTTCCTCACATGCGTGAACGCGAACTTCGTAAGCCATTTCTATTCCAGTATCGGAGCAGCTGGTTAGAAAGAGAATGTGTTTAGAAAGTGTCTTTATTTATTTTTCATAGAAAATAGTGTTTATTTCAGATAGGATAGGCCTACTGTAGTGGAGTCCAGAATGGGAACAGGAATGGTTCTTTGGCGGTGTGAAAGCCCCATCAGTGAACCAAGCCTGTAGTGTGACTGATAGGGCCTTCACACTGCCAAGGAGCCGTTCCTGTTCCCGTCTGGCAAACCAGCCCGCGTTCATACCAGAGTAACCAGAACCAGCAACGTTCATACCAGCGTAACCAGAACCAGCAACGTTCATACCAGTGTAACCAGAACCAGCAACGTTCATACCAGCGTAACCAGAACCAGCAACGTTCATACCAGTGTAACCAGAACCATCAACGTTGGGTGACGAAGGGGAGGGATAAACAAAAATGTCACAACAAGATGGAAGCTACTTCACTGGAAATTAGGATAATACCTTCCACTACAGTAAGTACAAATAGACACTATTTTCTATACATTTAAAAAAAAAAAGACACTTTCTAAACACTCTTACTAGCCAGCTGCCCCGTTACTGGAATGGCTTACGAAGTTTGTGTTCACACACGTCACGTGTGTGTGTGTTTACTGAGCATGTGAGGAAGAGAGAATGATGAAACTTTTGATAATTTTTTTAATCACTAATAATTAGATTTAGATTAGATTACATTTTTGTCTCCTTCCTTCTTGCTGGTCTTCACAGCCTAGAATATGACAACGTCACGGTTCTAGTTTTTCTGAGAACCACTATTTTCTGGTTCCGACTCCGAACCAATTTATTTTCGGTCTAAACGCGCTGGCCGGTCCCAGACTAGGTTCAGGAAGGCGAAGGGTTCCTTGGCGGTGTGAAAGCCCTATGAGAGGCCCTGTCCTCTTCACCAGCCACATTGTACACAGACTTACATACACCTGAGTTTATATCCTGTACACTGCAAAAAGTAAATCTAAGTAAGATTAAATATCTTAAATGAAGGCAATAAATGCTTGTTATTGTCTGACTGCACTAGTTTTAAGATATCTTTAACTTTTTTACACACAATGTGTGTACATTTGACAAGATTTCTCCACATTTGACAAGATTTTCCTCTTCTGTTGGCAGATTATTTTGGTTATTTTAAATAAGCCTTTTCTTGTTTTTGAGAGCTGACTTTTTGCAGTGTACACACATAGCTGATGTTGCTCACCTCGGCGTCGCTGGCCACCCTGGTCTGCTGCAGGGTGAGGGTGAGGGTGCCCTCCTGGCCGGCCTCCTGCTGACACTCCACCTCGGTGATGGGGAAGGCCTGCTGCTGGGTGTCCTCGCTCAGGCTCACCACGAACAGCACCTCCCCCGTCAGCAGGAGGCAGCCCGCGTGCTCCTGACCCGACCCGCTCACTATTGTCACGTCCAGGGCCATGTGCACCTCCGGACGCCCCAGAGACTGCAGCATCTTCCTGTAGATCACACACACACACACACACACACACACACAGAGAGGTCAGCTCTTGTAAACGTACACATTCCCATTGAGTAGAAGACCACACATGGTCACGGTAATGCACATACAAATACTAACGGACCACGTATGTCAATACAAATGTATACATGTATTTTAAGTGACTACATATGTTTTGCCTTTTAAAGCGCTGCCCCCCCCCACACACATATGGTGGATAAAGACCCATGTGCACATACACAAGTGTTCAAACATGCTCCTCTGACTTTGTATATGAAGCCAATAAGGCTGGTTCATGGGCAGATGGTGAAGTCAGTAATAACAGCGTTGGTCTGGGTGAGTTCTGCTCAGTGTTGCTGTATGGAGGCCTGACCCTGTCCTAGTTGGGGCTGGGCTACCTGTGGTGAGAGCCCCCACAGAGAGAGAGAGCAATCCCTACACGCTCTCCTCTCTGCTGTTGACTCAGTGCAGCTCTGTCTTTCCTCACTCTGTGGCCTGTACTTCCTGCTCACACAGGAACACATGACATCCCTGCCATTCCACGTTTACAGGACTCTCTGTGTCACATTCCAGTGCAGGGTTTGGTCTGGTGTGTGTGTGTGTGTGTGTTGTCGGAGACCCAGGGGTGACCCTCTCTCTGCCTGGTGCACATGCCACCACCACCCCCTCCCCAGTCCCCCAGAGAGTACAGCCCCTCCATCTGCGCCATGGAAACATCTCTGGATAGAATCACTGTAAAAACGTGAGAACGTTCCCTCTCTGGGAGCTTTGGCAGAGTGCTTATAAAAGCCTTTTAATGTGGTTCTACAAGTACCGGGGGGGTGGTAGTGGTGGTGGTGGTGGGGACTGGCTACCATGTGCGGGTAGGGAGGGCAGGGGTCAGGGCAGTTCTTACCAGACATATTTGACGTGGCTGTTGGGCGCCTGGGCAGACTTGTCATCTGCAGGGAGGTAGAGCTGTTTGGGCAGCTGCCACAGTCCTGCTCCGTGCAGGATCCCTGTTCAGACACAAAGAACAGGATTATTACTATGGTACTCTCTTCACAGGCCTGGAGAAGTCCCACTCAGCACATGCATATCCAAGAATTTTCTCTCTCTCTCTCTCACACACACACACACACACACACACACACACACACACAATAATTCACACAAAAAGGGCATAATTTCACTGCGACATCTGGGGATGACAGGGAAGAAGTTAGGGTAGAGGATTGAACCAAAGTCCCTAAGACCCAGAGGATGAGAGATTTGTGTGTGTTTGTGAGTTGGTTTAAGACCCAGAGGATGAGAGATTTGTGTGTGTTTGTGAGTTGGTTTAAGTGTGTTTATACATGTGCTTGTTGTTGCCCTTCATCCTTGTCTTCCCAGCAGTGGAATGAGGTGATGTCATCATGCATTTAAAACAGTTCATAAAACACGCAGATGTCACTGCTATGGCAGTTTGGCACATACCCGAGCTGTGTGTGTGTGTGTGTGTGTGTGTGTGTGTGTGTGTGTGTGTGTGTGTGTGTACGTGTACTTGGGGATAGGAGGGGTGGGGTGGTTAATTCATGGCAGTTGCTACCATACAACAACAGTGCACTTAACCTCCCAGTCCTGGCATCAAACATAGGGGGTGGTGTGTGTGTCTGTGTGTTTGTCTCTGTGTGTGTGTGTGTGTGTGTGGGGTGGGGGGGGTGTAGGACTACGCCAGCACGGCTGCGCCAACCGTGCACATAGGCGAGGTAGATTAGAGCCAGTCCTCGGGGAGCCATCGCTCTTACATGGAGCTGTGCACTTCATTTGCAATTTATGTACTGTAGCACTGACCTGTTAGCACCAGCACACAGGAACCTACCCCTCTACCCCCCCCCCCCCCCCCAATAAAACACAAACCACCTCCAGAGCACCGGCCGCTGTACGTCATAGGGCCTTTCAGCGGCTCTGTCAAGGGCCCCGCGCAGCCGAGGGCTCAGCTAATAAACGCCGGGCTCCCGGGCCAAGAGGAGCGTACGGGAGATCACGATACCCTCTGATTGATTTACGACGCTCTGATGTGCTATTCACATTCACATGTGCTTGTTAGCATCGTGCTTGGACCCCATGGACAGCAGGGGAGGCTGGTGGAGGTGGGAAATTGCAGGACCGGTTTGGGGGGGCTCATTATAATGCATAGAATGGAATGAGGAATGGTATCACACACGCCAGCCTCAACTGATTCACATTGTGCTGGTTAGCATTGGGCTTGGACACCCCACCCACCCCCCGGCCTGGCTGTGTAGTACAGTGTTGTGTGGCTAAAGTGAGGATCTCAAGTGGTGCTTCAAGTGGACAGTAAAAAGAATTCACTTCCTGAGTGGGAGCTGTAGCCGACAGGGACTCACCGTATCCTGTCTGGGAGACCAGCTCAGCAGCCCCTCCGATGGGCTTGGTGAACACTCCCACAATGCCTTTCCTCACTCCGGAGATGACCCCCTTGGCCTTGCTGCCGGCCGAGCTCTGCGTCTCCCAGGTCCTCTGGAAGTTCTGCATGGGCTGGTCCACGATGCCCGCGATGGCGCCTGGAACACACAGCACGGTAAGTATGACGCACATGATGTCTTCATCACAATGTTTGTAGTTTACTGATGGTTATGGTCCATAAAAATATGGGGTATTGTATGCCGGTTATGTCTGGAACATGCAGCTGTTGCTATGGTGTGTGTGCGTATACACGTGTGTGTGTGTGTATATACATATGTGTGTGTCTGTGTGTGTGTGTGTGTGTGAATGATACTATTCAGAAAGCATGTCTCTGAGACAGAGTGAATCTAAGCCCGTGGGTGTTAATAGGGCCCACGCTGTGCTGTCTCCACCAGTCTCTTAGCCCAGCCTCATGGTCTCCACCATGTAAGAGACACGGCTGTCTGGACCTTTTTATTCGGGATTGCCCCACTCATACAGTATAGCTCATTTTATTGGGTAGAGATGGTGCAGATAGACAGGAAAGTAAGGAGGAGAGGGTATGTCAGCAGGGCATGGGCCGGATTTGAACCCATGCCGACATGAGTGTATTATGTGTGCACTGTAGACTGGGTGCTGGACCACTGGACCACCCCAGGCCACAAGAGAGACCACTGGACCACCCCAGGCCACAAGAGAGACCACTGTAAAACAGGGCCAGCAGGCTGATGTACAGTATAGTACTATATACAGGACACTGACCCAGCAGGCTGATGCCCAGGCGTGAGAGCCCCTGCCTCAGGCCATCCCCTAGGCTCTCAGGCAGCTGCCTCCTCCACTCCTCCTGCCTGGTGTAGTGCTCCTCGTCCAGGGACAGGCGGTCCATGTTCCTGGCCAGGCTGGTGGCCAGGTTGGTGATGGAGGTCAGGGTCCCTGTGGGAGGAGAAGAGGGTAGTTAGTGTTAAGATGACTTCTACTTGTTGAGAGAGAGACACATGTTCATTGTCTTGTATGTGGAGTAATGTCACACAGGGGAGAGGGGAGAGGTCTCACCTATTCTCTGGACATTTACAAGCCACTAAATACGAGCCATCTATCTGAATTGGTGTGACATTTCTGTCCGTGATTGCAAGACACTAATAAAACTAATGCTACTACTAGTCCTACTACTACTACTACTAATAATATAACTACTACTACTACTACTACTACTACTACTACTACTACTACTACTACTACTACTACTACTACTACTACTACTACTACTACTACTACTACTACTACTACTACTACTACTACTACTACTACTACTACTACTACTACTACTACTACTACTACTACTACTACTACTACTACTACTACTACTACTACTACTACTACTACTACTACTACTACTACTACTACTACTACTACTACTACTACTACTACTACTACTACTACTACTACTACTACTACTACTACTACTACTACTACTACTACTACTACTACTACTACTACTACTACTACTACTACTACTACTACTACTACTACTACTACTACTACTACTACTACTACTACTACTACTACTACTACTACTACTACTACTACTACTACTACTACTACTACTACTACTACTACTACTACTACTACTACTACTACTACTACTACTACTACTACTACTACTACTACTACTACTACTACTACTACTACTACTACTACTACTACTACTACTACTACTACTACTACTACTACTACTACTACTACTACTACTACTACTACTACTACTACTACTACTACTACTACTACTACTACTACTACTACTACTACTACTACTACTACTACTACTACTACTACTACTACTACTACTACTACTACTACTACTACTACTACTACTACTACTACTACTACTACTACTACTACTACTACTACTACTACTACTACTACTACTACTACTACTACTACTACTACTACTACTACTACTACTACTACTACTACTACTACTACTACTACTACTACTACTACTACTACTACTACTACTACTACTACTACTACTACTACTACTACTACTACTACTACTACTACTACTACTACTACTACTACTACTACTACTACTACTACTACTACTACTACTACTACAGATCTGAGGGAGACACAAAGCCCCTCTGTGACTGGCTGTAAATAAGCCACTCACCAACAATGACACAAAGAGGGCCCTAGGAAGGGGACCGTCCTGCAGAGACAGTGGTACCTTTGGAGATGTGTTTGACGAAGGACGTGGTCCCTCTGGACACTCCGCTGACGAAGGCCCCCGGGCCGCGGGTCAGACCCTCGTACGGCAGCCTGAAGAAGTCGGCCACGCCGTTACCGATGCTGCGCACCAGGCTGGCAGGGCTGCCCAGGATCTCCAGAGAACCCACCACCCAGCCTGAGAGGATACACACACACACACACACACACACACGTTAGGACACAGCCCTCCTGTGAGACAGCTCCACACACAGGCCTCTGTAGAGTACGCGTCGCCTGCCTGCACTACTGTACCTGCCAAGCCTGGCCTGTGAAGGGCGGCCCTCCCACTCTCATAAACAATGTACACAGCTTTACAAGCCTGTATGGCTGCTGGGGGACTTTTCCATGGGGGACTTGATAATTACACATGTTTATGACTGTGTTAACTTTCCATTGAGCTCCATTTGGGTCTACTGTAAAAGCTCTGCTGCTATAGTGTACACGCCTACTCCTGCATGAAATCATATGTTATAGCCCTGGCTGGATTTATAGCCCTCTAATATCTCACCTCTCTCATGTTCCTGATATGTGCTATAGATGGCACAGCTCATTGATATTTATATGCTGTGAACTGCATCACAAAAATGAAATACAGATATTTTTTTTCGAAGCGGGTTGTGTAAAGAGATTGCGCTCTTTTTCTTTTCGATTTTTCTCCTAAATGATGCGTTCCTCTGGCTTAAACAGGTCTCTTTTAAGACGACTTCCATCGCGGTTTTGTGAAGCGTAAACGTTTCTCGGGGAGGTGATGTTTACTAGCGTTCGTCATGGTGACAGACCATCCAGGAGAGCTAAATCAATCCCAGGATGCAGCAGCTCAGAGGAGCGGAGCCCCATAACCCATGACTCAGGTGATTCTTTTTTTAAAAAGAACAGGCCGACGTGATGCGATAAAATACGAGCAGAAACATGGGCTCTAACGAGAGACACCAGCACGCAGCCAGCCAGAACTGGGCCTTCTGAGGTGGAAGTTACAGGGTTAAATGATACCATGTGTGGGTAACAGCCCGTTGGGGCGCAACTGGAGGGAGGATTGCAACGGACGTAATTCCACGGGCCATCTAAACAGACCTGGAGCTATCCCTGTTGCATACAAGAGATGGGATGAGTGAGTGAGTGGGTGAGTGAGCGGGTGACATACAGTGGGATAAATGTGGTCATTCCAGGTGTGAATGCGGGACTGACTGGCTGGCTGGCTGACTGGCTGACTGACTGGCTGGCTGACTGACTGACTGGCTGACTGACTGACTGACTGGCTGACTGACTGACTGACTCACCGGCCCTGAAGAGCGCCCCGGCGGCGTAGTGCATGGCCAGCGCGTGCACCAGCTGGCGGGGGGTGGTGCACACGGGGCCCCTCTCGAACATGGAGAAGGACAGGGGCGTGTGGTCCGAGGCGATGTAGAGCTTCAGAGAGGCGTGGATGCTGACCAGCAGGCTGACGGGCTGGATGGCCAGTTTCTGCAGCCTCACGGGGTGCACCAGGGCCTGGGTGGACTGGCGGACGTGCTCGGGGAGGAGGGGGGGGACCCCGGGCTCCTCCCTGGCCCTCCTGAGCTTCCCCCTGGACAGGGCGGTGTCGGGGATGTACGTGTGGAACAGGGTCTTGATGTAGTAGACGAAGGTGTCCTCCAGGTAGACGCGGGCGGGTTTGAGCTGGAAGGTGACCTCGTCCACCACGAAGCCCTCCCTGGCCAGGGTGAGGCCCAGCTGGAGGAAGCAGTCCCTCTTGTACTCCTCCAGAGCCTGCAGGGACACGGTGGGGTTGGCCTCCCTGGTCCAGGGGGCAGGCTCCGTCCTCTGCTCCTGGCACAGCAGCACGGGGAAGTGGAAGCTGGCGCGGTTGTACAGCTGGTTGTCCACCTGCAGGCTGGCACAGTGGACCTCCACCACGCAAGCCTCCGCCAGCCCAGCGGCCAGGCCCGGGTCTCCCAGGTCGGCGGGGGCCAGGTTCAGCAGCAGCTTGGACAGAGTCAGTCTCAGGAGCTCCACGGAGCCGGAGCGGCTGGTGATGTCATCACAAAGCGCCACGCTGGTCTCGCTGAGCAGCACCCTGAAGGCCAGCTTCTGACTTGACGTCCTGAGAAACAGATCCATACATGACAGAGCTACATTAATTATTTTCTAAATTAAAAAACATTGATAAAAAAAAAGAAGATATATCAGGTCAGCTCAGTGTAGAGTTTCACTGCCCTCTTGTGGTGGAAAATGACACTACATGTATGGACTGCATGAATGATAGCCGCAGACATCCTTTGTTAGGCCGGGGACAATGATAGGAATACATTTGATGAGGTATGTTTTCATTAGCTCCAGGATAGGATAGTCAATGTGTTTAATAAAACGAAAATACATTCTCATCCTCATATTTTCACTCATTTTGTTGTGTAGTTTTGTTGACATGTCACCTGTTGTGCTGGTTCATGACGGCATCGACGCTGCCCTCTGGTGCCAGGGTGAGGACGACCGTGCCGCTCTGGTGAACCACGTCAACGTACAGGCAGCCGAAGCCTGGCAGGAACACCACCTACACACACACACACACACACACCCACACACACACCCACACCCACACCCACACCCACACACACACACACACACACACACACACACACACACACACACACACATCAGAAATAAGACAATAATACACATCGTGTGGATATCAATACCAATATAAATGCCTATATTCAATAAGATATATAGGTTTCCTACACACATACACACACACACACACACACACGCACGAAACCTGCCATGTGCTCTGTGTGCATGCCTATATCATCTAGTACTGTCTGTGTCCCTAAAGAGCCTCAGGGTTCAGCTTCACACCGCTGACCTGAATGAGCACCATCATGTTACAGTGTGGAGGTGAACTCTGTTCTGGTGGCAGACAGACTGAACAGGGCTGAACAGGGCTGAACAGGGCTGCCTGCAGCTAGTCTTCCCAGGCACAGGAAGCTCCCGCTGAGTGCTAACCCGAGCAGTCACAATAACCCTGACCCTCACCCTGCCAGGGGTCACGCCGTGACCCCCGCCTGGAACCCGAGCCAGACGCCCTCCCTGAACCCCCAGCCTTGGCAGACACAACCCAAAACACACACTACACCACCCCGGCTGACCTCACGGCACGACGGCCGGGGTCGCCCGCGGAGAGAAGGGTCTGGGTTACAGAGGAGGAATGTCTGGTCCCGAGGGAGAGGGAGACTATTCACTGTCTGATGGTAGCACTTAACACGCAGGAGACTCCAGGGGCTCGCTACTGCTCCCTAGTGGTGGTGAGGGTGTAGTGGCGGCGGGTCGGGTGTCACCTGTGTTCCGGGGCAGTTGATGTCGATGGGGTCGGTCCACTCGGTGGTGGCCTGGGGGTCGGGGGCGGTCCTCAGCAGCAGGGGGGGCAGGGCCTCTCTCTGCCGACAGTCAGGGAAGCTGGAGGAGTGGTGGTAGAGCTCGTGGTGCAGGGAGGCGTTGGCGGGGAGGGGGCGGCAGTACACCTCTGTCCTGGGGGTCTCTGGGAGGACAGAGGAGACAGATAGGTAGGGTTGAGACACTGTCCACAGGTTAGGTTTGGGAAGGTGGAGATTTAGTCGCTAGAATGTCAAGAGCAGCCGGTGGTAAGATTAGATTAGATTAATATCAATGTGATATGTACAGTTATGATATGTACAGTTATGATATGTACAGTATGATATGTACAGAACAAGGGCAATAGGTCTTGAGGTATGTAACAGATATATAGATAGAGATTAGAGACCAGTATAATAAAAGGGGAAATTCTGTTGTGTGTTGGGTGTCAGAGAATAGGTGTGTGTATGTATGTGTGTGTGTGTTGGTCAGACCGTACCTTTGACAGTCTCCTTCAGCAGCAGGGGGACGGGGCACTTGTTGTGCAGCAGCATGCGGGGGCAGGGGTCCTCGTCCAGGGTGACGTACGTGACCCCCAGGTGCTCCTGGTACGTCAGCACCAAGGCCCTAGAACACACAAACAAACAAACAACCGCATAAACAAACGCTGCGTCACGTCACCAACCACAAGCAGAACACACACACAGACACGCCCCTTCTTCTCCCATCGTCACACCCCACCCACCCGTCCCCCACTGAGCTCCAGAGGCGCGCCCGTGGGCAGAGCCCCTTATTGAAGCCAGGCCTGGGGACAAGCAGCATGGACAGGGCTGAACGCAGCTGGCCAATGAAAATGAACAAAACACAAGTATCTGTGAAAAAAAAAAATCACGTCATAAAAACCATGCACTCATGGGGCCAATTACGAGGACTCTCTTTCTGTGTGTTTGCTGTAATACCAAAAGCTGTCCAAACAGCCATCTTATAACTGTGCCTGGGCCACCCCCGAAGACCAGAGAGAGAGGGAGAGAGAGAGAGATAGAGAGGGACAGGGAGGAGTGGAGAAGAAGGGGAGAGAAGGGGGTAAGAGACAGTGGAAAGGATGAGGGCATTTCTCTGGGCTTCAACGCCGGCGGTTAACAGGCCGTGACCACCAAAGCCCCTCTGCTTTATGTCCCGTGCCGCCAGGGGCCTGTGGGGCCTGTTGCCCTGCAGTAACTCCCAGGCAGCGACTGGGACTGGAGACGCTCCGCTTCACCCACCTGGTGCTCAGGCCGCCGCGGGCGCAGGGCTCCCCAGGCACGGCCACACTCTGTCTGGGGAAGTCGGCTCGGATCGGGGCCGGTAGGCTCCAGGCCCCGGGCGGCCCCGTGTCCGTCTCGGGCAGGCAGCTGAAGAGCATGTGTCTGACGGGCCGAGGGGACTCCACCTCCCCCGGGAGGCCGTCTCTCAGGAGGTCCCAGCAGGGCACGGAGCAGGGTCTGGGGGCCGCCTTATCCCCTCCCGGAGCCAGGGTGAAGACCGCTGTGTCAGGGAGGTTGCAGGGCTGGGAGACAGGAGAGAGAGAGAGTGTAGCAGAGAGACAGGAGAGAGAGAGAGAGAGAGAGAGTAGCAGAGAGACAGGACAGGAGGCTAAGTTAGTTACCCTACCGAAGGGGGGTTCTCTCCTCTTTGTCCCACTGAGATTAGGGTTAAATTGGTAGCAGAGGCACCATGCTGTGCTGGGTTTAGCAGGCCGTGAGCAGTGAGTAGTCGGGTACGGGGGGGGATTAGACACTAAGCATGATGAATACCCAACTAGAAAGGCATTCCTACAGTTGTTTGTGGTCTGTGTTATTGTTGAGCCCATCACTGCGTTTTTTAAAAAAAAAATTAAGGTCCTTTTCAAACAATTAGTGGCAACTGGCAAACCCTGCCATCCTTCTTTAAGAGGATCTGAAGGCTCGTTAAATGGCATCACCGCGTTTTTCTTGGGGACACGTACCAGATGAAAGGGAAACCTGCATCCAATTATTGGTGTTTGTCTAATGTCCCTCTGAAGTGCCATTGCCACATGGTGAAAATAGCTGAGTGGGGACCAGGGGGAGCAACATGATCTGATGGAAAACGGCTTTGCTTGCTTATTCTCTACCGTGAGCCCTTTCCCCCAGAGGCGGAGGCTCTTCTACGCCACACACACACACACACACACACACACACACACACACACACACACACACACACACACACACACACACACACACACACACACACACACACACACAGGCACACACACACACACACACACACACACACACACACACAGGCACACACAGGCACACACACACAGGCACACACACACACAGACACACACACACACACACACACACACACACACACACAGGCACACACACACACAGGCACACACACACACAGGCACACACACACACACACAGACACACACAGGCACACACACACACACACAGACACACACACACACAGGCACACACACACAGGCACACACACACACACACACACACACACACACACACACAGGGTTATACCCCGGCACCCCATTACTGCTACGAGGTGCAAGGCTGCAGCCTGAGAGGTCACACAAGTCTCCCTCAAAGTGTTGAAGCTGACATCACAGAGTGTTAAGTGAGTGTGCTGGGCTTAGGGACTTGGGAGACCTCACACACTGGGCTGGTGAAGGGAGGAGTGTAAGTGTGTGTTGGGTCTGTGTGTGTGTCTAGTGTATGTGTCCAGTGTGTCTCTGTGTGTGCCTGTGTGTATGTGTGTGTTGGGTCTGTGTGTGTGTGTGTGTGTGTGTGTGTGTTGGGTCTGTGAGTGTGTGTGTGTGTGTGTGTGTTCAGTACCTGGTCTGCAGCCCCCAGGGCGTGGTCTGTCAGCAGGGGTCTGTAGGACACAGGGTAGGGAGTGTTGTTCACCAGGATGGTCTTGTCCTCAATCTGCAGGATCTGGATGCCGTGTTTCACCACAGACGACACGCAGAACTGACACAGCTGCAGAGGGAACAGACACACACACACAGACATCTCACGGTCTCTACCTGCTTCTAGTAAGAGATGACTGCCTGTAGTTAGATACTCACGTTACTAGCTAGCTAGCTAACCTACAAAATCATGACTTGGTTTTGTAATACAGTCTGGAAACCAATATTTTCCAAATATCTTTAATGATATCAAAAGTGAACACACTCTATCAAGGACCATATGGACCATCAATGTACCATATTAAATTGGAGAAGATTAGATAGATATACTGTTAGAGGATCTACTAGGAAATTCTTCACTATTCTGCAACTTTTCTTAACCTTTTTTGAAGATATGGCATCTGACAGCATGGTAATGTAGTATCACTTCTTTGTTTGTGTTATTTATTTTACTTTTATGGATGTCTGGCTAGGTATAATGTTTGTATGTATATATATATATATGTCTGGTATTTGGGGGATGGGGGATATATTTAAGTGTGTTCTTTGTTGGTCCTGTTTGGACCTGTGATATATTCTGGAAAATACAATAAAGTGTGAGGTTAGGTAGAACAGTCAGTCTAACAGTATGCTAGTATGCTAGTCTAACAGTATGCTAGTATGCTAGTCTAACAGTATGCTAGTATGCTAGTCTAACAGTATGCTAGTATGCTAGTCTAACAGTATGCTAGTATGCTATTCTAACAGTATGCTAGTATGCTAGTCTAACAGTATGCTAGTATGCTAGTCTAACAGTATGCTAGTATGCTAGTCTAACAGTATGCTAGTATGCTAGTCTAACAGTATGCTAGTATGCTATTCTAACAGTATGCTAGTATGCTAGTCTAACAGTATGCTAGTATGCTAGTCTAACAGTATGCTAGTATGCTAGTCTAACAGTAGGATAGGATAGGGGAGTTCAGGGCCGGTTGGTCCACTGACCTTCTGCCTGCCAGGCGAGGCTCCCAGGGTGACCTCTGCCTCCACGTAGCCCTCCTCGTCCAGGGTGACCACGTCTGAGCCGGGGCCCTCCTTCCAGCGTGGGGACGTCAGGTCGTGGACCAGCTTCAGGGCGGTGGACTTGTGAACCGTGTTGGTGTGGGCCCAGTAGATGCCGATCTGGAACGCCTCCTGGAACACAGATAGAGAGAGAGAGAGAGAAAGAGAAAGAGAGAACGCGAGAAAATTGTTGTCAAAAAAGTCAAATCAATCTGCGGGTCGTGTCTCAAGAAGACAAATGGCTAAATCTGGGATTACTTGGTTAAACCGTTCAATGTGTGATTCAAACGCTGGTGTGGGCTCACCGGCCATTGTTCTCCACATGGGGGGATGTCCCTCTCTGAAGTGAAGTGACATAATATGTCATATTACGAGCCTGGCTGTCTTTATAAGCCGTGCCAGAGGAGCCCCAATCGTATCTCACCCTCCGACGTTTATACTGATGGATAACTATGATGGGATGGAGGAGGCTTGAGGAGGCTGAGGGTGTGCACCTCACACATCTCCCAGGCCTCCTCCTCCTCCTCCTCCTCCTCCTCCTCCCTGATCCTCCCTGCTCCCTCCGACAGATAAACACGGCTCCAGCAAAGCCCTCCGCGTTGGGACGGACCGCGCGCTGCCAACTCCTCTCTGCCGTTACCTAATAAATCGCGGGTGCTATGGAAACAATGCTTTATTTGTTTCTGTTTCACAGGCTATTACACATTTACGGCTTTTTATTTTGTTTCCTTTTGCCGAAGCGTGTCAGCCCCCTTGCCCTTTGATAGGCTGCGTTCTCACTTAGCGCTGGCGGCGGCGGTGGTTTTTAGGGTTGGTTTTCAAAGCGTTTTTAGAACGCATTAATTAATGCATTAATGGCTCCTGATTACAAGCTCCCTATTTGGCAAGCAATGAGAGAAGATCAATCAGTCTGAACGAATAAGATCAAAGTCTAAACGAATAACGATCTAGACTTACAGCGGTTTGTAAAATGTTTTAGAATTGGATAATAAACTGATTATAAGTGATTTATTAACTCATTGTAAACCATTTATAAACCCTTTACAAAGGTGACCTCGATGTTAAGTGTTATCAAAACACATCACACCTCCTTCTGAAGGGCAGACGTGGTTAAGGCCTTAGGTGTGCCTGGTTAGGGAGAACTAAGGATAACGCTAGGTGTTATGGCTAACTTAGAGTTGGAAAACTGACCTTGAAGTTAGGGGGCACGATGACCTTCCCAGCAGGGATCTGCAGGACGATTCTCTCCCCCTCGAACAGCCAGAGGTCCCAGTGGGAGTGGTTGGCCAGCAGGGCCCAGGGCAGCAGCTCCATCAGCAGGGTGTTGAGGCCCGGCTTCCAGGCAGACAGCTTCACCTGCATGGGGCTGTCCCACTGGGCCAGGGTCTCCACCACAGACCTGCAACACACACACACACACACACACACACACAAACAAACACACACCATCACATACTGCACAGCTGACATGTCGCACGCACACACACACGCACACGCGCACACACACACACACACACACACACACACACACACACACACACACACACACACACCATCACATACTGCACATCTGACATGTCGCACACACACACACACACACACACACACACACACACACACACACACACACACACACACACACACACACACACACACTACAGACCTGCCATACACAGACACAAACACAGGCACGCACATGCGCCATCAACAACAATCAGACCATCTGTAACACACTCAGACACGGAAATCCATTCAAAAACGGCTGGCAGACCATTAAGACAAACAATTACCAGCAAACAAACAATTAACGTACCACATACACCATGCAAAGCATCATTAACACGCCAGAAAAACAGGAGAACCAGGCACACGTGTCACTAAAATACACTAAAGCATACATACTGTACACAAACAACTGATGCAGATCTAAACACAGAACAAACAACATCAAAATAGGCATCTGGGTACGCACATGGGCATGCACAGGCATAAACACACATCAAACCACTCATTCAACAGCCATCCCATGCCAAACATTTCCTTGTGAGCAGCAGATGCGTGGGAGATTAAAGAAAGAGCCTTGTCGTACACATACAGGGTCAAAGGTCACGAAGCATCAACAAACACCCCAATCCCACTCCTCCTGCTTTACATGCCAGCTTTAACTAACTGAACCCCCCTCTAATGGTACCGCTCATGAACCTTAAAGACTTTTTCTGGTGTGAAACGGGTCCAAAAACATCAGTTTCCCCGAGTTATTCTTCTATCATTAACTGATGTAGCGGGGCTTGCCTGCAGGACCTTGGAGGTGAGGGGCAGGAAAGTGCGAAGGCCCATAAATCATATTACTGCACTCCCAAAAGGTAATTGAACGAAAATGTGCTCAGCAGCTTCTGTCAGCACTGCCAGCAGAGTTCAGGCTTTGGAAGTGTGAACTCTGACAGCCGCAAAACTGCACTCTCCTCTTCCAGCGGGGCGGCTGGGCTCGGCACCACCGCGACCGCGACAAGATGTTTGCTTAACGATTATTGAGGTGTTTCTCTCCTATTAAAGTCCAACAGAGAAAAATAACATGCACCACTTCAACTTCCCGTGCCCCCAAAGACACATATTTAGATACTCGGAGCCAAGAGAGCGGGTTCCCGTACGAGAGTTGAACCTCCGTCAAAACAGCTCACTGTATAAATGTTATCTGCGCAAGGAAAAATATACTAATTAAATTGGTGGATTTTTCGCTGCTCTCCGAGTTCTGACCGTGTTTAAAAAAGGTACGAATCAGTGCTAATAATCCTCTGATCACAGTTTTTTTTTTTCTGCCGGCAGTGGCAGTTTTCTGGGCTCGGAACAAACTGCCACTTTCCATGGGAAATGTGCCTTGGCCTTGTGCTTTGTTATAAAGTCTGGATCACAGGGGAGAAAGTAATGAATGACAGAGTAATTCAACACCAAACCACCAGATAGCAACTCCAGGGGGACAGGAGAGCAGTGCAGCTATGGAACCACAGATAGACATATGGCCGACATGCCTAGACTGGGATTCTCTTTGTAACAATGCCTGTGAGACCGTGTGTGTGAGTGTGCTATCAAGATGTGATTTCTTTGTGACAAAGACGGTTCCCAGTGTCCTAGAGAGAGACACACGCACTGCGCGCTCACATACGCACGCACACACCCGCACACACCCGCACGCACCCACACGCACACACGCACGCAGCCACGCACACACCCACACATCCACACACGCACGCATGAACACACACGCACGCACACACCCACACATGCAGACGCACGCATGCACGCACACACACACACACACACACACACACACACACACACACACACACACACACACACACACACACACACACAAAGAGAGAGATGTGCCAAGCTTTAACTAAATGCAAGGCCCCATCACTTGTGTGTGAGAAAATGGGTCTGTGGAAGAATGACAGTTTAAATCTATGGTCTGGAGGAGGAAGGCAACAGCAGGATCCTCACTAAGCTTTGAAGGATGGCTCTGCATTGTCTTACATGTCACAGTTTTACTATGTGAACAAAGAGTAAACAAAGAAATCCTTTTTTCATTAAAGTACACTCTTGCACAACTCTCCTCTTTGAGAGTGGAGGCTGTTCTCATAAGCAGTACTCTGTAATTCAGTTACCAAATAATGCTGAAATCATACTGTAAATGTTTGCCTGTTAGAACTGCTCCAGTATAAACAGCATAAATGCTAACCAAACATAAGATCGTGATTTAAAGATATCACAGTTCGTTAGGGAGGTGAGAGGTCAGCACTATTTTTTGTGTACACAACACACACACACACACACACACACACACACACACACACACACACACACACACACATACACACACACACACACACAGACATCTCTCTTGTGTGGCAAGTAAACGACCACTACCAGTGCTCCTGGGCCTGGTGCTCTCGTCTTGTTTTCTCTGTGTTTTCCTTGCGGTTCCTGTGTTTCCAGGCCGGACCGGCAGCTGATCCACAGATGATTGTTTCCCTTTCAGATCCGGTGGATCCCCGAGCCAAGATGAAAACAGACACAGACCCCCGGCCTGCCTCGCTCAGAGTGGCACGAACAACTGACAACCACAATAAACTCCTGCATGTAAAAAGAACCCCCCCGCCCCCGCCTGTCACTGCTGGACAGTACTTCCTGTCTAACGTGCTGGACACCACCACGCTCATCTACGGGCCGATGGCCAGTAAGTCAAAAACCTTCTGTTAACAATAAAACACAAGAGAGGACTGATAATGATGATGAATATGACAAATGTACTGATGTTCTGCAGGGCTTTGCCTTTACGATTGGAGTTTGTTAGAGAAAGACTCGGTGGTTTTCACATACAGTAGCACATGTGAAGATCCCACAGTGTGGGTCAGTGCTGTGAGGGTGTGTTTAACTGTGCTGTGCTGTGCTGGGCTGAAACCTACCTGTCAGAGTCCTTGCTGACGTAGGGCCAGGGGGGCTGGCTGGAGCTCTTCAGGCCGTAGAAGAAGCCCAGGATGTGCTCCTGCTTGTCCTCTGGTCCAGAGGCTTTGTTGACGATCTGCTTGATGAGGCTGGTGGAGATGGGCACGGCGCAGTGGGAGGCGTCCTCCTCCTCCCTGCAAGGACACACAGACACATCCTGTCAGTCACGGCATGGCGGTCTTCATGCAGTACACACAGTTATCTGAGTCTCCTTCTACACAACACAGTATTACAGAACATCGCCCCTGTCAGTGAGTCTCTCAGCTGGACTGACCCTTCTTCAACCCTGCAGTGGAGAGCCTCCCGTGTTTTCCTGAAGTGCCGTTCTTCTTCTGCAGGTTCGACGCTCAGACAGTAGACCTCTAATGTAAGCAGCAGTAAATAATCCTATTGGATCCCCTCAACCCCAGACACTGGTCAATTGTGGCTTTCGGTAAACTTCTTCTCTAAGGCTTCTAATCTACAAGCAGCATCCAGTTTCACTATGGACCAACCAGGCCCATCCCGGGGCAGTCGGCCATGTTTATTAATAGAGTCCATTGTGCTATAAACGGAAAGTGGGGCTATGTACTTGGAAAACACGTAAGAGAGGGACAACGTGATGACAGGAAGTTTTTCATTTCAGCCGAGTGTCCTGGGGGAACTCTTACAGGCTTCTGATTCTCGTTTCGCCTTATATGTGGTTTCATCCCAGCGCAACAGATATGAAAGCTGGACACAACAGTTATGGTTAACTTGTCTGTCTGTCTGTTCTCTCCGACCACAGCTCCGATGTCTACCGCCCCATTAGAGCCCACAACTATTCCTAATTGCAGGAAGGAAAGAGGAGCTGGTGACCAGTGAACATTTGAGACTGGCCCTGGAGTTGAGAGGGGGGAGGCGGGGAGTGTGGGGGGGACGGGGGAGTGTGGTGAGTGGCGGTTTAGGCAGGGGACGCATTGTAAACACACACTGTGGATTGTGGGTACAAATCCGTGAAGACAAGACAATTGTGTGTGTTTGAGCTTTCTTTTTTCCCTGTGAGAGGAAGGCTTTCTCTGCTAGAGTGGTTATGGGGGTTGGACTGACTGACTGACTGACTGACTAACTGACTGACTGATGGACGGACAGACTGACTGAGTGGGACAGAATAACTGCTCTAGTGATGTATGTGCCGGGCTCTGCCCATGATGAAGTGCTGCGTGTCACACTCACACTGGCACAGGCCACAGGCCATGTCTCTCACCAGGCCACTCGCGGACCACACACGGCTCATTGGCCAACCGGGGGCCAAAAACCTGCACTCTGTTAGAGCTTTATCTAAATGAGGTGCAATTACGCCCCGAACCTGACATGTTGGAATGAGAGCTGTGTCTAGAGTACGCTGCCAGCTTGCGTGTTTCTCAAAAACAAGCCGGATTCCACTGGCTGATGTCTCCATTTTGGCTAAAAGACATTAAAATGTGGTGTGAGAGCATGCCGGGATAGTGCTTGAGTAAGTGTCTATCTCTTCCCCTTGCAAAACAGAGGAATAAAACATTTTGACTTCATTCAGCGGCGTTTGTAATGGCATGTATTATGACATAATAACACTCTAAAAGCGCATTGGACTGTTACAGCTGAACATTACATTGTGCAATGAGAGGCCTTCAGAGAATAAATCATGATGATTAGAAGGCATTCTGGACCTCAAACCACACCCTAGGAGAGTGCACTCTGCTGCTGTCCTGTGTGTGAACCTGTGCATTGGGCTGTATAAGGGTGAGGCTTGGTGTAGACTCAGTACATGGCCTGGAAGGTGAGGTGGTGGGTTATGGGGGCTGGTCTACTACCTGGCCTGGAAGGTGAGGTGGTGGGTTATGGGGGCTGGTCTACTACCTGGCCTGGAAGGTGAGATGGTGTGTGATGTCTGCCTCAGTGTTGAGTATGGGCTCCTCGTGTCCCTGTCCCTGGATCAGCTGACTCTCCCTCAGGCCCAGGCTCCTCTTCTCCACGTGGATGATGACGGGGTCGGGCAGATGGCTCCTCATGATGAACAACGGACTGAACACCACCTGGGAGGACGCACACACACCGGCCATCAGAGACACAAACATACACACACACACACACACACACTGTAAACCGAACACCTCGACCCCCCATCTGGACGGCTGGGAACCAGTCAAGATGCTGTTGTACCCGCAAAGAACCGGTGGGAGCGGTCGTCCAAAACAACGCTTTGGACTTCATTCCAACTGAATGGTGACCATAAATGTGACCGTAAATGTCCACAACGCTGCTGCCAATTGTACAATGTGTGTGTGTGTGTGTGTGTATACACTAGGTGTGCAGTATGAATCCCTAGCTCTGCTTGTAGCTCCATAGAGGAGTGGAGGTGGTAGGAGAACAAGGCAGCCCCCCCCCCCCCCTCCTCCACCCCCGTGTCCCTCAGCCTCTCCTGGGCTCCTGTGGTGGTGGTGGTGGGTGCTGATGGGAACCAGCTCTTTGTGTAACCTCTCCCTCTCTCTCTCTCTCTCCCTCTCCCTCTCTCTCTCTCTCTCTCTCTCCACCGCAATCACTCTAATCGCCCTGCGCTGCTGTCTGTCTGCCTGGGCTCACCCCATGGAAAACAGACCCATTCCATCTCCCCCTCTCCCCCTCCCCCTCTCCCCTCCCTTCCATTTCCCAATGGCTGTACGTGCATGTGTGTCCTGCGTGCTCAGTGCTAATCAATGACACACTCTCCTCATTGCTCTGGGGAAGCGGTAGGGAGAAGCCTATTATAATCACTGCGGGTGTGAATCTGAGCGATGCTGTGGAGCTGTTACCAAAAATAGCAAAAATAGCACAGTTTAAAAAAACGAACCCGAGATATATTACATACGAGTGACACACGGTATGGTTGGGTACTCACCACTCTCTGTTGCATGTGAGTGTCCGGTTCGATGGTGATGAGGGTGCACCACACATACAGCAGGGAGCCACTGTAACAAGGCACCTGCAAAAGATGGAAATGATATACCTCCACAGCAATATTCCCTTCTGACATACTGTACCCTGATAGCATAGCACAGAAAATGACAACATAACATTCAACAAATCTCATGTTTCTTATTGATGGTTTGTGTCGGAAGTGGTGGCCTAGTGGATAGTTAGACTGGTGATCATGAGTTCAAATCCCACCTGGGAACACCACCACTAATGAGCCCTTGAGTAAGGCACTTAGCCCTAAGTTACTCCAGGGAGACTGTCCCTGTAGTCGCTAATTGGAAGTCGATTTGGATAATAGTGTCTGCTAAATTGTCAAAATTAAAATTTCAGTGAAGAATTTGTCAAGTCAACGGTTCCCACACGTCGAAGTCCGCCAATATCAACCCAGTTTTATTGGAAGGATGTTCAGTAATAGGACATCTCTAGTGACTGAAGTGTCCTCGCCTCTGTCAGTGTCTTCATGTTTATAGCCTGGAAACACATTATCATGTTTTGTCCCCAACTTGGGATTTGGGAAGCTGTAAAAGAAAATCTCCCCCCAAAGCTCTGGTACTCAAACACCATCGAATGGGTAGTCAAATGACCATTTAACTGTTACCACTGGATAACAGGCTATTACAGCCAGTACGATCTGAGAAGATTTAAAACCTGAAAAATGTGCCATTTGAATGCTTAATGCTCTTAATGGTGCTGTTCCCCTCTAACCCTCACCCCTTGTTAAAGCCTTTGAGATGCCAACGCCTGTTACACATTTCTGTAATTTACAGGCGACTTGGGACTTCATTTACTAGGGACAAAATAATGAAGCCACGATGAACGCTCAGTTCCGACTCTGGCCTAAAAAACGCTGGCAAACATCACCCTGCTAAGACACTGCTAGCCTGATCACCCATTGGAACACCCACTGATCCAGTCAGGCCGACGTGGCTGTTGTCAGGATACAGAGCCAGAGACAGAGACAGAGCAGAACAGTACAATCACAGACAAAGAGCAGGAGGAGGAAGGGGGGGGGGGGGGGGAGTTTTTGAGAGAGGGATTAACAGATAGAGAAGAGCATCCGGACAGAGAGAGGGGAGAGAGGGATCAGAGAGGGAGATACATCTGGAGCGGGATTCAGCTACCATACACGCTCTTTAATTCAAAGCCAACTCATCAGATGTGTAATGAATGACTTTGCTAACGAGAAGAGATAACAGCTGACTGAGGAATGCAGTCAGAGATGTTCAAACAAATGCACAGAAGCAGCAGGGCCGCACTCACAACATGAAACAGAGAGGGGGGGAGGGGGAGAGAGAGTGAGAGAGACAGAGAGAGAGAGAGTGCTGGAAGCTGGAGAACATCAGTAAAATGTGAAAGTGGTTCAAAGCTCTTCTATGCCCACATATCATCTTGTGTTTCCTGTCTATGGTTTACGTTGCTATGGGAGTTTGTAAACTGTATTTTCTGCCTCTCAACATCTCGGGGAGGAACTCTTTGAACACATATCTCACAGAGAGAGATCTCCGTCTTTATTTAACCGGAATAGAAACACAGTGGCTTTGCCACCGTGACCAGTGACCACCCAGGAGAACACCCCTCTGTGTGAAGAAGAGAATCCGGTCTCTGTTGGTGGTCTAGCAACCACAGGCCAAACACATAGCAGTAGTGTGTGTGTGTGTGTGTGTGTGTGTGTGTGTGTGAGAGTGTGTGTGTGTGTGTGTATGTGTGTGTGTCTGTTTGTGTGTCTGTGTGTGTGTGTGTGTGTGTGTGTGTGTGTGTCTGTGCGTGTGCAAGTGTGTGTGTGTGTCTGTGCGTGTGCAAGTGTGTGTGTGTGTGTGTGTGTTGTGGTGGTGGTGGTGGTATTCCTCCTCACCTGCACCACAGAGCTGCTGCCCTTCTCCTTCCTCTCCAGGCGGACGTCCTGGGACCAGTCCTCGTCCCCCCGCGCCCTCACACACAGCTCCGTCATCTCGGCGTCCTCCAGGACGTAGCTGGGCAGCTTCCTGCCGGCCTCCAGGCAGTCCACGTGCTCCTTCACCACCGTCTGGCTGTCAGGCCCCACGTAGTGCTGCACCACCCGCAGGTCGATGTCCTGGCCCAGGTGGCTGCACATCACCTGCCTGCCGCAGATCACAATCTGGGGAGAGGAGAGGGGCGAGGAGCACAGACGTGGAAGAGACACGGTAAAAAAAAGTGGGCATAGAGAAGAGAGAGAAGAGAAGAGAAGGGAAGAGGAGAAGAGAGGAGAGAAGAGTAGAGGAGAGAAGAGAAGAGGAGAGGAGAGAAGAGTAGAGAGAGAAGAGAAGAGAAGAGAGAGAAGAGTAGAGAGAGAAGAGGAGAGAAGAGAAGAGAAGAGAAGAGAAGAGAGAGAAGAGTGAGAAGAGAAGAGGAGAGGAGAGAAGAGTAGAGAGGAGAGAGAAGAGAAGCGAGAGTAGAGTAGAGAAGAGAAGAGGAGAGGAGAGAAGAGAAGAGAAGAGAGAGAAGAGTGAGAAGAGAAGAGAAGAGAAGAGAAGAGAGAGGAGAGGAGAGGAGAGAAGAGAAGAGAAGAGAAGAGAAGAGAAGAGAAGAGAAGGGAGAGGAGAGGAGAGGAGAGGAGAGAAGAGAAGAGAAGAGAGAGGAGAGGAGAGGAGAGGAGAGGAGAGGAGAGGAGAGGAGAGGAGAGAAGAGGAGAGAAGAGAAGAGAAGAGAAGAGAAGGCACACTGTTTTAATGCTCCTCAATGTACAGTACAGGTTTAATGTTCAACAGATTTCTGCCATTTAAGACATTGCGCAGATAATCCTCTCGTTTACATGTAATCTCACAATCCATCACCTGAAAAAAAAAAGAAAAAGATATTTAAAAAGTTTGATCATGCGTGTCTGTTCAACCTCGGCCACCTAAATTAGTAACAGGGTCTCGCACGGTCCCTCGTACGCTCGGCGAAGGGCTCTGCGATCGTCTCTGGTATTATCAAAGCCCCCCCTTTATGGATCCTGACTGCTCCCCCAGCGTCTGATGGTTTTCTGGGGTCACCGTCTATCACTCCAGACTGCAGCACAATGTTCTGGCAGTCAGATGGCTTTTCCATCCTCTCTCTCTCTCTCTCTCTCTCTGTACAGCAGAGCCATCAGGGGAGCGCTCATCTGGAGCTGACGCTTCTAATTGAGCTCAGAATTGATTGTTTCCACCACCCTGTCCCAGAGTGCGCTGCTCTCTGTGTGCGGCTCTCCGAGGTCGTCACGGCGATAATGAGCCTGGGGAGGGAGGGGAGGAAGGGGGAGGGGGGGCCGGGCCCCCTAATGAGGGAAGTTTCTTTCTGCTCATCAATCATCTCTTTATGTCCTCCTCTCTCTCACAGGCCCTCGGTCACGTCACCACCCCGGGCCCGGGACCCGGGCCTAGACCTGAACCTGCACCAACCCGCCACACTGACAGACAGGCGGGCGGACGGACAGACAGGATACTAGCGCGGCCTCGGGTCTCCAGCCTCTCCCACACGAGGAGTACTCGAGAGGCATTAACCGTGAAGGAATCTCCCTACTACGGTCGGCCTTGAAGAATCTGGCTGTGGTCACCTCCAATCATGGTGACATGGTGTTAAAGCCATGGTGTCTATCAACACAGAGACCCTTTAAAAAAAAAAAAGGGTTATAGAAGTTCCCCCTGTGCGATAAATGATAAGTGTGTATTTTATACGAGGGGTATTTTCAACAGTAATCTGCTGAGGGAGGAAACACGGAGGGGGCCTAACCCCCAAATCGAGGAAGAGAATACAGTAGTGTGACAGTGAGAAAGCCCCAAAACAAAACAAAACAAGATGAGGTACGCTCTGCTGCAGTGAGACATCCTCTGTTGTTGAAGCCGCTGTCACAATCTTCGGGTTTGTGTTGTGAATTGGATGTGACCAAGACTCATACCCTATCATTTGAGCCCAATGAGAACAAGATGTCTGCCTTGCATGGAGCAGCCTAGATAGGAATGCAGGGCCATTCTGTTTCGTCTGCATTCAAGAGAGAGAGAGACATGTGTGACACTTGACAATGTTTACATAACAAAGCGTCCCCACATTTCTTAGATGGCATCTTGATTTTTGGGGGAATCAAACGTTTGGTGTGTTTAGATAAATTCAAACATGATTTACCAGATTTAGTCCGCTGGTGTAAAACGTCCTGTTTTATTTAAACATTTCGTTAACACGGATCAATCTCGCTAAAGACAACAAATATTCCTGTTATTTTTCAAGAATCAAGCGAACATTTTTGGATCGCCCTAGGGGTTTTCAGAGTTCGTACTGTAGAAACGGTAATGTGAAACAGAATAGAGACGTCAGATGATCGGCTGGATCCTCCATTGTGAAACACCATCAAAGGCGAGAGATTAAAAGGTGCTCATCCAAACACGAGAACCATGTGACATGCCAGATCTGTGGACTGACCGTGGAGAAACAGCAGCCGGAGGAAACACACATGAAGCTGGAACCCATCCGCTGGTCCTCCAACTATCTGTCGTTCATCATCATTCTATTGTACCAGATGGACTAATACAGTTTTGCATTGTATCTAATTTGAGGTTACCCATATGGGCTGGGGCGTCGGAGATCCCAGTGATAAAGTACTGCACATGTGGTCAAAGCAACTTCTAATAAGACAGGCTTCAACACAGAATGAACACACAGACACAGTGTGAAAAAAAAGGAGGAAGTGGTCATGGAGACCCCAAGCCCCGCCTCTTCCTGTACCTGCTTCTGCACGCCGTTGATCTGGAGCACCTTGATGATGAGGGAGGCGGTGCGTCCTTTGTACTGGATGGTCCTGAGCAGCGTCCCCACGTTGTCCACGCTGAAGGGCTCCGACCAGCGCCAGTTCCCCCAGCCCTCGATGCAGATGTGCAGCAGCTGCAGGACACAACACAAACACAACATGGAGTTTTTGGCTGTTTGGATTATTTATGCCAGTGCAAAAATGGCAAGTAAACAAAAATGGTCTTTGTTTAAAAGATCGCTGGGGAGAAAAGAGGGTTCCTGTTTACTGGGACTGAGAACTTCTCTGAACGCCTGGAGCTGGTTCTAGCTAGGCTAGGTCACACACAATAAAGTTGTTGGTGAAAAGCAGCTGATCTGGAAGCCCATTACTTGTCTCATGTGGCTCTGCTTGTAATCCTAATGTCTAAATAACAGACAGACATTTTGGCTCATAATGGTTACATCTTCATATCCATCCACAAAGGCGGTTTCAATGCGAGGGTGGATGAAGAGAGTTTCTAATATCTATGAGTACAGTACGCTTGGAAGAAAAAATGTGAGGTCATTCATGTAGAAGAAAATCACTCGTTGCTGTGTTGAGTGCCGTGTTATTTGAAGGGAAGTGTCTTTTTCAAACCATATGCCTGATCAAGAGTTCAGGAGGACAGAACAGGAGCAGGATGATGAATATGTGGAGGGCTCTCTGAAGGACTCTCCCTGTGGCACGTCTCCCGACCTTCCACCTACGTGAACCTCTGACTGCCCTGGCTCTGCTGCCAACATTACTGAAAATAAAAGGAATGAGCAACTGACAAGGAAGAGAGGGAGAAAAAAAAAAAAAAAAAAACACTCCCAAAGGAGCCAGGTTGAAACCCTGAAAAGCGTTTTTGAAGATTTACACTTGGGTCGTTCTTTTAAATGTGCTGAACATTTACCCAATCTGTAAAGAAAAACAAATTACCCAGGGGGTCAAAGTTACGAGGGGACCCTGGTCAGGGCTCTCGGTTTCTTCTGAACTTCAGACTGCGGACTCTTTTGAAGACATATTTTGTTACAATAACACGGCTAATCAAAGCCTGAATTCAATTTTTGGAGATCGTCCTCCCTCGCTCTGTTCTCTAAGTGGAAATGACATAATTTCTCAGATCCCGATGTGGAATTACTCACCGGGAAGTGGCAGAGTGGTGTAAACAACGCAGAGGACTGGAGCACCGCACCTCAGGCCCATCTGGGGAGCCAGGTTTGTTATTTCAATAGCCCCCCGCCCCCCTCCTCCCCTCCAAACCCCCTCTCCCTCCGCTGGTCCACTTTATCACGCCTGTGGCTAAACTTGACCTTTCGGGGGGGAAGCCATAATAACGTCTCCCTTCAGACTTCAAATGGCCGCTGCCGCTCTTGTTTTAGTTAAACGTCGAGCCAAGCGGCAAAAACAGTGACACCACTGAACTGGACACGTAGGAAAACAACAAGAAAAACGAGAAAAAAAAGGGCCTGCCAATGAGTGAGTTACAGCAGCGACATTGATAAAAAATGTACAACATGTCCTCTTGGCTGCCTCGCCTTCTCTCTGCTCACCCCAAAGGTTAACTTTAGAAACGGAGCCAAGTCATTCCAAAAAGAGCCAATGCCTTTGAGGAAAGAAAGCCTCGCTCCTACACAACATCTGTGGGTCCATTAATATGGCCAATGAGGCTCACTGTGACTCACAATTAAAGACAAACAGTGAGAAGCTGGATTGTAGCCTTGGTTTAGGGTGAGGTCTATTTGGGTTTATTACCCACTTACTGACATTTGAGCAGTTGTTTTCATGTTTTGCTGTCTGCCTACAGCGAAACAGACAGCACAGATAAATCCAATAATCTAAAGTACACTGAATGAAATAAGAGGCAGTCATTTGGGTGCAGCCATCATCATATTTTTCAGTAAATCAGTCAAGTTTGGAATCTTAACCTTTACAAGAACTCTGTCTAGTGGCTACGGATTTCACCTTCACTGACTAACAACTGTCTGGTCATTCATAATGGTTTCCTGAAGTAGTATATCTTTGAATGAGACGGATTTCAAAACAAATCTAAGACCCATCACTCCACCTTCCTCCAAATTACCGGGGATATATTTACATTTGGCTTGGTTTAGCAGCTAAGTTACGACAGAATGTATGACTGTGTCTGGTTGGAGACAATTAGACATCCATTCTTACGGTTAGGGTTGACCATGTCTAACCCTAATGGTAACATAACCGCCATGACCATCTCTGACCCAAACGCCGCAGTCTGACATCACTAGGGGCTTTACCGCCTCTCTTGTGACCACGACGCTTCACATACTTCACAGCTGATGGACTTTGTTGAATGTCTAGGCCTAATATCTTCTTTCCAAATGCTGTTTTCAATATGAAAGGCATTGTTCATAAGATGAGCCCCATATTCATATAACAAGCAACATCTGCATGTTTATATGTCTACAAGAACTTCAAGGTTATCACGTAGCAGAGATGGACCGGTCACATATGACTACCCTGGAATCTGAACAGACCGAAAGATATGACTGTATGAATTCAACCACTTTCAGAAAGACACCTTCCTGTTATTGAGGTATGGTAGGGCCCACATATTTGTCTGTTGCCCTGGCGACGTAGACAGAACCCAGACACATGGGTCTGACACATTCAGCAGCACCACCCATGCTGTAATTTATCTGCCCCGGTGAGTCAATTAACCAGCAGAACCGCCATCACGTCTACTGTCCCACCATTGCATCATTCTTCCCATCAGAATATTACACATTAATATTCCTGTAACACATGAGAACAACAGTCAGTCATAACATAGACTATGACCGAATATCAACATCCTAATAAATAAAGGATATTACCTCACATGAGAACCTGTATCAAACATCTTGTGAGAAAATTCATCATCTGATTGCTTCAGGACTCCAATGGGAAAGAGTTATATGTACTTATATCTAAACCAGTCCACTCACAATTTCAGTTGCTACACAGACACACACACACACACACACACACACACACACACACACACAGACACAGACACAGACACAGACACAGACACACACACACACACACACACACACACACACACACACACACTGCTACTATATCACTCCTTAGAGACAGACACAGGAAGGGACACATGACCGCTTTAACCAACTGTCTACTGTCCCCCAGTTGAAAATGTGTCTGCTGACCCCATATTGCATCATGTTTCCCATCAGAATATTACACGTTATTATTCCTGTAAAACATCCTCAACCAACAGTCAGTCATAACATAGACTATGACTGAATATCAACTTCCTGATGAATAAAGGGTATTACCTCACATGAGAACCTCTATCAAGAAAATGCATCAAATTCATCATCTGATTGCATCTAAATTATAGTCCACTCACAATTTGCTAGTAACAGTTGCTACACACACAGGCACAGGCACACACACAGGCACACACACACACACACACACACACACACACACACACACACACACACACACACAGACACACACACACACACCTATGACTACCATACCACTCCTTAGAGACAGACACAGGAAGAGACACACGACCGCTTTAACCAACTGTCTACTGTCCCCCAGTTGAGAAATGTGCTTAGGTGCGCAGAACGCAAATTAAGTGTCTGTCCGCACTGAGCGTATAATCAGAGCTCCCCGGGTCCCCAGTGGAACACAAGGCAAAGCCGCAGCGGTTGTTGCCCCATTACTGCCATTCCTGGGCTCCTCAGACTGAGAGTGGTAAATTGGAAGCATACAGGCCGGCCTGTTGTCATGCATTGTTGTGCAGGGGGATTGTTGCTCCGGCAGGAAAACAGAGCTCTGATTGTCTTGTGACTAAGGGTCCAGGGAGCTAGCCACCTAGCTAATGAAAAACAGCTTCTAGCAGAGACAACAAAGGACATGAAATACTATGTATGTCCCCCCCCCCCCCCTGGTTGTATTGGGGATGAGAGAGAGAGAGACAGAGAGAGAGAGAGAGAGAGAGGGGTAGAGAGAGACACAGAGAGAGAGAGGTAGATAGAGAGAGAGACAGAGAGAGAGAGAGAGGTAGATAGAGAGAGAGGGAGAGAGGGGTGGGGAAATAGAGAGAGAGAGCGAGAGAGAGAGCAGACACTGTAGTATCCATGCCAGCGCTGAAGGGTTACCAGTGTAATGTGAGGGGATTATAGTGGCTTTAACAGCTGTCTGCTACGTTCTTCAGTCTCAGTGCTCTTCAAAACAAGAGGAGCCCGACATCAAAGTCCAGATTTGCAAGTTAATAAAGCGGTTTTAGAGTTGGAAGAAAGTTCAGAGCGAATGCATTGTGTGGGTCTAGTGGTCAACAATGGAGACATGGAGGGGGGTTGGATGGAGGAGGGGGGGGGGGGGGAGGGGGGCAGGGTTCATGCTTAACAAACATTGTTCCATAGGCCTACGGTACCCGTGGCATCCTAGACACGTTGGCCCTAGAGCACGGAGCCCAGCCAGCCTGCTGCAAGTGTCTGTGGCAGGGGATACCGACAAAAGGAGCACTGTCTGTGTGTTGAGGACGGAAACCGCACTAGGGGGGGGGGGGAGTGAGTGAGTCAGTGGTCGCTGTGTGAGCCTCTGTGAAGGCCCGGCCCCCCCCAGCACCCCCCCCCCCCCCCCCACCCTAGCCCCAGGGCTACTAGAGGCAGACTAACAGAGGGGAGGACAGGAGAGGAGACCACTCTTCACTCCCTCCCAGACCGCACGTCTGACAGCCACTGAGCTCAGCCTCAGGAGCATCCAAAGGCTGTGGGTTGACTGAAGTCTATCACGGAACAACGCACGCCCCCCCCCTCCCCCCAAAACCCACCCCCTCGGTACGGTGGGGGCGAAGGGGAAAAAAGGCCGGCGGTTGGTATAATAAAAACCTCAGAATTCAAGTGAAAAACAAAATACAACGGACAACCGCCGAAATGTCAAAAATGTAAATTAGACTACAGAAAAATCCCCCATTCGCATGTTACACGGTACACGAACATGGTGAACGACAACAACCCATTGTACATCCCCTAAAAAAAAACGTTGAAAACATTTACAGGTATAAGACTAGGTTGGCTCCGACTGAGGACGACTCTTCTGTTTAGAACAAGCCGATCAACCTGTCCGACCTCCATCCCTGGGGGGGGGGGGGGGGGGTTGGGAGAGCACCGCTCTCGTGCGTACGGTGGCTGCGCTGCACCTCGCCGCCTGCAGGGGCGCATGGGGGCTCCCGGAGCGCCTGCAGCTGGAAGCAGAGCCGCTCCGCTTCGGTGTGACGAGGAGCAGAGTGACGGCTGCGGGCCGACAGGCCCCCTCTCGGCTGTGTCATGCGAGGTGAAGGGGTAACCAAGTGCTCGTGAGAAAAAGGTGGTTAAGGGCCAGGCATTACCGCCACTGTACTGTAATATACGTCAGGTCGACAACCCCCACAGGTGGAGCAGTCCTCTGGATGGAACCCTGCTCTCTCTCTCTCTCTCTCTCTCTCTCTCTCTCTCTCTCTCTCTCTCTCTCTCTCTCTCTCTCTCTCTCTTCTCTCTCTCTCTCTCTCTCTCTCTTCTCTCTCACTCTCTCTCTCTCTCTCTCTCTCTCTCTCTCTCTCTTCTCTCTCACTGCTCCGTCACACACACCCCTCCTGACTACAACATTCCATTAATAAAGGGCTTAATGAAGGGAGCTGGCCCGCCGGCCAGGTGTTGAAGTATTTACAGTGGAGCGGTGTTGTAGGGGGCTGCCAATAAAATGAGGCACGTTAACAGAAATATAATGGTAAAAAAAAAAAAAAAAAAAAAAAAAGAGGTCTAAAAATAACAGCGGTGCTTTAGCACTATTTGTTATGTTTATGAGGTTACAAAATAGGTCCTTGTGTTGCTACTGGCCAGGGCTAGGACCAGGGCTAGGACTAGGGACTATGGAATCATGAAAGAGAAAATCACACTTTGTCACTCACACTCGACTCCACTGGAGAAAAAAAACCAAAAGCAAGTTTAGATATTAGCGTGTTTCTTTAACCACTCACACATTGACATGGTCCGGGAACTTTACAATGCGAAAACAAACACAATGCAAAGAGCGCAAAATCACGCGTAAACACGACAATTACATTAATCTCCTTCGTGTTGAGATGCAAGAGTTTCCACTGGGAATCAACGTTTCTAAAAAAGGGGGAACTACTAGGAATATATACAACGCCGAATCAAAAGAC